>NC_045789.1:140233418-140533418 GCF_009873245.2 Balaenoptera musculus | reverse complement strand
TCTGTGGGATCGCGACCCCCGGGTCAGAGGCAAAGAGTGTTGGTTCCTTGCAGCCGCGGCAATGCCCCTGACCAGCTCCTCCACCTCGTCTCCACGGGCATGCAGGTGGCACCTGCACCCACAGAGGGGTGTGTTTCAGAGGAACCCTGAAATTAGGAAACTCTGATCTTATACAGGACTGCTGGGGACCTCCCCATCCTGCCTTCCAGAGAGAGAAACCTTCCTTTACTCTGAAATGTAAGCAAATCTTCTCCCAGTGGGGACATTCCTGTCTGCCCTGGAATGTCTCTGCGACAAACCTTCTTGATTTGGCTGTAAACGACCTTGCTCTGAGAACCTGGACCTCGCAGAAACAGAGACGTGAGATGTTCATGGAGAACTGCTTCCCAACAGCATCTATTGTTTAAAATACTTCAAGATGGGTGTCTAGGGCTTCCCTGGTGGCACAGTGGTTGAGAATCTGCCTGCCAATGCAGGGGACACGGGTTCGGGCCCTGGTCTGGGAAGATCCCACATGCTGCGGAGCAACTAGGCCCGTGAGCCACAGTTACTGAGCCTGTGCGTCTGGAGCCTGTGCTCCGCAACAAGAGAGGCCGCGATAGTGAGAGGCCCGCGCACCACGATGAAGAGTGGCCCCCGCTTGCCACAACTAGAGAAAGCCCTCGCACAGAAACGAAGACCCAACACAGCCATAAATAAATAAATAAATAAATAATTTTTTTAAAAATCTAAAAAAAAAAAAAAAGATGGGTGTCTAATTTTCTATGTGTGGATATGGCGTGATAAATCTTTTAGCATGGTGTTCTGAGCTGGAAAAGTATGGTGTGTGTGTGTGTGTGTGTGTGACATGAGTGACTAATTTATTTGTTTAAAATGTGAGGTGGGTGTCTAGCTTTTTTCTCTATATGGCTGAAATTAATCTCATTTTTCTGTCTACTGTGTGGCATGATATTTTGTGTATGGTATGAGATAGTTACCAAATTTTCTGGTATACATTGGAAATAGGTATCTATTTGTCTGTGTGCTGTAAGTTGAATATCTAATATTTTGTATATGATATGAAATTGATATCTCATTTTTTGTATGTATGGTGCGAGAGGGTATCTAATTTTTCATATATGCGTTTTTGAGATGGGTATCTGTTTCGTGTATTGTGTGAGATGGTCATTTATGTATATCTTTGTGTGTATTTATGCTGTGAGTTATCTAATTTTATTTTTACCATGGAGATAAACATGTAGCACTTTCATTTTCATCAGTTCTAAATATTTTGTACTTTCCTTTGTAATTCTCTTTTTTAAATAACAGCTTTATTGAGATATAATTCTCATGTCATATAATTCACCCATTTAATGTGTAAATTCAATCGATTTGAGTATATTTGCATATATATGCAGCCGTCACTATGATCAATTCTAGAGCACTTTCTCACCCCCGAAAGAAGCCCAGTCCCCCCCAGCATTCCAGCCCCTGGCAGTCACTAATCTGTCTTCTGTCTCTTCAGTTGGCCGATTCTAGACATTTCATATAAGTAGAATCATAATATGTGGTCTTTTGTGACTGTCTTCTTTCACTGAGCATAACGTTTTCAAGGTTCATCCATGTTTATGCATGTGTTAGTACTTCCTTTCTTTTTATTGCCAAATAATATTTCATTGTATGGATGGACCACATTTTGTTTATCCATTCATGAGTTGATGGACATTGGGTTATTTCCATCTTGGGGCTGTTATCAATAATGCTGCTATGGACATTTATATGCCAGTTTGGGGCAGACATTTGCTTTCGTTTCTCTTGGGTCTGTAGGTGTGGAACTGCTGGGTCATATGCTAACTTCACATTTAATTTTTTCTGAGGAACTGCCAGACTCTTCCAAAGCAGCTGCACCATTTTACATTCCCACCAACAAAGCCTGAGGAGTCCAATTTATCTCCGTCCTTGGCAACATTTGTTTTTGCCTGTCTTTTTGATTCTAGCCATCCTAGTGGGTGTGAAGTGGTATCTTGTGGTTTTGATTTGCATTTCCCTGATGGCTAATGATGTTGAGCATCTTTTCATGTGCTTATTGGCCATTTGTGCATCTTCTTTAGAGAAATATCTATTCAGATAATTTGTTCATTTTAAAAATTTATTTATTTATTTATTTTTGGCTGTGTTAGGTCTTCGTTGCTGCGTGTGGGCTTTCTCTAGCTGCGGCAAGTGGGGGCTACTCTTCCTTGCGATGCACGGGCTTCTCATCGCGGTGGCTTCTCTTGTTGCAGAGCACGGGCTCTAGGCGCACGGGCTTCAGTAGTTGTGGCACACGGGCTCAGTATTTGTGGCTCACGGGCTCTAGAGCACAGGCTCAGTAGTTGTGGTGCACGGGCTTAGTTGCTCTGTAGCATGTGGGATCTTCCTGGACCAGGAATTGAACCCGTGTCCCCTGCATTGGCAGGCGGACTCTTAACCACTGCGCCACCAGGGAAGTCCCAATTTGTTCATTTTTTGATTGTTTGTCTTTCTATTGTTGAGTTATAAGGGTTTACGTGTTGTTTGTATTCTTACATATTTTATGTGTTCTAGGTACGAAGTTCTTATCAGATATATGATTTGCAAAAGTTTACTCCCATTCCTCGAGCTGTCTCTTCACTTTCTTGATGGCGTCCTTTGAATACGTATGTTTTTTGTTTTGATGATATTCAATTTATCCATTTTTCCTTTTGTTGCTTGTACCTGTGGTATCATGTCTAAGAAACAATGCCTAATCCAAGATTTATACCTGTGTTTTCCTCTAAGAGTCTAAAAGTTTGAGCTCTTACATTTATGCCTTTGGTGTATTTGAGTTAATTTTTGTATACGGTGTGTGGTAGGAGTCCAATTTCATTCTTTTGCACATGAATATTCAGTTTTCCATTTCTTGAAAATACTATGCTTTCTCCATTGACTTGTCTTGGCATCGTTCTTGAAAATCAGTTGATCATAAATGTGAGGGCTTATTTCTGGACTCTCAACTCTAATCCATTGATCTGTATGTCTGTCCTTATGCCAGTACCACACTGTCTTGTTCACTGTAGCTTTATAGTAAATTTTGAAATCAGGAAATGGGAGTTCTCCAACTTTGTTCTTCTTTTCTTTTCTAATTTTTATATATATATATTTTGGCTGCATTGGGTCTTTGTTGCTTTCTCCAGTTACGGCGAGCGGGGGCTACTCTTTGTTGCGGTGCGCGGGCTTCTCATTGCTGTGGCTTCTCTTGTTGCGGAGCATGGGCTCTAGGCGCACGGGCTTCAGTCTTGCAGCATGCGTGCTCAGTAGTTGTGGCTCACAGGCTTAGCTGCTCCGCGGCATGTGGGATCTTCCCGGACCAGGGCTCGAACCCGTGTCCCCTGCATAAGCAGGCGGATTCTTAACCTCTGAGCCACCAGGGAAGTCCCTGTTCTTCTTTTCCTAGATTGTTTTGGCTATTCTGAGTCCCATGAATTTCCATACACATTTTGGGATCACATTATCAATTTCTGCAAAGAAGCCAGCTGGGTTTTGATATGGATTGTAGATCAGTTGGGTGAACACTGATATCTTTTTTTGGGGGGGGCGCTGCATCGGGTCTTAGTTGCGTCACACGGGATCTTCATTAGGGCATGCAGGATCTTTCGTTGTGACACAAGGGCTTCTCTCTATTTGAGGCTCGCAGGCTCCAGAGCACACAGGCTCGGTAGTTGCAGTGCACAGGCTCTCTACTTGTGGCGCGGGCTCTAGAGCGCACAGGCTTAGTTGCCCCATGACATGTGGGATCTTAGTTCCCCTACCAGGGATTGAACCCTCATCCCCTGCATTGGGAGGCGGATTCTTAACCACTGGACCACCAGGGAAGTCCTGGAATATTGATATTTTAACAATATTGTCTCCAATCCATGAACATGGATGTGTTTCCATTCATTTAGGTCTTCTTTAATTTTCTTCAAAAATGTTTCATAGTTTTCAGAATGTAAGTATTGTACTCTTTCATTACATTTATTAGTAATTTGTTTTTTAATTAATAACGCTGTACTTTTTAGAGCAGTTTTAGGTTTACAGAAAAATTCGTCACAAAATACAGAGAGTTCCCACATGTCCCCTCTCCCCCAGCCCCCGCACACCACGTCCCCTATTAACATCAGTATATTTGTTGTAATTGTGAACCAGCATCAATACACTGTTACTAACTAAAGTCCATGGTTGACATGGGGCTCACTCTTGGTGTTGTACATTCTGTGGGTCTGAGAAATGTATGATGACATGTATCACCATTACAGTATATGACACAGAGCAGTTTCCCTGCCCTAAAAATCCTCTGTGCTCCACCTGCACGCCCCTCCCGCCCAGACCCCTAGTGAACACTCATCCTTTCTTTATCTCCATAGTTTTGCCTTTTCCAGAATGTCATAAAGTTGGAATCATACAGTGTGCAGCCTTTCCCACTGGCTTCTTTCACTTAGAAATATGCATTTAAGGTTCCTCCATGTCTTTTCATGGCTTGATAGCTCATTTCTTTTTAGTGCTGAATAGTATTCCATTGTCTGGATAGACCACAGTTTGTCCATTCACCTATTGAGGGACATTTTTGTTGCTTCCAAGTTTTGACAATTATGAATAAAACTGCTATAAACATTCATGTGTGATTTTCTGTGTGGACATACATTTTCAGCTCCTTTGGGTAAATACCAAGGAGCACAGCTGTTGGCTCTAATGGTAAGAGAACGCTTAGTTTTCTAAGAAATTGCCACACTGTATTCCAATGCGGCTGCACCATTCTGCGTTCCCACCAGAAATGATGAGAGTTCCTGTTGCTCCACATCCTCAACAGGATTTGGTGTTGTCAGTGTTCTGGATTTTGGCCATTCTATTAGGTATGTAGTGGTATCAAAATGTTGCTTTGATTTGCATTTCGCTGATTACATATGATGTGGACCATCTTTTCATGTGCTTGTTTGCCATCTGTAAATCATCTTTGGTGAGGTCTTTTGCCCATTTTAAACTTCGGTTATTTGCTTATTGTTGAGTTTTAATAGTCCTTTGCATATTTTGCATAACAGACATGTGTTTTGCAAATTTCCCCCCAGTCTGTGGCTTTTCTTTTCATTCTCTTAACCGTGTCTTTCACAGAGCAGAAGTTTTTAATTTTAATGAAGTCCAACTTATCCACTTTTTTCCTTCATGGCTTACACTTTCAGTGTTGTATCTAAGAAGTCACCACCAAACCCACGGTCACTTGTATTTTCTTCTATGTTATCTTCTACGGGTTTTATAGTTTTGTGTCTTACACTTAGGTGTATAATTCATTTTTTAGTTAATTTTTGTGAAAGTTGTACAATCTGTGTCTTTACACATGTTACGTGTTTTGGCATGTGGGTGTCTACTTGATCCAGTAACATTTGTTGAAAAGACTGTCTTTTCTCCATAGAATTGCCTTTGTTCCTTTGTTGAAGATCAGTTGACCAAATCTGTGTGATTCTATTTCCAGGCTCTCTATTCTCTTCCATTGATCTATTTATCTGTTTTCACCAGTACCGTACTAACTTGATCACTGTAACTTTACGGTGAGTCTGGAAGTGGGGTAACCTCAGTCCTCCAACTTTTTTCTTCTCCTTCAATACTAGGTTGGCTGTTCTGGACCCTTTGTCTCTCCATATAAACTATTTTTCTTTTAAAGATGATTATTTATTTATTTATTTTTGGCGGCGTAGGGTCTTTGTTGCCATGTGCAGGCTATCTCTAGTTGCGGTGACCGGGGGCTACTCTTCGTTGTGGTGTGCGGGCTTCTCATTGCGGTGGCTTCTCTTGTTGCAGAGCATAGGCTCTAGGCGCGTAGGCTCAGTAGTTGTGGCACGTGGGCTCAGTAGTTGTGGCTCGCGGGCTCTAGAGTGCAGGCTCAGTAGTTGTGGCGAACGGGCTTAGTTGCTCCATGGTACGTGGGATCTTCCCGGACCAGGGCTCGAACCTGTGTCCCCTGCATTGGCAGGCAGATTCTTAACCACTGTGCCACCAGGGAAGTCCTCTCCATATAAACTTTAGATTCAGTTTGTCCATATCCACAAAATAATTTGCTGGGATTTTGACTGAGATTGCACTGAATCAATAGATCCAGCTGGGAGGAACTGAAATCTTGACCATGTTGAGTCACCCTATCCATGTACATGGAATATCTCTCCATTTGTTGGGATCTTCTTGATCTCTTTCATCAGAGACTTGTAGTTTTCCATATTAGTTTCTGTACCTAATTCACAAGTTATTTTTAAATGTATTTCTAATTTTCCAAACAAGAATTTTTAGAAAACTGTCTTATTGTTTAATTCCATATTACTTGCAGAGATGTCAGAAAGTGTCGTTTGTAAGAAATAATTTTTTTTCAAATCGTCTCAGACTTTCTTTGTGATTGAATACCTGGTCAGAGTCAGGCTTCAGCTGTTGCCAACGTGGTGTCTTCTGATGGTCTAGGTGCTGTTCTCCCATCAGTGTCTGTCTACTCTGGCCAGAGGAGGCTGCTGGGTGGGTGATCTCCCTGGTCCTTCCCTGGCTTCAGGGGTTTCAGCGTGCTCTTATCTTTACGTTAGTGTCTGGATCTGCGGGGTCACGTTAGTCTTTAAGTCTGAAACTTCAGCTACTCTCTCATCAACTGTTGCCTCTGTGTCCTCTCACCTTTCTTCTGTTAAATCTGTCTGCCGGGCCAGCCCTTGACCACCCTTCAGTGTTCACCTGCCTTCCTGCTCCACTGCCCCAGCCTGAGCCTCTGGCTGTCATCTGCACGTGGACGAGGCCTCGGGGCCAGGCTCCACTCCAGGTGCAGGGTCCACAGCTCTGAAGAAACTGACGAAGGCATCCCCACCTCCCAGGGGAGCCTGATTTCCAGAGAGGAGAGTGAAGAAGACAGAGTCTGTACTGCGCCCAAAGGTGGTGAGCACTTCAGAAAAAGAGCAGAGAGGGCCAGCAGTGAATGTGCTTGCAACTTCTAAAGTTTTTATTATGGAAAAATTGAAACAAACACAAAGGGAGAGAGAATTGTATAATAAATACACATGAATATATCACTCAGCTCCAGTAATGATCAGCTTGTGGCCAATCTTGTTTTCTCCGGATTCCTCCCCACCTCTACTCCTCCAAATTATTCTGAGAAATTACTCAGACACCATATCATTTCCATCCCTAGATATTTTAGTATCTATCTCTGAAAGATAAGGATAAGATAAAGATAACCATAATTCCATGATTACACCTGGAAAATTGACCATCAAATATCGCTGCAGCCAGTCGCTCCAACTGATGCATGTGTGTTGTGTTTAATTTAGTTCAGTTTGTTTGACTCAGGATACAAATCAGTCATTGGTCTACACTCACCTCCTTCTCCATCTCTAGTTTCCCTCGCTGTATCTTTTCAGTCCCTCGCAAGTTGTTCTTGGAAGAAGCGGAGCCTGTCATGCGGCAGCTTCCGAGCTTCCCGAGCTGCCTCCCTCCTGCCGGGGTGCCTGAGATAAAGACCTGGGTCAGGAGCTGCTCTCGGGAGATGACCTTAGGAAGCAGGAAAGAGTGAGAAGTGAGACACAGGCAAGGAGGAAACACCAGACACAGAGGCACATTAACAGGGCAGCTTGCAGGAAGGGCACTTGACTCCTCCCGGTGCTGGAGGGATGCAAAACGTGGCTCCAGAGGTGCTCCCCCGCTGCCACCCCTGTCGGGGGCTGACCCAGGCAGCGCCTCTTCCTCGCGTGTGTGGTCACGGGGGCTTCTCCCCCCCACCCCCTGCCCCTTGCTGGAGAAGACCTGCGACAGAGACTGAACAGACTGTGCTGGCCACTTGAGGGCGCTCACGGGGAATGGTGTGGGGTGAAGCACAGAGCATCGGCTGCACTTGGATTCAGGTTCAGTTTTATGGTGCGGCCTTTGACCAGAAGGCATGCATGTCTGACCATCTCCCTTTTGGGTTGGCATTACCATTAGGGCTGTGAAATGGTAGTATTTTTAAAAATTTATTTATATTATTTTTGGCTGCGTTGGGTCTTTGTTGCTACGTGCGGGCTTTCTCTAGTTGCGGCGAGCGGGGGCTACTCTTCCTTGCTGTGCGCGGGCTTCTCATTGTGGTGGCTTCTCTTGTTGCAGAGCACGGGCTCTAGGCTCACGGGCTTCAGTAGTTGCAGCACGCGGGCTCAGTAGTTGCAGCATGCGGGCTCAGTAGTTGTGGCTCACTGGCTTAGTTGCTCCATGGCATGTGGGATCTTCCTGGACCAGGGCTCGAACCATGTCCCCTGCATTGGCAGGCGGATTCTTAACCACCGCACCACCAGGGAAGCCCATTAACTCTGTATTTCTTCTTCATGTATTAGCTGGAATATTCACAAAGAAAACGGAACCCTCATCACGTCTTTGGTTACCCTGCGATGCGGTCTGTATACAAGGCCAGGTGGATGATGGGTTTTCTCCCATCATCTACCAGGTTTGAAAATTACAAGTTGGTTCATCAGAGCCCTATAGCAACACCATGTTGGGTTTTTAAGTAGCATATGTATTTGTGGCTTAAACATATTTGGTGTATTTTAACCTGTTGCTGCTGTTATTCTCTTTGATGCTTAGTGGCCCGCATTTGGCGCCTGGCTCCTGGCCACAGCAGTCTGTGCAGTGCCTTTGCTTCCTGTGGCCTTGTTTGTTTCTTGATCCACGTCCAAGCGTGCCCAGCCATCTTCCCGGCCTTTGAACACGTGGGATACAGTTACAGGAACTGTTTTAACGCCTGTTCTATCGGTTCTGGCATTAGTGTCAGCAGTGCGTCTGCCTCAGTGACTGACTTCCTCCCCCACTGCGAGTCACAGGTCCCTCCTCTCCTCACCCTGTGAGTGTGACTGGACCCCAGATGCGGGGCACCGTCCTTGTCGAGTGCCTCCGCCTCATGCTTTGTCCTGGCTGAGGTGGGGCTCCTGGGCGCACTTGGTCCCTTCCATGCGATTCCTCTGCAGGCTGACGGGGGCTGCCTTTCTGCTGAGGCGGTGATCGTCTGGCCTGGTGCCTGGCCCCCAGGGCTCCTGGGCTGGCAGGACAGGCCCAGCCCTCTGTGACCTCCCAGAACGCCTCTCCTGGCGCCTCTCAGGGCTTCTACGCAGCCCCGGGCAGCTTCCTCCATGCACATCCCGCTCCGGGCTCGCCTGGACTCGGCACGCTCCGCCCAGCTCTGGAGCGCCCCTCCGGACAGGCCCTCCTCTCTGGCCCCCCGCTCTGCAGCCTCCAGCACTTTGGCCTCTGGTCCTTGGCTCACTCCATTTGTCCCTCTCTTTCGGGAGTCACGGCCTGCACTGCCTGATGTGGTCCAGCGTTTAGCCGCTTCCGGTGGGAGGGTGAGCTCAGACCCTCCACACACATGCTGACCTCAGGCGGCGGAGGCCGGAGGCCGTAGCCACCTGCTTGTCATGGAGCTTTGGGGTCAGTGTTGGCCACCTGACTGTTGCTGCGCTGCTGCGTCCCCCTCTGTGCTTTATGAGGGGTCCAGGGAGACATAAGTCCTGCTCCTGGCACCACCTTCATGGAATCCACATGGATTTCCAACACAGGCAGATAGGCGGAACGCACAGTAGTAACCCCGCATTCTGGGCATGCGGTAGCAGGCTGAAGACCCTTCTCTCCATCTTGCTCATCTTAATGGTGTGCCCTGGACACGGTCCTGCAGGCGAGCCCGTGACGGCACGAACAGGTGTCTGGCGCTCCTTTTACAGCTGCAAGCCCCTGTGGGGAGGGTCAATGGTTTATTAAGGACTTGCACCTGATGCCATGTGGACCGTTCCAGTTTTTTCTATTACAAATTATGTTGCAGTTAGTAGCCTTGTTCATGGATCTTTTGCATGTTTGCCAGTGTATCTTAGGGATAAATTCCTACTTGGTGATTGCTGGGCCAAAGGATAAATGCCCGTGTCATTTTGCTGGATACTGGCCATCTCCCCTCTGTTCCCACCAACAATACATGAGATGAGAGTCTTGCCAACAAGGTAAGTGGTCAAGCGCTGGGGTTTGTTGCCAGGTCGGTCAAGGGAGGCCTCAGGAGATATCTGAGCACAGGCCTGAGGGCGGGAGGAGCCATGTGGGCGGCCAGGGAGCACCACCCAGGCCTGGGAGCAGCTCAGCCGTGGCCGTGAGGTGCGAGGGCCCGGCATGTCCAGGAGGGCCATGGAGGCCAGGCCAGAGCTGGGGCAGGGTTAAGAAATAAAACAGGGAGGGAAATTGGGGTGGGCGAGTGTAGACAGCACTTCTGAGGAGTCGCGCTGTATACAAAGACGAGCAGAGAAGCCCTCGGTCGAGAGAGCCTGTTTGTTCTGTTCTGCTGTTCAGATGGGCAGCCGCGCCGGAATGGCCCACCAGAGGGGAAGGGGACAGGTCCGTCAGGAGAGGGGCAGGGAGGAGGCCCCGAGCGGGTGTGGGGTATGGGCGCCCCCAGGGCGTGGCTAGAGGCAGAGGAGCGAGGGCCGCTCACCCTCTGGGGAAAGGGGAGGCGTGGGCATGGGGGGGGGTCACCTCTCACTGTTTGTGACCTGGTTTCTGGTTCCTTCTTTTTGTTCTGCCCTATTGGGGTATAGCCACACAAGGTAACCTGTACACTTCAGTGAGTTCTGACCCATGTACACACTCAGGAGCTTATCACCACCATCAACAAAACACACATTTCCATCATCCCAGGTGTCCTTGGGCCCCCTTGACCTCCACTCTTGTGCTTTTGCTCTGAGTGAGGCCCCTGGACGGTTTCGGGCAGAGGAGGGACATTCCTTGGCTAATGTGTTATGAGAGTTACTATTTCATGTTAAGAATAGATTTGGGGCCCAAGGAAAGAAGCAGAAGGCCAGTCCTGAGGTGATACTCCAACTGGGGGAGTTGCTTGGCCTTGGGCCAGGGCTGGGGTGGGGGGGTGCTGTGGCAGATTCTGAGGGGTCTACTGACAGCCCACGTGAGCATGGAGGGAAGGACCCTGGTGCCTCGGCTCAGCAGGCAGAAAGGAGCCCTGCGATGGGGGCTGTGGGAAGGCCAGGGGTTGACCTTCTGACATCAGAGCCTGAGTTCCCTAAAGATATCCCAGCAGAGATGTGGCCAGGCAGCTGGACAGCGGAGCCCAGAGTTCAGGGTCAAGGTCTGGGGTGTTGTCACCAATGAGGTCACCTGGGAGAACAGGCGGGCAGCCCAGATGTCTGGTCTGCATCCTCAGCAAGAGATCCCAGGCCTGGAACAAATTTGGAACTGTTGCCATGCCTCACACACTTGCTCCTGGCTCTGCCGTATTTGCAGACAGGTGGCCACGGTGTCAGAGGGCTGTCAGGCGACTTCCTGGGGTCACTTTGCCCTCAGCCTAGGGCTGCTCCCACTCTGCTGTCCCCTGGGCCTCCACTTCCGATCTGGGTCAACTGAGCTCCCACTTTACTGGAAAACAGAAGCAGCTAGAAGAGACCATGCATCAGGGTCTTCCCCTCCCCCCAACATGAAGTGCTGCCAACTGCCCCCTGCATCCAGCCCCCAGTCCTAGGTGGGGCCCTCGGCTCATGCAGCGCGGTCATTCTCCCCCTGCACCCAGTGATGACCACTGAGGCAAACAGGGCTCCAGCCCAAATAGCAAACTGTCTTCTCCTCCTGGCCTCCGAGCCCTGTTTGTGGCTTCCATCTACAACCTTGAAAAGTTGTCTATATTTGCCCTCCTCCTTTGAGCAATCTGTTTTCACCCCAACAATGCATCCACACTGCACTGGCCATGGCCCCGGAGGGGCCTCACAACCCTCATCCCTCCAGCAGCCAAATGGACATCACTCACCCCTGGGGTCCTCCTCCTCAGTCTGCTCCCTCTGGGTCTTTCTCACCGGCTCCTCCTGGACTCCTGGGTTTCTCCACTGGGAGGGCTGCAGGGGGCTCGGTCCCCCATCCCTCACTAGCTCCCTTGACCATCTCATCACCTCCAGACACTACAAGCTCACGCTGCACTCCTGCAGCCCCCAGCCTCACAGCAGTCCCAGTTGGGGGTCTAGCGACATCACCTCCCCAGATGGTCAGCAGCTGCCCACCCCGCCTCTTCTTCTCAGCAGTCCCACCCTTCCCGCCCTCCAGGGCACCACCAGGTGTAGCGCCCTGGCACCCCTGCACTTCCTCCTGCTCCAGCCTCGCCCCCCCCCCCCCAGACACAGGGCAGCGGGAGCCCAGCCCCGTGCCCACAGCCCTCTGCTCAGCCCAGGCACCTCGCATCTGACCTCATCTCCAGCCTCTCTGTGCCCTCTAGCTTTTGGACTGGTCTCTGGAAAGCATCCTCCACACCCCCCTCCTACTTCGGGGCCTGAGGCTGGCTGGACTTCCTGCCTGTGAACCGGCCCCATCCCCAGACACTTGAAGGGCTCGCTCCCTGTGTCCCTTCCGTGCCCATTCACTCTATGTAACCAACTCCGGACACCCACTGCCTCCCCCACCCGGCTTGTTTCCCACAGGACACCGCATTTACGTTCTCCTCTGTTATTCCCGCCCCCCCTCGCAGTGCGGACCCCACGAGGGCGTGGACGTCACGGTCACAGCTTACAGCTCCAGGGCGGGGCCTGCGGAAAGCCGGAAACAGGGACGAGTTGTGGGGTCAGCCTTGTTGCCTACTGTCCGGGAGCCCGGGAGGCAGGGTCCCTGTCTGAGGCGCCCCCGCTCCTGCCTGGTGCTAGTTCCCAGAAAGAACAGGAATGCAAGAGCAAGACCGCCTCCCTCGGAGGAAACCCCTGGTCCCGGAGCGCCAGCTGCCTGCAGGTTCCAGGGTTCCGCAAGCCGCTCCCCCTCCTGGCGCGGCGCCAGCCGACCACGCCCCGGCCCCGCCTCGGCCCCGCCCCCAGGCCAGGGATCGCCTGACACCTCCTCGAGGCCCCGCCCCATCTCTGGCCCCGCCTCCCCGACCCGTCACGGGTCTCCGCGCAGAGCCCGGCCCCGGGGCTCTCCAGGTCCCTCTCCCTCTGACCCCGCCCTCTGTCCCCACCCACACCTCCTGACCACGCCCCCTCCTAGGTTCCCGCCCCCGGCCCCCTCACCTCTCCAGGTCCCAGGGCCGAGCCCAGCCCGGACGCGCCTGCGCCCTCTGACCACGCCCTGGCCCCCGCCCCGGGACCCACCGACTCCAGGCCCCGCCCCTGCCCCGGCTGCCGGGTGGGAGCCGGTCCGCGCAACGCGCATGCTCCAAGAGCGGCGCCCCCGACTCTGCGCTCGGCTCTGCTCGGGCATTTCCGCCTCTTTGTTTTAAACTCCGGACGGGTTTTTTTCTCCTGCTCTTGGGGGGGACCCGGAGGGAGCGGCGCCCCCTCCCTCTCCCGGCGCGGCCCCCGCGTGCGCCCCGCTCGCCCGAAGCTGAGACGGCAGGTCAGTGAGTCCGCGCCCCGCCCGGCCCGGCCCGCGGCGCTCGCTACACAGGCCGCGGCCTCGGCCCGTGTCCGGGCCCGGAAGGCTCCGAACCCCGGCCCGCGCCCCTGCGCCCTCGTCGGCCCGGCCTGCGGATCCCCGACTCCGTTCGGCGAGGCCGGGACTCCGGGGAGGGCCCGACCCCGGGACGGGTCTTCGGGGAGGGACCAAGGAGGACTGGACCCCAGGACGGGTCACCGGGGAGGGACCAGAGAGGACCAGACCCCAGGACGGGTCACCGGGGAGGGACCAGGGAGGACCGGACCCCAGGACGGGTCACCGCGGAGGGGCCAGGGAGGACCGGACCCCAGGACGGGACACCGCGGAGTGACCAGGGAGGACCGGACCCCAGGAAGGGCCACCGCGGAGGGACCATGGAGGACCAGACCCCAGGACGGGTCACCGGGGAGGGCTGGACCCCGGGACCCACCAAGAAAAGGACTAGGAAGCACTCACTGTACCCTGAGACAGATCACCTGGGAGAGCCCAACCCTGATATGGGTCATGGAGGAGGGTCCAGCCTCACTATGGGTCACAGAGGAGGGCTGGAACCTTAAGACTCAGCAGGAATCAGAGAGAGCTGGACCCGAGACAGGTCACCGAGCAGGGCCAGGACCCAGGAACAGCTGGGACACTGGGACAAGTCACTGAGGAGGCCTGGACCTTAGGATGGGTCACCTGGGGAGGTCTGGACCCCAGGCCTGGCCCCCAGTAGGAGCAGAATTCTGGAACCATCCTTTGAGCACCTCTGGGACCCTGGGACAGCCCCTCTTTCCCAGGAGGCCATGACCCTGGGACTGTGCCATGTGGAGGGCTCTTGCCTTGTGACAGGCTCCAGGGATGACCCAGGTAGGTCATGTAGGAGAGTCGGATGTTGGGGCAGCCGTGAAGAAGGCTGGCTCTCAGAGAGGGCCACAACCGTGATAAGAGCTGGAACTTGGAGACAGGTCCCCAGGGAGGCCAAGGCTCTTGAATGAGTCACTGAGAAGCACTCAGACCTCAAGGGTGGTATGTAAGGAGTGCTGGGACCCCAGGCTGGACCCCCAGGCAGTTGGGCCCTGGGGCAGGTTCCAGAGGTGCCCAGAATCTACCCAGCCCACTCAACTGGACCCAGCTTCTATAAAGGCTCTGGAGCATCAGGGATCCTGGTCACCTGAGCCCCACAGGTGCAAGCCAGCCCTCTCCGTGAGGCCCCTGAGCACCTCGGCCTCACAAACCTTCTGACCTTCAGCAGGTGCTGCCTGGGCTGGGCCCTGGGGGTAGGCAGGGTTGAGGCCCATCCTCCCAGCTCTGGGGACTCAAGCGTGGCGGGGGGGGGGGGGGGGGTGGGGGGGGGCGGTGGTTCCTAGTCCACACTGGCTCCATGCCCCAGGCCAGTGCTTTGCCCCTCCCCAGACCCAGAAAGCTGTCCCCTACCCTGTTCTCCCGTCCCTGCTCCAGGGCTGCCATCCTTTCCTTACCTGGGCCCTGTGGTCAGTGTCAGGCACCTTCAACCACTCCTGCCCTCCCCTCCCTCCAGTGGTGTGACCAAAAGAGCCCCATTCTCAAGGTCTGGAGGTGTTTTCTGTGTCCAGGAATTTCCTGGAGGGGTGGGGTCCAAGCTGGGAGTGTGGGCTGAGGGAAGGGTTTGGGGCCATTCGGCCCAGTGCGTGTCAGGTGAGCCGTCAGGCACCTTCCCCACTCCAGGAAAGGACCTTGGGATGGGAACTTTGCTTCTCTGAAACCTTGGAAGCAGACTTCATCTAGATCTTGCCCGTGTTGTCCTTTAATTTGGAAGTGGGGATGGAGAAGTGCTGCCCTTTGGCTGGGGAAGGGCTCCAGAGTGTGTCCAGTAGGATAATGTTGGCGGAGTTTGAGAGGATGGAAAGCCCAGGCAGGCACTGGCTCCCTGGCATGGGGTGGGCGTGCAGCACATTCATTGCATGGACGAAAGGCGGGAGTGCTTTCAGAAAGGTCGACCTGCGTTAGGGTGAGGCACGAGTCTAAAATTCCCAAGGGAGATGCTTGAACTGGTCAGTTCAGTATTTCATTTTGTGCCATAACTTCACTTCTTGATTACTTAGGAGAAAACCGCTTTGCATTTTCAGTGTAACACTTCATTGTAACTAAGCTTAAGCGAATGGAGCCCCTGAATAGTCCAGCCTATTTTTATTTGTCAAATGTAACCACACTTGGGACCCTGTTACTCAATGCTTACTTTTTCTGTGTGTGTGTGTTTTTTTGTTTGTTTGTTTTTAAATTTATTTGGCTGCGTCGGGTCTTAGTTGCGGCATGTCTTAGTTGCGGCACGCGGGATCTTTCATTGCGGTGCGCCGTCTTCTGCCTAGTTGTGGCCCGTGGGCTCTAGGGCTCGCGTGGGCTTAGTTGCCCCACGGCATGTGGGATCTTAGTTCCCCGACAGGGATCGAACCGGCGTCCCCTGCATTGGAAGGCGGATTCTTAACTACTGGACCACCAGGGAAGTCCCTGTGGGTTTTTTGTTTTTAACATGTACTTTTTTACTTTTTAAAAAACTTAATTTGCTTTGTGAAGCTTTGGAAAAGACTTGTAAAACTGGGCATTCAGGTTTGGTTAGGCTCTTTATTTTCCCATTTTTGGATTTCTGAAGGTGTGACAGTGCTGGATGGTTGTATTTATATATTACTGTCCCGTAAATTACCCCGAAATGTAGTGCCTTAAAACGATACCAGTTATTATGTCACAGTGTCTGTGGATCAGGAGTCCAGGCACAGCTTAGCTGGGTCCTCGGGCCCAGGGTCTCACAGGGCTGCCGTCAGGGTGCCCACCGGCGCTGTGGTCTTGTCTGGAGGTTCCGCTGGGGAGGATTTGCTTCCAGGCTGCTGGCTGGAGACATCCGTGGGGCAGCTCGAGGGCCGGCGACAGGACAAGGGAGCAAGCAGGAGGCCGCAGTCTTCATGACCTCATCTTGGCAGTGATATCCCATGCCTTTTGCCATATCCTTTGTTAGAACCTAGTCACCAGGCCCAGCCCACGCTTGAGGGGGGAGGCACTCCACGAGGGTGTGCTTCCTGGGAGGGGGCGGGGGCCCCTGGGCCATCCTGATGCCTGGCGTGGATCAGGTGTTGTTAGCTCCTGAGGGGCCTGTGCCTGAGAAGTGCCCTGCAGGTGAGTGCACAGAAGTGCGGAGAGCCGTGTGCTCAGCCCAGGGTTGCGGCAGCTCAGCTGTCTCTTTAGTTACACAGGTTGCTCTGATGTCACCATTGTGATGATGTGATGACGCCGGAGCTTACGCGTGACAGGAGAGAAATTACAAATCAGAAAGATTTTTAGGAACTAACTTAGAACAGCTGTAGCAAACCGTAGGCTCCCCCGCTTCCCACATACAATTAAATCGTAGGTGTGTATGTGTCGGTGATATAGAGTTCTTGGAAGCTTCAAGTACAGTGATTTTAGTTGTTTCTAGAGCTTCATTTTATTCCTGCCAATTATTTTCCTCCAGAAATGATCAACTGACATTTGTAAGACGTTTTTAAGATGTGAGATCCCAAACTGTTTTCATTTGACCTTTGTAGGGAAGGATGCTCCAGGAACCGGTGTTCAGGGGCCTCTGTGCTCAGCCCTGTGGCCTCTCCTCCCCGGTGCTTGGACTTTGTGGTGCTTGGGCTGGGGCTGCAGCACAGGGCTGTGAAGGGCACCCATGCAGGGCCCGCAAGGGAGGCTCCCTCGAGAACTTGTCACCACACGGAGGGAGGTGTCCCCTCCTGCCACCCTGCTCTGTGGACCTGCCAGGTTTCCACCCTGCTGGGGTGAGGCAGGGCCCTTTGCCAGTGATTGGAATTATTTGTTTGGGTTGTTTGATTTGGATTATAAAGCAAGGTTTGTTTTTGTCTGTACTGTTACTCTTTAATCTACTAAATGGCAGGATTTGTTACTTCATTGGAGCTTTATTTGGTTAATGGTCAGAATCGAATTTGAGACTGAAAATGTAATTTTCTTCTCTATTGAAGTATGTTGAGGTTTGGGGACAGTTTCTTACTACCTTTCTGATATTTGCTGTCACTATTGCAAAAATGCTGCACAATTCATTGTGTGTCAAAAAATGGAACTGTTCTTCAGTTCTACAAGTTGATAGTTTTTCATTGAATTTTAAAAAGTGAGGTTTTTAAAAATAACTAGAGGGACTTCCCTGGTGGCACAGTGGTTAAGAATCTGCCTGCCAGTGCAGGGGACACGGGTTCGAGCCCTGGTCCGGGAAGATCCCACATGCTGCAGAGCAGCTAAGCCCGTGCGCCACAACTACTGAGGCTGTGCTCTAGAGCCCGCGAGCCACGACTGCTGAGCCCGCCGGCCACAACTACTGATGCCCGCGTGCCTAGAGCCCGTGCTGTGCAACAAGAGAAGCCACTGCAACGAGAAGCCCATGCACATCAATGACGAGTAGCCCCTGCTCGCCGCAAGTAGAGAAAGCCTGCGTGCAGCAAGAGACCCAATGCAGCCATAAATAAATAAATTTATTTATTTATTTAAAAATAATTTAAAAAATAAAAATAACTAGATTGTCTTTTCTAATCTGCATGTTTCTCCCTACAGCACTGAATTATATGAAGGCCCAGACGACAATAATGAAACACTTAACATGTGATGAGAGGGTTAAGGTGGGAGCATTGCTTCAGAATTGTCCATTGAATTAAGCAAAACCCTTCATTGAGAAGAACTAAAACTCACTAGAAAATATTGTCCTTAAAAACCAATTGTTAGGTTGAGTGGGTTTTTTTTGAAGAGAACTTCTAATGCTTAGGTGAATTTAGAGAGTTGAGGTTAACTGGAATTTTTTTTTTTTTTTTTTGGGCAAATGCATCAATATTTGCTGGACTTTGCTACACTAACAGCAAATTCCAGTTGTTTAACACGAAATAAGCAAACAGTAGAAAGCTGTCCACAGACCTCTTGACCTATGTGGGTCTTGTGGGGGTCGTGTCAGCTGCTATATTTGCTGATTCTTAGCAGGGCCTGGCCTGTAATAGGTGCTCAATGAAGAATAACTAAAAGCTGACCTTGTTGTTCCCTTTTGTGGCCCTGTTCTGAAGGTGTTCTGTGTATTAACACCTTCAATCTTTTTTTTTTTTAAATATTTATTTATTTATTTGGCTGTGCCGGGTCTTAATTGCGGCATGTGGGATCTTTTAGTTGTGACATGTGGGATCTAGTTTCCTGACCAGGGATTGAACCTGGGCCCTCTGCATTGGGAGCGCGGAGTCTAACCCACTGGACCATCAGGGAAGTCCCAACACCTTCGATCTTAAAGTCACCGCAGGATGCTCTCTGCTCACCCGCATTTGCCTGGTGAGGAAGTGCAGGCACAGGGCACGGTCACAGGTGGTGAGGAGCAGAGAAGGGTTAGCCTCTTCTTTTTTTTTCAAGTAATTTACTCTTTTTTACTGAAGTTTTTGAGAAAAAAAACACAGTGGAGAAAAACCAAAAGAATTAGACAATGAGCACTCTTCTACCCTTCCCCTAGATCCAGCAATTACGTATGTTTTGCCACATTTGCTTATCTCTTTTTTTAAATACATATTTATCGCTGAATCATCTGAAAGTAGCTGCAAACCAGCTGCCATGTTCCTTAGGTAATTCAGAGCACGGAGGTCCTAGTAAGAGGATGGTCTGCACACGACTGTAATGTCATGACCACACCTGAGAAGTAGACACTTACTCCACATACTGGCTAATTTCCTGTCTATTTTCAACTCTCCCCGGTTGTCTCAACAGTGTCTTCCAGGGCGTTTTCCCTGAACCAGGCGCAGTTCCCCGTGGGGCACTGGGGGTCATGCCCCCTGTAGTGTCTTTCATTTCAGGCTCCCCACTTTCCCCCTACAGCATCGACTTTTCCAGGCCATCTGTCACATCTGAGTTTTTCTGATTCTTCACTTACGGTGTCGTCCACCTTTGTCTGTTGTCCTGTTTACTCCGTAGACTAAAGGGGGTGAGACGGAGGCTGGGCCAGGCTCTGGGTTGAGCTGGCTTCTCAGGCACTGTTGTGCTTCGTGCCGTGCCATCAGGTTGTGGCACCACTCGGTCAGCGCTGCTGGTCCCACTTTTTGTGCCTCGGTTCCCAGGGCCCTGTGGGCTGGGCTGAGTCTCCAGGGAGCAGAGACTGTTGGGAGCCCAGGGGAGTCGTGCCTTCATCCTGGAGAGCTGCCCTCGCTCTTGCACGAGGGTGAATCCATCAGCCGCCTCCATCTGTGTCTGACGGGGAGGTGTCCTGGAGCCACTGCATCACTTCTTGCGGGTACATGGTGGTGAGTCCCACTCCAGTCGGCTTTGTTGCTTTTAGCAGACGTTATAAAAGGTTTAGGGCTTCCCTGGTGGCGCAGTGGTTAAGAATCCACCTGCCAACGCAGGGGACGCGGGTTCGAGCCCTGGTTCAGGAAGATCCCACATGCCGTGGAGCAACTAAGCCCGTGTGCCACAACTACAGAGCCTGCGCTCTAGAGCCCGCGTGCCACAACTACTGAGCCCGTGCACCACAACTTCTGAGACTGTGCACCACAACTACTGAGCCTGTGCTCAAGAGCCCGCGTGCCACAACTACTGAGCCCATGTGCTGCAACGATTGAAGCCCACGTGCCTAGAGCCCATGCTCCGCAACAAGAGAAGCCACTGCAATGAGAAGCTCACACACCACAACAAAGAGTAGCCCCCGCTCGCCACAACTAGAGAAAGCCCACGCACAGCAATGAAGACCCAGCGCAGCCAAACATAAATAAATAAATTTATTTTAAAAAAAAATATATATATATATGTAAAAGGTTTAGTGGGTAGAATTTTTTGAACTTGTTACAGGAAATAGGGCTTATGCTATCACAGAGAAACTGCCTTCTGCACGCTGGAGCTGGGAGCTGCTGGAGGCAGACGGGTTTCCCTGGCCTTTCACTGAAGGGGCCCGGAGAGCATGCCTCAGCGTGGCTGCGGGACAGAGTGTCACCGGCTGGTTTCTGTTGTTTTTATTTATTTATTTATTTATTTTTGGCTGCATTGGCTCTTCGTTGCTGTGCGTGGGCTTCAGTAGTTGTGGCGCACGGGCTCAGTAGTTGTGGCACATGGGCTCTAGAGCGCAGGCTCAGTAGTCATGGCACACAGGCTCAGTAGTCATGGCTCGCGGGCTCTAGAGCACAGGCTCAGTAGTTGCAGCGCACGGGCTTAGTTGCTCTGCGGCATGTGGGATCTTCCCGGACCAGGGCTCAAACCCATGTCCCCTGCATTGGCAGATGGATTCTTAACCACTAGGCCACCAGGGAAGTCCTTCACAGGGTGGTTTAAACAGCAGGCATTTATTTCTCACAGTCCTGGAGGCCGGGGTCCAAGCTCAAGGTGCTGCCAGTGGGCTTGGTTCCCGGTGAGGACCCGCATCCTGGCCTGCAGACGCGCCTTCTTGCTGTGTCCGCCCAGGCACACAGGGAGCCTGCCGATCCCTTCCTCGCAGGGCACCAATCCCATCCTGGCGCCACTGTCCTGAATCTCAACCTCCCGAAGGCCCCATGTTTGGAGATGGGGTTAGGGCTTCAACACATGAATTTTGGGGGCACAATTTAGTCCATACCAGGGGACTCCCGCTGCTTCCATGTGTTTATTAACCTGATTCTGGTCTCTCGAATTGGGAGAGTACTTGCCTAATGAGAATATTTCCAGAGTTGGTGGCGACTCTGTATTTTACACGCTTGGGACTTGTGCCAGCGTCGTCCATTTCTCTAAACACTATTGTCTTCGTTTTCTATTGCTGGAAAGCGAATTGCCGCAAACTTAGTGGCTTAAAAGGACACCCAGCTATTAGTCACGGTTCCGTGGTCAGGAGTCCAGCCGGGTGTGGCTGACTCCTCCGCTCAGGGCCCCAGAGGCTGAAGTCAGTGTGGGGGCCAAGCTGCAGCTCTTGTCTGGGACTCACGGCTGGGGACTGCCCTCAGCTCCTAGAGGCCCCCCCGTTTTTTGCCCGGGGGGCCATGGGCAGTTGACAGACCATGTTGCTTTCTGCCAGGTCAGCAGGACTCATCCCTCTGACCTTCTCTTCTGCCTCCAGCTGGAGAAAACTCTGCTTTGAAAGACCATGCAATTTGGTCAGGCCACTGGATACTCGCCGTATTTTAAGGTCAGCTGACTTGAGGCCTCAATTACATCTTCAAAAACCCCTTTACAGCAGTACGTGGGATAGTAAGGCCAGAGGTGTGTGTACACCAGGGCCCAGAATCTTGGGGCCTCTCAGAATTCTGCCTACCATAGTCTCCCCTCTGGCCCCCCTAAAATTCATATCCCCCACATGCAAAACACACTTGCCCCTCCCTTCCAAGGTTCCGCAGAGTCTCATCCCCTGGGTCACCTGTCTGGTGTGACCCACCAGGTGCAGCTGTGAACCAGCGAGGTGGGCGCTGTGCCCGCCCCATAGCACCACAGGGCGGACGTGCCAGCAGGCGCAGCTGTTCTAGTTCAGACGTGGGACGTGGGGGGTGACGAGGAGTCGAGTTGCCGCGCGGTTCTGAGACCCTGTGGGGATCCCGGCCCAGGTCCGTGGTTCCGCCCGTGGTGTTTTCATGAAGGCGCCCCGTGTCTGCTGTGGAGTAGCGTCCGCCGCCAGCTGCCTGCCAGTGGACACTTGGGGTCCCCAGTCCTTTCGCGGCATTTTTCGTGCTTCTCCAAAGCTTAGATCAGAGTGGGAAATCAATGTGATTATGTAAATACAGCCTGTTTCAGGCTACGTTCTAACTGCACCTTCCCTTTGGCCTCACTTTGTCTGACGTTACTGTCCTGGTCCAGGTTCTCGAGGGTTGGGCCTGATCCCCGCACCCTCCCTGGCCCCCTGTCTTCACCCCCGTCCTGTCTAGAGGCCTGGTGCTGGGCGTGCGGGCTCCCTCGCCCTGTCTGCACGGTGCCCTGCCCCCCAGGGTCAAAGTTGCGACGTCCCTCCGCATGGCTGTCCTCGGTCCCGGTCAGAACGGCCCAGCCTGCTCGTCGCTGCACCCGTGCTGACCTGTGAGCACCTGTGGGCACGTAACACGTGCTCAAGGGCGTTTTTGAAGCAGTGCTTGAGCACGTTTCCTGAGACCTCTGAAAGTTCGCACTCGGTCGGTAGTTTGGCTGGATGTAGAATCTACCTTAAAGTTGTCTTTCCTTGGACCTTGGAAAGAGTCACCGCTTTGCCTCGTAGAGTTCGGTGATGCAGGCGACGGTCTGGTGCTGGCTGACTCCTGCCCCGCGTGGGGCGCCTCCTTTCCCCGGAACCTTTAGGATCCTTCCTGGTGCCCTTGATGGCTTCAGGTGCGGGGACCTGGTTGGATGTGGGTCGGCACTTGGTCCCTTGCCGTCTGATTCTTCCAGCTGGGGAAATACTCGAATCATTTTTTCCAAGTCATGAAATATTGCCTGTAAACGAGCGTAGCGGATGACACAGGAATACACGGGTACTCATTACCCAGCTTGAGAAGTAAAACATGAGACTGGACGTCAAAGCTCCTTCTCTGTTTTCTTTTTCTGAAACACCTGTTAGTTGGATGTTGCATCTCTTCTCTTTCCTGTCTTTTCTACCCTTTGGAAGGATTTTCTCAACTTTTTAAAAAATATGTATTTATTGATTTATTTATTTGGCTGCGCGGGATCTTTGTTGCTTGCTGCACGCGGGATCTTTCGTTGCAGCACACGAACTCTTAGTTGTGGCACGTGGGATCTAGTTCCCTGACCAGGGATCGAACCCGGGCCCCCTGTGTTGGGAGTGCGGAGTCTTCCCCGCTGGACCACCAGGGAGGTCCCAGGATTTTCTCAACTCTATCATACAGTCCTTCTGTTGAATTTTCAATGTTGCCGGTCACAGGGCTGACTCTGTAGTCTAGGGAGGTGGGTAAAAGCAGAATCAGTAAGTTATAGGTTGGGGGGGTAGCTCAGAGTCCTGTGTGCGTGCGCGTGGACCTTAAACAGGTGGTCTCAGAATGCTCGCTAGGGAGGTGGCACCGGAGCAGAGGCTTGCTGGGGGTGATGGAGGGGCCATGTGGCCGTCGGAGAGAGAACGTCCCGGCAGAGAGTACAGTAATGTGAGGACCCCGAGGCGGGACTGCACTTAGAGTGTTCTAGACCCCCAAGGGGGTCCACCGTGGTCGTCGTGAAGGAAGGTGGCCTTGGGGCCTCGTGGGCCACCGGAGGCCGTAGCTTTCCCTGAGCCTCTGCAGGATTTCACACCGGGGACCCCTCGAGCCGTGTTGGGGTCAGTGCGGCCCGACGTGGACGGCACGGGAGCGGGGCAGGTGTGGGTGCAGAGCCCTGCGAGGCCGTCCACCTTTCAGGCCTCGCGCAGACCCGGTGCTGCTGCCAGAGTGTGAGTCCCGCGACCCGCTGTGTGCCAGGCACCGTCATGGGTGTGGGCTCGCCTGGTGAGCAGGACCGGGCAGCGCTCGGGTGGTGGGCGCGCGAGCGAGGTCGCCGGGGCTGCAGGGAGAGCAGTGAGGCCGTGGGGGCAGGCCGGCCGGGGGGAGAGGGCCTCGGGGGACCCGACAGAGCGGGGCTCCTCTCATGTGCCCGCCCGGGGCACCGGGGTGGCCTGTCCAGCTCCGCTGGGTGCAGTCAGGGGGGAGCTGAGCACAGCCTCGGCTCGGAGCGCCTCGTCTTGAGAAGAGGGTGTCGGCGGGGAGCAGAGGCTGGCAGTTTGGTGATTTCTGTGTGAAATGAGGAGTAGGGTTCCCAGAGTGCTTGGGTGCCAGCTGACGGGACAGGGCTTCCTTCCTGGGCACCGGCTCTGGGGCGGGCGCCCTGCTGGACGTGGTGCCCGTGGGGAGGACACGGCCTCGGCGCTGCCGGGGGCACCGGGCACAGACACTGAGGGTGGTGACAGCATGGGGACAGGACAGCGCGGGTTCAGACTGGGGCTTGGGTGGCCTCTCCAGGAGTCTTGGGGTCTCTGGTGGCCGCCCTGAGGATGGAGTGCCAGGCTGCCAGGGAGCGGCACGCACACAGCCGAGGGGTGGGCAAGGCCAAGGGCAATGGAGCCGCCGTGGACACCGACGTGGACACGGCGGGACGTGGAGGGAGGGCCCCCCTTGTCGGCGCTCGGGCTCCTTCGGTTGGTTTGTTCAGGGGGCTGTGTCTGCTTTGTGTTGCTCAGGCTGCTCAGGCTGCTCTGGAGAAGGGGTCGGCGGCGCCAGTGGTTGAGGGGGCCGTGCAGCCAGGAGCCGCAGCGCCTTCCAGGGCAGGGCCGCGGGTGCGGAAGGCCGCGGAGGCCGTGGTGGCGGGGCGCGGCTGGGAGAACGGACCCCGGGGCACAGGCGGCCTCCACGGTGGGCGTGTCCCCAGAACGGCCGTCCACACAGCGCCTCGCCCCCACAGCCCCGAGGGACACAGGCAGGCTGCCCGCTGTGGGCGAGGGGCCGAGCGTCAGGGCAGGCGCCGCTCAGACAGAAGGAGGGAGCCGCTGCCCACGCGGCCGCTCGCGGGACTCAGGACAGCGGCCTGCCCCGTGCACACAGCTTCCAGAGCCAGGGCCCCGGCGGTCCTTTAAAGTACGTGCCGTCGTTATTTGGCAGACGTTCTGCGGGGCAGCTGTTTAATGAGTTTACAGGCTACTGTGAGCAGTTCTGTGCCAATAAATTTGATGACCCGTTTCCTAGGAAAGTACAACTTAGCAACACGAACCTCCAAATAAATAGAAAACGTTAAGGTTCTCGTAAGATACGTGAACGGCAGGAAGCATGACCGGGGTGGGCTTGTGTGGGGCGGCAGTTCTTCCTCCGGGGGTCCTGAGGGGAAGGGGGTGGGACTGGCTGAGGCCGGCGCCTCCGGGAGGGGCCGAGGGGGCCCCCGGCCACACGTGGCCACGGCCGCAGTCGGAGACCCCGGACTCTGCACAGTGCTGGGCGCCAGCGCACCCTCGCATTTTATTCGTGCGTCGCAAGGGTCTGAGGGTGCGTTTGAGTGAGGATGCGGGTGTGTGTGCGTTACAGGTATTGGAGGGAAGTGCACTGTTACGCTAGGAGCAGCAGTGAACGTGGGGTGGTTAGGACTGTAGGGCTTTCTCCTTAACTACATTCAGTAAAGAATTCCAGATTGTGATTAGAAAATGCGTTTATGCTGCAAAACAAACCCGGTGCATCTCCCTAGAGGATGAAAAGGGATAACGTAGGTGTAACACAAGGGTAGCAGTGCAGGGAAGACCCCTTAAACATGCTGTGGAGTCAGGGGCGGGGGCGTTGCAGACAGGGTGGGCAGGGGCCTGGCCAGGGCAGAGATCCGGAGGCGAGCGCACAGGAAGGCAGGGCCTCTTCTCGCGGGCGCGAATGCCCCCGGCATCGGGGTGAGCCCGAGAGGTGTGGGGAGCGCGGCCTGGCCCTTCTGCAGTGTCGGGCTGGGGTCGGTCTCCATGACCTGCTGCTTCCCCCGTGTCAGGGGCCACATGGGAGGGGTCAGCCGGGCTGCAGGGTGGGGGCGTTGGCGCTGTCCTCGTCCCGGGAACTTGTCGAGAGCAGATCTGTGGGGTGGGGCACGGAAGACGGGAGGGAGAGGGCTGAGCAGGTGGGTGGGTCCTGTCGAGCGGGTCCTGTCGGGAGGGAGGCATGGAAGGTTCTGGAATGAGAAGGGCTTGCTGGGACCGTCAGAGCCCTTGAGAAGCAGAGTGGGGTCTGGATCAGCCTGGAGACCAGAGAAGGGGGTTTGGAAGCTGACGTTCTACCCCCAGGGAGGAGGGAGCAGGGTCCCCTTGGAAAGCGGGTGCTGCGGGGGTGCAGGGGGAGTGGGGAGGTGGAAAGAGGCCGCCTGGCAGTGTCGGGGCCCCTCGGGGGAGGCCAGGCCTCCTGGAGCGTTGGTGTCCTGGAGCGTCTGTCCAGTCACGAGCCCCCCAGGGGTGCTGACTTGCTGCCGTAGACCGCGTCCAGAGGACACGGGACACTCAGCCGCGCTGCTCCCCACGGGCGGCTGCCGGAAAGAGAGCTGTGAACGTCAGGCATAAACCTTCGAGTGGATACGTGTGTTAGTGGCTCTTAAATGGAGAGCTTTTATCAGGTGTGGACAGTTACTTCTATTCTTAATTGCTGAGAGTTGTTTGAAAATCATGAATGGATAATGAGTTTCATCAAATGATTTCTGTGCGTCTTTGGGAAGATCTTATCATTTCCCTCCTTTTAGCTTTTGTCATAAATTCCATCCGTTTCTTACACGAGCCCCTCGTATTCTGGGGTGGCCCTCCTGCACACCCTGGAGGAGGTGTCACGATTGTCACTTGGTCTGTCCCCCTGTTCCGCTCCAGTGTGTGTTGTGTAGGCCTCACACAAGAGTCGGGAAACACTGTCTCCTGGATTCTCTGGGCGGGTCTGTGTGGGATGGGGGCTCCCACAGGTTTGGTAGAACCGGCCTGGGTCAGCTTCCTTAGAACTCTGCAGGTTCTGTTCCACTTGCCTTAATTCTGCTGAGTTATTTTTCTAGGAATTTATCCATTTCTTATGAACTTTCAACTCGATTGGCATAAAGTTGTTCATAATATTATATTATTACTCAGATGTCACCTTCTCAGTGAAATGTTCCCGACCACCCTGTTTTCCCGACCCCCTCTCCCTGCTCTGGTTTGTCGTGTTTGTCACCTTTGACATCTAAATAATGTACCTGTTCGTGGCATTTATTACTTACTGTCTGTCTTCCTCCATGAGAATGTGGGCTCTAGGGAGTTGTGTCTTTTTTGTTCACTGATGTCTAAGAACTCATGTCAAGCATCTATAACTGTGTAGCTGGCCACACCGAGATTAAATCAAACTGCGTACACTGAGGTGCTGCATTCAGACTTGGCCAGAGTTCAGGGGCTCAGTGGCCGCTGTGTGGACGGTAGATGGAGCAGTTTCCACCCTCACAGGGGTCTGGTCTACACCCACGTTCGGGGCTCCTCTTTGTTCTCTTGCAAGTGCCTTTTAATCTCCCTGAATAACTGACCCACTTCCTCCCTCCCTTTCTTCCTTTTTCTTGTAAAAGTTAATTGAGCTTTAAAGACTAGTTACTAAAACATGCAATTGTGGGAAAACTTGGAGAGTAAAAGTGATATAAGTTGGGTGTGATATGAATCACTTGAGTATCAGGCCCCTTGTCTCCAGGTGGCATTTAACCACTGTTGTTAAGCCACAGGTGCCTCTCGTGGTATCGGGGCCCTGGCGCTTTCCACCCCTGCTTTTCAGAAGGGAGCAGCCCCCGGGCCCTGCCCCCTTGCCCCCCTGATGGGTGGGGAGACCTTGGGCTTCCATGAGGAGAGGGAGCACGGGCAGACGAGGGGGGGGTCCACCGAGGTTCTGGACGCCCAGCCACCCCACCCCTCAGAGCTCCGAGAGCAACTGGGCTCTCTGGTCCCGCAGCTCCCGTTGCCCCGAGCTGAGGCCAGGTCCTTCCAGGGGCCTTGTGCTACCGATTCACTGCCGCCCTTCCGCTGCCCCTTGGCTGGCCTGCCGCTCCTCCTAGCCCCGCACCTGTGCTCGCCTGTGCGCACCTGGCTGAGGCCCCAAGGCCCCACGCAAGCCTGCATGGGCCTGCTCCACCCCCACGCGCTGGTCTGTCTGTTGTCCGTGGTGGCCCAGAGCCCGGCTCGAGCCTGTGGGCGTCCTCATTTCGGGTCACTGAGTGAGCGGCCCGGGGGACAGCTTCACAGGGCGTGAGATGCGAAAAGCATCACAGAAATTAAATAACACGGTTCGCTCTCCCCGGCGTCCCTGAGGCCCACCCAGCCTCCCACTAGGTCACCCTGAAGCCCACCGCCTCCCCAGGAGCTTTCCTGGGCCCTTGACCTGCCTTCTTGGTCCCCAAAGCACGTGGTGCAGCCCCTGCATGCCCCCACCTCCCAGCAGCCCCTGGGCCTCAGTGCCACCAGGCTGCCACCAAGACCTGCCCATGTCTCCGTGGTCCGTGCCTTACTGTCAACCAGGCTTGTTTTTCTTTTGGTTGTTTTAAGCAGGTAAAGGAAGAGACCGTTTGCCTGAGCAGCCGAAGCTGCTGGTCCGGGGAGCCAGGCTCTGTGTGGACGGCACGTGTGGGTGACGCCTCGTCCCGTGTGTCTCCACAGGCTTCAAAAATGTAGCGGACGATCCGGCTGTGTGTACAGGTAAATGCAGTGTAAACTTTGATCTTCCTCTTTTTTCAGTGCATGTGGATTGATTAAATTTACCATGAATTACACCTTATGAGTCTGTTGTAGCCATAGAAAAAGTCAGTGCCTTGTAACTCCTTTAAAATTTAATGTGTGGCAGCTCCCGAGCAGATTAGGGCACAATTATTTATATATACTCAAGTTTTCTCTTGATTAACATTTCTGATCAACTCTGTTCCACTGTTTGCTACGTGGGACTCATCTAAAACTTCTAGCAAAACTGTAATTACAGGGCTGTGTGCATCACATAAATGACATGAAATTGAATAGCAGGTGCCGTTTCTGTGCTAGAAAATGGAAAGACAGCGAGAGACACAAGGCAGGCACAGACGTGACGAGCCAGAGCGCAGAGGGCACGGCGGACGAGGAGTGACCGCGTCGCACCCGTAGCCGGAAGCGTCCGATGCAGAGGCAGCAGGAGGGGACAGACAGCCTCGCGAGGAGGTGGGAGACGCGGCCTTCTCCGGGCGGGCCTGCTGTCCCAGGAAGTGTCCCAGCTGCCGCCTGGGCCCCGCAGTTGGCGGGGGAGCACAGGACCCAGAGCCTCGAGCCACCCTCCTTCTCTGTCCGGATGGGCGCCCACCTGGTGTCTGGTGTTGGGTGTCGGGTACTGTGCAGGGCAGCCTGGGGACCGTGCCGCGGCGGTGGTGACCGTGAGCGTTGGCCTCTCGCGACGGCAGCTGCTTGTGCGCCTGAGGCCGGCATGGAGGCCCCGTGTGGGCAGAGCTGGCTGCCCAGGCCCCTTGGCGGGCGCTGCGCCTGGACAGCCTGGCCCCCTGTCTGGCCTTAGCTTTTACGACCCTGATGGCATTGCAGAGTGACCTCTCCCCTGGGGACTCGGGGTGGGGGGCCCTCTGGCAGGAGTCCTGCCAGGGGTGCTGTGTCCTTCTCCACGTGACGGCTGGCCGGTCCTTACCTGGGTGTCACCTGGTCACCCAGTCGGGGACCTCTAGGGGTTTCTCCCCCGAGGGTCCCGCCCTCCCTTGGGGCTGATGAGTGTTTGGTGGGGAGACGCTTGGAGCCTTTATGAACCTTCACTTCCTTGGCGAAGTCTCGCTGCTGCTGACCACCTACCGAGGATTCCTAAGCGAGTGGTCACTGCAGTTGTCCTTGGGTGATGACCTTGCAGCCCTCCTTCCGTTCATCAGCTCACATTCTGTGAGGAAGGGTGTCCCTTGTCTGTCTGTCTGTGTAGCCTCATGGGCTTCTGTGTTATCCTGCTGTAGTAAGCAGTGATGGTAGATGTCCCCTGTCTGAGCACAGGGGGACCCCAGGTCCTGCTATGCTCCTTGCCCAGCCCGGAGCTGGCTGCGTGTCCAGGCAGCACTGGCCCCTTGCGGCAGACGTGGTGTGGACACGCCGGGTCCTAGGGCTGCCCCGGAGTGGTCACTCCCGGGCGCTCCCAGCAGACAGAGCTGGGAGTGAGTGGGTGAGTCCACACTCGTGTGCAGACACATCTGTGTGTCTGTTTTGCCTGGTTGCCACTAAACATGAGTTCACACTGACCCCAACCCCTGGTCTGTGTGACTTCGGAGCTGGTTTTGGTTTTGGTCTGGCTGTTGGGTTGGTGACGTGTGTGAACATGTCCAGTGTGTAAACAGCGCCCAGTGAGCCGAGGGCACAGTGCTGGGCTCGGTCGGGCCGGTGGTGGACGGCACAGCCTGGGCCTCGGCGTCCAGCGGGGACGTTGCCCGGTCAGCTCTCTCCCGTCTCTGCCTTGCTTCCCTTGGGAATGACTAGGGTTTCTCTTCTTGTAGGTTATTTCCCATTACTTCCTGCTCCACGAGGCGTGTGGGCCCTTCTTCACGGAGCCGGTCCTAGTGGGTCCGAGTGGTCAGGCCGGGCCTGGCACAGCACGTGGTGACCATGACACCAGAGCGAGTGGGCCTTGCAGACGTGGGCTCGTTTCCCGTGGGTTGGCCCGTGGAGCCCCTGTGAGAACCACCCCTTTTAGTCTCTCCTGACAGCTCAGAACCCACTGCAGGGGCCAAGGGAGAAGTGTCTCTCGCGGGGACCACGTGTTGGCTCACGCCTGTGACCGAGGGGAGAGGAGAGACTTGGGTGCGAACCACGAGTGTCTGCCTCACGTCTTACTTTCTATGAAAGTCGTAGGGCGTTCTTGCTGGTTTAGAGGCTCTCCCGTGTTATAGGTGAGCTGAGCCTGGCAGCCTTGCTGGTTGCGTCACCTGCGCTGACACGCGATTCTGCTGGGTTTCAGCGCAGCTGACGATTTAGTCTCCAGGGGGCCCCGCCCCTCCGGGTCCCGCTCGGCCTGTCCGCCCACCCAGCCGTCTCCTTCCCTCTGCCTTCCCTCAAACAGTGTTGAGCCGCGGGAGCCCGTGCGCCACGTGCGCTGTGGCCGCTGGGCGAGGCGGCACTGTCCGGCCTGCCGCCCCCGCGGATGCGGAGCCCCTCCATCTCCCGGAGCGTGTTTCTGTCTCTCTCTGCGGAGTGCTCTTAGTGACGCTTGTCTTGAAAATTCCGGGACCCTGCAGGGCGTCAGCATCCGGCGAGCCTCCTGCTTGTACTGCAGGGAGTCCCCAGCAATCTAGCGGCTGCAGCCACATGGGCGTCTCACCTGCCAGCGCTGCAGGCCAGAGTCCAGAACGGGTCTCACGGGGCTGAAGTCCAGGTGTGGGCAGGGCTGCTCCTCCCGGAGAGGCTCCTTCCATCCCCCAGAAGCGCCCCCCCGTTCCCAGCCCACAGGCAGCTTCTGTCGCCTGCGAGCCTCCTGCTCCCTCGTAAGGGCCCTCCGGTGACCCGAGGTCCCCCTGGGGCTTCCAGGGCCATCTCCCGCCTCAGGGGCCTTTTGCCATGTGAGGTGACACACAGGTTTTGGGTAGGACGTGGTACCTTGGGGACTGTTTCCCCTGCTGCACAGCATTGTATTAGGTCAGATGACAAGACCCTGCCCTCGTGCGCCTGCGGTCTGGCAGGAGAGCCAGTCAGAGCCACCACAGCTCTGGAGGGCACCCGCCCACCGCGGCAGAGACGACGCGTCCACACTTCAGTGCACAGACGCTTGGACTTTTACGATGCCGTGTTGTGGGCTGTGCTTCCCAGGGTGGGGGGGCCTTAGCTGCTCCCGTGTGGTCAGCTTTACGGAGGAACCAGAGCTCCAGAGAGACCACGTTTTCTTCTGCCCGGACCCAGACTCAGCTCGGCCCGCCTGCCCCCTGGCCTCTCCTCCCGCTGCTCCACAAACCTCCCCTGCTTTGCGCCACCTCGCCAGCCGGCCTCGCGGGGTTCTGGGCAGGAAGAGAGGGCCCGGGCGCCCGGAAGGGGGAGAAGCGGCAGCACGTCTGCGGCCCAGTGCTGCCCTGGGGGCAGGATGATCCAGTCCTCCCGGGGCGGCTGGGTGGTTGCCTGTCTCGTGGTGGAAGCAGGGCCGCAGGGCGGGGACCTGGCCTCAGCCCTGCTCACGCTGAGCTCCTCCTGGACACACAGACTGTAGCTCGATTTCCGCTGAACCCGAACCTTTGATGACACATCACACCATTTCATGTATTAGTTAATACGTGTTTTTTTCTTGCAGAAGCCAAAGATGTTGACCAGAAAGATTAAACTCTGGGACATAAACGCCCACATCACCTGCCGCCTATGCAGCGGGTATCTCATCGACGCGACCACGGTGACCGAGTGTCTGCACACGTGTATGTGCGGAATAGTCTAGAATGTGGCCTTAGCCGGGGGTGGGGGGGGGGCGGTGACTGCACACATGTGTGGAATATTCTAGAACGTGGCCTTAGACAGCCGTGGTGGGGGGGGGGGGGCGGTGTCTGACCAAGCATCTGCACACATGTATGTGCGGAATATTCTGTGTGCTCTTTAATACTTGGGCTTTTTTGACCAAAAGCTTTTAGCTCAAGTACAGGGCAGGACACGGCAGCAGGAATAAAGGAGATCTTGAAGATAAATGAGAAAAATTGTCTGAAGTCAAAACACTGGGTAATTTCAGTAGAGATGTCATTTAAGAAAGCCAAATAAAAACAGGAAAATTTAGGTATTTCGATATAACAACTAAACCATGACGTGTGGTATGACAGAATATTCGCTTCTAGGGGGCAGAAATGCTTATTTTTGCCGGTTGCAAATGATTTCCTTAAACTCTGTAGACAGAGAAGTCTGCTCGTCTGCCCCTCGGGCCAGTGGCCTGTCGGGAGGTCTGGACTCCGGGTTGGCGCTGAGCTGGGCGCGCCTTTCTTTACGCCCCGCCGCCCCTGCCCCTGCCAGCAGGCTGCAGCCTTCACCTGGAGGCTGGGTCCTCTTGTGAGGCCGGCCCAGGATGCCGAGGCGCACTTCCTAAAGTACAGCGAATCCTCTAACACTGACGAGTTTTGATCCTGTATTTTTCAGTTTAGAAAATAAAATATTTGCCAGTTTTGATAGAATTTTTATTTTAAAGTTAATTGTATTTTTAGATATTGGCTGGCAGTATTTTATGTTATATTCAGCGAATTTTATCTAATTTTGTCGTACAAAGAAATTCCGGTGATCTTTCAGGCTAACTTCTAGAATGTAACTATTCGCCCCTGTGGCGGAGCCCCTGTGACAGGACGAGAAGGCGCGTCTGCGGCCCCCTCAGCTGCTCCTCCCGTTTCCCCTCCTGTTTCTGGGCCTCAGCTCTGTCCAGGGGCAGCTGACGCGCTCCGTGGTGGTGGACCCGGGCGGCGGGCCTGTCACCAGTGTCCCGTCGTGGCCTCGGGGAGCCCCGCCGGGAGGAGCGGAGACCCCTGCGACGCGCTCCCTGCCGTGCGCGCTCCCGTCCCCTCTGACGCGCGCGCGCATATCCCCCTGACGTGCGCGCTCCCTGCAGTCTGCCGGAGCTGCCTGGTGAAGTACCTGGAGGAGAACAACACGTGCCCCACGTGCAGGATCGTCATCCACCAGAGCCACCCTCTGCAGTACATCGGGTAAGCGGCGCCGCCTCAGGCCCCGCTCAGCTCGGCCGGCCCGCCCCGTCGGTGCCGTTCCGCCGAGGCGCTGGCCTGGGGCCCGGGGCAGGTGGGGGCCCTGCCAGGAGGGGCGGGGCTGAAGGAGGGGGCCGGCTGCACTTTCACCCCCGAGTTGAGGTGTGTCGTGGGCGGGAGAGGCCGCTCTCTGGTTAAGAGCGAGGAACCAGCCGGCCCGGATGTCAAGCCGTGTGGCAGCGGTTCTACCCAGCGTCCTGTCCTTGTGGGTCGGACGAGCTTTCTAAGAAGCTGGTGGCTTTAGTAGGAAATACGGAGGGTGTCGTGCCTGCTGGAGGCCAGCTGTGTTTTATGCTTCTGTGTGTGCGCGCGCGCCACACGTTCACGTACATGGGAGTGTGAAAGGTAGTTCTTGTCGCGGACCCTGGTCAGGAAAGTGTGAGAAACTCCCTTTGGTCTGGCACAGCCCAGGCTGCCTGATACCTGTTAGGACTTGAGAAGCCCAGGGGCAGAGGGAGCTGGTCACCGAAGGACCTTGCCTGTGTCCTCCTCCTCATCTGAAATGTTCACAAGCATCTAGAGCCCAAATTCAGCAACGGGTTCCTTCCGGCCATATGTCAACTTTTGCTAGCACAGACTTGTTTTGAAGTGCAAACTAGAAGCAAAATTCAACCAAAACTCCAAATTTGTGATTGTGGAGCTTATTATCGTTAAATGGAAAACGTTCGAGAATTAGAGAATTGATGCTTCTGGCTAACCCACCTGTTCTGTTCTTTTTGCCAGTCATGACAGAACCATGCAAGATATTGTTTACAAATTGGTCCCAGGCCTCCAAGAAGGTAAGTGTCAGAACATCCACCTGGACCCCTGCGTCCGCAGCACGGCCTTTGAGGGGCTTTTCTCTCCGGGGTCCTGGCTTTGGACGTCTCGCTCGACCCTGCTCTGAGCTCACGGCCATGTGCTGGCCGGTTTCATCCATCGTCACTCACACCTCCCGCTTCGCTCAGGAGGTGCAGGGTGACCTCTCACTCGTGCCGCCCGGAGGTGAAGCCAGGAACTCTGTGTCAGTAAAGTTTAACTGCAGTTGAAGTCAAATCTGTGAGAGTTGAGAAGAAATATCGTGTGGTACAAATATCCTGAAAGTGGAAACGGCTGTTCTTTTTAAAACTTTTCTGCAATTCTGAACACTGAGACTGTCCTGCCCTTGTTGAGGGGCAGTGATTGCGGGTGGGGGGGGGTGGTGGGGACACAGGCCTCAGAAATCTGTTCAGTGTGGGCAGTGGCTGGTGAAGCAGTGCCAGCTGATAAAACCTAGGCACAACTTTCTTTCAAAGATAAGATACGTTAGCAATTCATTTGGGCAGTGTTTTCTCACTGTTGTGTTTCACAAGAGGGTTATAATTTCAAGTACAGGCTTATTCTGTTAGGTCAGTGGATGTCACGTCTGATCTTTAAGACACAACCTAGGGAGTGATATTGTTAAAGTCTTCTTTCATTGTTCATAGAATTCATTCATAAAAGAAGAGTTTAAATTTCTCGAGTAAATGTAGATAAAAAGAATCATATTTGCATATTTGAAGGGTTTTCTAGTGCTGGGGAAAGGCAAAGAACGCAGGAAAATAAAATGCTGACACCGTTAAAAATCATTATAGGATATTTTCAGCGTACAAAAGTCAAGATCTCATAAAGAACTCGATGTATTTATGATCCAGAGTCAGGAGTTGTCAGCTTGTGGTGAAACCTGTTCCTCTCCTTCCCCCACCCTTCCTGTTGTTTCATCTGGAAACGTTGCCATTTGTTCCCCAAAGAGAAGGATTTTTCTTAAAACACGGAGCTACAGCACCTTTGTAAACCGAGACGACAGTGCTGATTCCTTATTAGCGTCAGGTACTAGTGGGTGAGGCGTTCCCGTCTCTCGGGGTTTAGTTGGTCCAGGGTCCACGCAGGCCCCCCCCCCACCGCCCCGCCTGTCTCCACGTTCCTGTGTGTGGGTGGGACCAAGAGGCCCCGTCGGACTCTGGCACCTTCCAGTGTCCCTCGGTCCGGACGGGGCTCTCGCAGATGCGGTCCTGGCAGCCAGGCCCCGCAGAGCCCGTGAGGCCTGGAGGCACCCAGACCGCGCCCCCTGTTCCATCACCCGCCTCCACTGATGGCGGGGAGGCCTCCATCAGGACGCGCTCCCTGACTTGGTTTCCCGAGATCCACTCTGTACAGAACAGCAGAGCAAATGCGTGACGTTTTCCTTCATTTGTTTACAGAAAATGAGCTGGTCTCCCGGCCCCTCCGGTCACGATCAGATGGCTTTGAGCGTCTGTTGTTCTCACGTTATTGCACTTACTGTCCTTTTTGAAGTTCAAAGCCTCCCCGATCTGTGGCTGGCGGGCACTGGCCCCTTGGCTCCCTAGAGCCGGTCTGCAGGGTCTGGGCTCACCCCTGGGGGCGGTGGTGTCTCAGGCCAGCAGTCGGCGCGTGGGGAGCACGGTGACGCGTTCTTAGTGGAGCTCTGGCTTGTGAGGGGAGAGGGCAGGTGTAAGACTGCTGACCCCTGCCGAGTCTGTCCTGTGCATGCGTCCCCTCGTCCTCTCCACAGGCAGCGTGGAGCCGTGAACACCGCCCTGAAGTGGAAGAATTGGAGAGAGTCCAGAATTCCCCAAGTTCACACTAATGCCCAAGGCAGCCTGAGCTCTGCCCTCAGTCCAGGGTATTTTCTGGGTAGGCAAATAATCCATTCCCCTGTTTTCTCAGACTTTCAGTCCTTCGTTGCTCTTTAAAAGATCACTGTAGTGTCCAAGTCCGTAGCAGCGGGCTGTTTTCTGAAGGTGGGCTGTCTGCAGTTTCTCTGGTTTTGTGCCAGTGTTGTAAAGCTGATTTCTCAGATGGGCCCTCTTCCTGGTCCTCCAGAGAATCTAGAGCACATTTCACCATGACGTGTGGTGCTGAGACAGAGCAGTGACCCTGGGGGCCTGGCGGTGTCTGGAGGACGCCCTCCTGCTCTGCGCTCTGCAGCCCCTTCGAGCTGCCCCACCCCGTGGCAGCGGGCTTCACTTCTGGCATCTGTCCTCTCACGAATTTTGGGAAATAAAAAGCGGCTTGGCTTTCTGGATCCCGCAGGTGGCCGGTAGACTATTTTTCTTTTCCCTTGTAGATGAAGCCTTTTAGGTGGAAAATGAGTTTTTCAGTTGTTTGTTGTTTCTTTTTGTTTTTATAATTTAAAAAAGCCTGTTTTCCCCGAGGCAGCGTCTTTATCTGTAAACTTTATGCAGTGACCTATTTTGTGTGTCACACCCCCTTGCTCGGCCGCAGCTGCTCCTCTCCAGGGTCTCGACCGTGGCTGCTGGGGTTCCTCCTGTTCGTCCAGGGTCCTCTCCTGACTGACACTCATGTGGGTCTCATCTTTTGCTTTAACCTAGGGGAGGGGGCGCAGTGAACGTTCTCTTACAAACTTTGTGGACGTGGGTGAGTATGTCTGTGGGCTTTATTCTGGAAGTAGGGTTGCTCCGCCAAGCATCTGCATCTGCATTTCTTTCTCTTGCCTCTCCGCGCTGGCCGGAGGAGGACCGGCAAACCCCAGCCACCGACCAGATCCAGCCCCTGCCTGTCATATGCAGCTCCTGAGCCAACAGTGTTTTTCACTTTTTTCTTTTATTTTTTTTTCCCCACTGTGCTGGGTCCTCGTTGTGTTTTGCCACGCACGGGCTCTTTGTTACGGAGCGCGGGCTTAGTTTCCCTGCGGCATGTGGGATCTTAGTTCCCGGACCAGGGCTCGAACCCGTGTTCCCTGCATTGGAAGGCGGATTGTTAACCACTGGACCACCAGGGAAGTCTCCACATTTTTAAATAGTTGGAAAAAATCGAAGAAGAATATTTTGTGACGTGCAAGTTTTGCGTTGCGATGTCACCATCCATGGATAGTTCGCTGGAACACAGCCCCGCTCATTCAGGGACGCACGTTTGTCTCACACTCGACGGCGGGGGAAGCATCTGCGGCAGATGGACCCGCCCCGTCGGCACAGACGCCGTGGAGGCTGCATTACCAGCACCCGCCACGTCAGAACAAGGGGAGAAGCGTCCAGCTTTTCAGCCATGGTGACGGGTGGATGGTTTTGTCCTTGGATTGTCACTGTCAGCCAGGGAAGCATCCTGTTTATCTTGCGGTGACCCTACATCTGTGTTAAAATAAAAAGTTATGATACGTGTAGGCATCAGACTGAACACTCAGGGGAAAGCAACGTTTAGAAAGAATTGAAAATTTAAAATGGAATGTCTCATCATAGCAGGAGTTCTTCACAAAAATAAGAATAACCTATAAGGCTGCAATCAGAGTAAGTTTCTGATTGGCTCATTTGTTGGTCACGCAAGGAAAATCACTTACTGATGGTAAGTTGATTAAATGTTGTTTGATTGCGGCAGCTGAGGAAGTCTGTCCGGAGGAAGCGAGCTTGTTTGAGGGCAGCAGCCGCTGCGCGAGCCGTCGCTCAGGGAGCGGACAGCTAGGAGCAGCACCGACCCTGAGAAGCGAGGCGGGCGGTTTGAGGGCTTTTCCCTGGCTCTGGAGTCTCCGAGTCTGCGCGGTGCTTATTGGGTGCGTTTGATGTGACGGGCGGATGGGCCTCTGCGCAGAGTCTACGGGGCACAGCCGCAGGAGAGAGGGTTTTCCAGGAAGTTGAGAAAATGCTAATTCAGTACAACCTGAAGCGGGCTCTGTTGAGATGTGTTACAGCCGTGTTGGTGAACGTGTGTGGGGGTCAGGGAAATACTTGGTTGAACAAATTAACTAAACTTGTGAAAACGTTAGGTTTTAAATGAAAGCTCATCACGATACTCATCCGTAGATACTTGGCAGAAAATACTTGGATCTTTCGTATGTTCTGAACCAGTGGTGTCCACGGTGGAATTCATTCACGCTTTTGGATGTAATCGTTTGCGTGAATTTTTGTCAGAATTAAAACCTGAATATCCCGACTTTCCTTATCACAGCCACACAATATTTTGATGCCTTGGCAGTGGTAGTTTTTTGGTGTGTGTGTTTTTTTGTTTTTTGGGGGGTTTTTTTTTGAGCTAAGGGCAGATTGAAATTTTTCTGAATGAAAAGAAACACCTTTAACAACGTCAAACCGAATGGCTTTGGAAATTTGCTTTTGTTAAAGACCTGATAATGTTTCTTGATGAATCCAGCCTAATGTCATAAGGTAGAGCAATACTGAAATGCAAAACCTACAACGTGGGAAGTTTCCAACAACTAACGTCTCTCGAATCACAAGCCCCATCCAGCTGCCGTGCAGACGCCCCGGGCTGTCGGCGGCTCAGGGGGGGCGGAGACCACCCCCGGACTCACAGCAGACCTGTTTGCTGAGCGCCAGCAAACAGCCCTGGTGGAGTCGGGGGCCTGGTGCAGGGGAAGCAGCTTCCGTGCTTCAGAATCCATATACCTGTGCAGTCGAGGGCCATCCACCTGATCTCCACTGGGAAGTGGTCAGTCTGCAGAACACAGGCAAGTCCCAAGAGAAGAATCTAATGGAATTCCCTCAACGCCTTCTGAGTGATGACTGCTCTGGACTGAGGTCAGTATTTCTGTGTGCAAAGACATTTTCAAGGTGAAATATGTAAGATCTCATTACAGATGAACATGAGCAGTCAATTTTGACGATAAGCGACACTCACTTTTTACCCCACTAAACAAATGTTATCCCCCCGCCCCGACAGGCGTCCGTTCTTCTCGTTAGTGGCCTGCACTGCAAATTCCATGCTCAGTTATTACTACTGTGTTTTTAACTTGGTGACTTCACGTTTCTGGTGCCTCACGTAAGGAGCTTAGAAGTCTCCACTCGTCCCAACGACAAGTAACAGGCAGAACGCACTGAACAATCAGCAGTTCTTAGATTGTAAGAGAGGAAGGTGCAGGGCCAGCCGCTGCCCCCGACATGGGGGACTGACCACGGACGTGGGGGCACACGGCTGCCTGCCGCAGACTCGGGACTGGAAACGCCCAGGAAGCAGAGCCTGGGCAGGAGAGCCTGACCTGTGACTGAGGGGTCGCTGAGGCTCCTGGTGGACAAGTCCAAGAGTTGAGACCTGCCCGGGGGCTGTCACAGCGGGCCTCGCGACGCTGTGAGGTTCGCCTCCAGGAACTCGACCAGGTTCCCCCAGCAGGGGAGGGGAAAGAAGTGCCCCGAGCCCCGTGTACGTCTGAGGAAGACCTGACCTCCGGGGACCCAGTTACCACAACGTTGTCTGCTGGACTATTATCAGAGCAAAACTGGCCTGGGGGCAGGAAAGACCCAACTCCAGCCACCTTGTCCCACCCGAGTGGGGAGGAAAACCCGAGAAGCACAAGCGAAGTTCACAGTCGAGAGGCCCAAGCTCACCAAGGACAACCCTCACCAAGGCTGTAGGATGTCCCCTCCCCGACACCTCACCACCACAGCACTGAGGCCTATTTACAGCAGTACCTTTTACCCAGTATCATGTCCAGCTAACAAGAAAAATACTGTGAGTCATACTAAAAGGCAAAAAACAGAATCTGAAGAGACAGAACACGTATCAGAACCAGACGTGGCAGGGATGTTGGAATTATCAGACCGGGACTTAAGACAACTGTGGTCAATGTGCTGAGGGCTCTAATGATAAAGTAGACAGCATGCAGGACATATGGGGAATGTGAGCAGAGAGGTGGAAATCCTAAGGAAGAACCAAAAAGAAACGCCAGAGATCAGAGCCCTGCAGCAGAAATGAAGGTTGCCTTTGATGGGCTGATTAGACTGGACACGGCTGAGGAAGGAACCTCTGAGTGAGAGGACATCTCAACAGAGTCCCTGAAAACCCAAAAGCAAAGAGAAAAGGCTGAAAAGAACAGAACAAAACATCTAAGGCCTGTGGGGTTAGAAGGTGTAACATAATGGGGAATCCAGAAGGAAAAGACAGAGAAGAACAGAAGAAATACTGAAACATTTTAACTGAGAATTTCCCCAAATCGATGTCAGACACCAAACCACAGATCCAGGAAGCCCAGAGAACACCCAGCAGGACAAATGCTGGAAAAACTACACCTGGGCATGTCGGTTTCAACTTAGAGAAAATCAAAGATAAAGAAAAAAATCCCAAAGGAGCTGAGGGAGTGGGGGGGGAGGGGGACACTTTACCTACAGGGGAACTGAGATAAGAATTACATCTGACCTCTCCTTAGAAACCATGCAAGCAAAGAGTGAAGTGAGATATTTACAGTGTTGAGAGAAAAACCAGCAGCCCAGGATTCTGTACCCTGAGAAATTACCCTCCAGAAGTGAGGAGAAATAAAGACTTTCTCAGACAAAGAGAAATTGGGAGAATTTGTTGCCAGTAAACCTGCCTTCTAGAAATGTTGTTAAAAGAAGTTCTTTTAGAAAGAAGGAAAATGATAAAGTCGGAAACTCAGATCTACTAAGGAAAGGAAGAGCATCAAAGAAGAAATAAGTGAAAGCAAAACGAAGACGCTTAATTTTCTTATTCTTCATTTATGTAATAGATAACAGTTTGTTCAAAATAATAATGGCAGCAATGCACCCGATATGTATGCCTATGTACATATTGTATTGAATATATGTCTATTTCAGTTTCCTCAATAAAAATTCTGTTCTCTCTTCTGTTATGTAAGTACTGATAAAATATCTCAGTTTTGATGTTTAGCTTACAGAGCCCCAAATATTTACTGTCTGTCCTTCACAGCAGCGTCTGCCAGCCCTGGGCTAGAACTCTGTGATGTGGGATCCTTCCTGTTCCTGATCCTGGGGAGGTGTTCAGTCTCTGACCCGCAAGCCTGAGGTCAGCTGCAGGCTCCCGCATGCCCTTCATCAGGCGCGGCCGCTGTGTGTCGGGTGGATGTTGGATTCCATCAGATGCTTCTTCTGCATCTGTTGTGATGATCCCGAGGTTTATGGTGCAGTGAAATACATGTGCCCAGGGCAGTGTTACTTTTTATAAGCCTTTCCTCCCTCCCCGGAACTCACGGCGTCCTAGTCATACCACTATCATAACTTTCACCCAAAAATGGGGTCATGTTCTGTCTATAATGTTCTCATAACAGTTTGTTGTAGAGCTGCCCCGCATCCATAAATATGATCTCTGTCATCTTTCCTATTGGCTGCAAAGTATCCACTGAGTAAATGGCCCACTCTCTTACCCCAGCGTAGCAGATAAGTTAGATTTATCTTGCATGTCAGCTGTCAGTAGTGGATGGTGGTGGTATCTCCAGTGTGGTGTTGAGAAGGGTTCTGAGGCTCTGTGGCCCTGTCTGGAAATGTCTGCTGGGACGGAATGAGGCTGGCGGGGAGTCAGCTCTTCTTTTTTTTTTTTTAATAAATTTCATTTTATTTATTTAAATTTTGGCTGCATTGGGTCTTCGTTGCTGTGCGTGGGCTTTCTCTAGTTGTGGCGAGCGGGGGCTTCTCATTGCAGTGGCTTCTCTTGTTGTGGAGCACGGGCTCTAGGTGTGCGGGCTTCAGTAGTTGTGGTACTCGGGCTCCGTAGTTGTGGCTTGCGAGCTGTAGAGTGCAGGCTCAGTAGTTGTGACGCACGGGCTTAGTTGCTCCGCGGCATGTGGGATCCTCCCGGACCAGGGCTCGAACCCACGTCCCCTGCATTGGCAGGCGGATTCTCAACCACTGCGCCACCAGGGAAGCCCCGGGGAGGGGGATTCTCAACCACTGTGCCACCAGAGAAGCCCCAGGGGGTCAGCTCTTCTGATTGGCCCAGCCCACATTGTCAGACACTTAGCATTTAGGTTGTTTCTGATACTTCAGTGTTGCAAATAAGGTTTTATCTCCTTATGCCCTTACCTGGTTATTTCCTTGGGATAGATTACTAGCAGTAGGGACTTTTGGGTCAGCAGTTAAGTTTTTAAATATTTTTTATATATATGCCGAGGTACTTTCCTGAAAAGTTATCCCAATTGACATTTCTACACCTCTGTATATCTGACATTGAGTATTGTTATTTTTCAATCCTTTTTCATTCTTATAGGTGAAAATTAAAGAAATGGAAATTAAAACCAGGTACAGGCAGACCTTGGAAATACCACAGGTTCAGTTTCAGACCGTCGCAGTAAAGCGAATATCGCAGTAAAGTGAATCGCACAATTATATAAAAGTGCATATAAAAAAGTTATGTTTACACTGTACTGTGGTCTATTAAATGTGCAATAGCATTATGTCTAAAAAACAATATACATCTTTTCATTAAAAATACAAAATAAAAGTAACAATTAAAGTAGTAACATCGAAGATCACTGATAACAGAGACCATAACAAATAAAACAATAATGGAAAAGTTTGACATATTGCGAGAATTACCAAAACGGGACCCAGAGACCCAAAGGGAGCAGATGCTGTTGGAAAAAGGTGCCGACAGACTCGCTTGACGCGGGGCGGCCACAGACCCTCCCTGCGTTCCAGGTGCAGTGTCTGCCCGTGTGTGAAGCTGCATCCTGTCACCCGTCAGGTGAGGAGTCCCTCTTTGCGTTGACCAGTGGGGCTGTTACCTGCAGACCCCGCCCTCCCTGAAGGACAGATAGGAACGGGCTCCCACCACCAGCGGTGCGTTTCAGACCTCCATTCCTCTGCCGGCATTTATGTGACTGTTTAAGGGAAATGTTTGCTTTCAAGCTGATCCCAGACTTTCCAGACTCGTGGTTTCGCCGTCTTTGGTTCCAACGCCGCCGGCTCTGGGCTGGCCTGCGCCCATCAGTTCAGTTCTGAGAGGCCTCCCTCTTTCCGTCCGAGTCCGCTGCCTCACACTTTTGTTTTTTGCTGCACAATCAGATATTTTGGAATGTCTGTGTGGGTCCAGGACGTGACCAAGGCATGTTCCCGGCCCTCGCGGAGCTCGCGGTGTTTATGCGAGACAGACGTGCAGGCGAAAAGTGCCACTGAGCTTTCCTTGGTCACCTGCACATAAATATTTTTCACAGCGTGACTTATACGTTATTGGTTTGAGCAGCTTGGGTTTAAATTTCCTTTGCTACGTCCCGTGTGGCGCTGGGCAGTGACCGCTGCTTCGTTACGTGCACGTGAGCTGTATGTCAGTAGCTACCTTGTGTCACAGAGTCGGCCCTTCCCAGGAACGTGCGAGGGTCCAGCCTGCACCAGCTGTCCTCTCGCCGCCCGGCCCTGTCCCCACTCAGTGGCTGGAGGCCGACGGCCAGGGCAGGAGGCCGCGTGGTGCCCGTCGCCCCCGTTCAGTAGGGACCCTTCCCCTGTGGTGGGCGGCTCCGTGCCTCCAGGACTCAGCGAGCTGTGACCACCAGCCGCAGACACCAAGGGTACTGGTTTCCCCCCGTCGGGCACGCCTACGGGCGGCCACAGCAGGGGTGGGGACGGCAGCCCTGCCTGGGGGGGGCCCGCGGGGCTGTGAACGCGCGTCCAGAGAACCAGCAGCACCTCCACTCGGGGGGCTCAGGCCCCAACCCGGGACGCGGCCCACGGCCCACAGCTGGCAGCTGCTCCAAAATTTGAGGGGGCACAGTCCACAGTTGTTATTTTCTCACGAGTAGAAGCCTTCAGACTTTTAATCCAAACCTTCAGTTTTCTTCATGTGATATTTGTGAGCAGAATTTTAATGTGATCCACTGCCTACTTAAGATTAAGGATTATGTATTAATTTTTAATAGCGGAAATGAGAAAACAGAGGGAATTCTACCACAAATTAGGCCTGGAAGTGCCTGGAGACGTCAAGGGGGAGACCTGTTCTGCAAAACAGCACCTAGATTCCCATCGAAATGGTGAGTGAGCTGGGTTTTATTTACTAGACCTTTTGCTAAGAGCCCCTTGTGTCCCTCCCACTCCCCCCTCCCGCCACACAGGTTCTTGACAGAGGTGTGGGCAGGTGTCAGCGTCACTTGGTGCTGACAGTAGCAGGTGGTGCTGAGAAATGTGGTCTCTGACCGAGGGGTTACGTGGTGGGCCAGTGAGAGGAAGCCTGAGGGGGTACCCGAAGGTGCCTGGAGGTGGGGTGTGGAGGGAGCACGGGCATGCGGACGGCCGGCCTCCCAGGGCTCTTCTCCCGGCTTTGTCTGTTTTCTTGCAGAATGGCCAAACTCCACTTTGGCTTTGACGTAAAATTAATGGTGCTTTAGAATCTGTACATATCATAACAACTTATTTGAATCTTTGACGCCGTGGACCACACAGATTCCGAAGCCCCTTTAGTCCGCCGTGTGCATTTCTAACAACGTGAGCAGGAGGGAGAGGCTTGGCTGTCGGCCTGGGGACGCGGGGGCTGCAGACTGTGTGAGCTCGGGGCCCCCGGGGAGGCGAGGCCAAGAGGCAGCTAGGGAGCCAGGAATCCCGCCTTTCCCTAGGTGGGGTCTTAACGTTTACAGCCGTGCTGGAACAGTGAGAGTTCGGGGATGGCTCGCTGCCTGGCGTAGTTGAGGCGCGAGGCGTCGGTGGTGCTGGGCTGGCGGGGCGCCTCTGCCCGGGCACGTGCCGCTGGCCCCGAGGGCGCAGCACGTAAAGCACCGTGGAGAGCAGCGCTCCCCCGACTCTCACGTGTGCAAACTCTTAATACCGTGGGTTTTTGTAGCGTTCGAGTGTACGGTAGAGTTAAAAAACAATGGTTTAACACTTTGGATTCATGACCCGGTATTTTCTGTTTTTGCTAAAAGGAGAAACCAAAGCGGATGACAGTTCGAACAAAGAAGCGGCCGAGGAGAAGCAGGAGGAGGACGGCGACTACCACAGGAGCGACGAGCAGGTGGGCGCGGCCTCGGCCCCCAGCCTCGCGCGGGCGCTTTCTCGTTGACAGAGGAGCAGGCCGAGCGCAGCAGGCAGTGCACACGTTACAGTGTCGGCAGCTTTCTTAGTTTTTCCTTCCAGTTCCTTCCTTTGCTTACCTTTTTTCCTTTTTTTTGGCCGTGCCACGTGGCTTGCGGGATCTTAGTTCCCCGACCAGACCAGGGATCGAACCCGGGCCTTTGGCAGGGAGAGCACCAAATCCTAACCACTGGACTGCCAGGGAGTTCCCATTTCCTTCTTTTTTTAATTGCCAAAGTAACGCATACTCACTGTAGAACATTTTAGGTATAAAAAGTTTAAAGTTCAGCCTCCACCCCCCGTGGGTATCTTCAGCTCCCCCCGACCCCAACCCCGGGTTGTCGTGTGGAGAATGTGGGGCAGGCATCTTCCATGCAAAATAAGGTGAGAATGTAACCTTGAGGGCGCTATTCATATGTCACTTACTACCTTATCAGATTAGAAAAGGAAAACTAAATCATCACAGTGCTGCTATAAGAGTTTGATAAAATCCCGTATCCATGTCTATGGATCTTTTTATTGGAGTACCTTGACTCGATAGCTACGGCCGTCGTCACACTTGATGATGGAACCGAGTTGTCTCATTAGTGTCAGAACAAGAAAATGTCCCTTCTCAGCTGTCACTCAGCATGAGTTGGGGGATCCAGCCCGAACAGTTAGGAGATGGGAGAACGTGAGCCGGGCGTGCCATGGCTCTCAGATTACTCGTCTTGTGACGTGGCACCTCGGACAGCGCAGGGAAACTGCTCGTTTGGGTGATGGGACCAGTGTGTCATACTCAGACGCTGTGGGCGGCCTTGTTCACATAACTAATAAAAACGCTGAGGCCGCCTAACGAGAAATGTGTGAGGCTGAAACAAAGACACGTTCTTCTTATGGAAGAACATAAGAGAAAGCTGAAGAGTTGGATGTTTCTGGATGGAAGGTTGATGTTAAGATGTGAGTTCTCCCCAGATTAATCTCAGTGGTTGTGATTTTAACCATTTATTATAAATAGGAATTTAACCAGCTGCTTCTGAGCCTCACGTGGGAGAGGAAAAGCTCGGGAATGGCCATGAAAACGTAGGGGTATTGGCTGTATCAGGGAATATATGTAGCATAGCTACCCACACACGTGTTTACACAGACAGACACCTCGGGAGACACTGTGGTTCGGTGCCAGACCACTGTAATAAAACAGGTTGTGGATTTTGGGGGTTTCCCAGTGCATATAAAAGTTACGTTTCCACTGTGCGGTAGTATATTTAGTGTGCAGTTTCGTCATGTCTAAAAAGCAACGTACATTGCTTAATTAAAAGATATTTTATTGCTAAAAATTGGTAATCATCATCTGACAACGCAGGGCTGCCACAAACCTTCAGTTCATAAAAAACACAGTATCTGCGAAGCACAATAAAGCAAGGTCTGCTTTTATCTAGCTATCTATATATATATATATTCTAGTCAGTATATATATATTTAATAAGTAAAACGTGTGTATGTGTACACTTATATTTATTAAAGACATAATTAAATAGTGTGGTTTGGGTATAAGAATGGAATCACGGAACCTTAATTTTCCAGTTTATATGCTTCTGTGTTGTTAAAACATTGCTACGAGCATCACAGGAGTAGAAGCACGTCTGTGTGGAATGCTGGGTGTGCTCAGATACGTTTCACGTGAATGGAGAGAAGAATAAACACTGGGGTGAAGGGCACCCCTCTGGGGCCCGCGTGTCCCCTCTCCTGGGCTCTGACGAGTTACCTCTTGTTGGGCTTGGAGGCCCCGCCGGGATCTGGGGTCAGAGCCGCCGGCCCGGCCCCTCCAGGCACAGGGAGGGCCCTCTCGCTCAACCCCTGCTCCGTCAGTTTTTAACCTCCAGCGTCTGTGTTTATCGTTCCTAATTTTTCCCTTTTCTTTTTTACCCCGAACATGCCGAAGATTTGTCTCTCTGATCAGTTGCTTTCAAGAGCCAGCAGCCTGCCCGGGGGGCGGGCCCCGCTGCGTCGCTGTGGGGCGAGAGTCAGTGCCAGGCCGAGCGCCGCGCACCTGGTCTGTCACTGCTCTGAGCCGCGTGCTGTCACCAGGTGGCTCCCGGTAACCCGGGCGTTCGTTTCCTCCGACGTCCCCTTCCTCAGGAGCGCGCTGTTGCCCCCGTTCGGAGCTTGGCGGGATCTCTGTCCTGGGGGTCAGGGTTTCGGGAGCCCGTCTCTGCTACCATCCTGTGTCTGGCGTCCCACCTTCTCCTCCCACTCGGGCACCCTGCTCTCCGCGCTGCCTTCTGGGACCCTGAGCCCCCGGGCTTCAACTTCAGACCCCTTCACAGCTGTTCTTCTCTTTTTCAAATAAGTTGTTCTGTTGTTACTTTAGTTCCAGGACGCTCCTCCCGAGAGTCTGCCCCCTCCATCCTCCAGGGCAGCTGCAGGCCCGCCGGGCAGGGCCAGCTCCTTCCTCCTCAGCCTGTGCGGGGGGTGGGTTGCTGTTGATTACACAGGCAGTTTCGAGGGTGGGGTCGCCCCCCCCACCTGCTGCCGTCACCCCGCCTCCTCTCTGGCATCAGGACCCTGTCGGCTTATCTGCTCCTGGCTGTCCCGGTCCTGTTCCTTGCAGGACACTCTGTCCTTCCGGGGGCTTTGTCCACGGTGGGGCTCAAAGGGGGTCTGTTCAGCCGCCTGTTCGGCAGTGTCCCTGCCGCCCGCCCCGCGGCTCCCTTGGGAATCAGGTGTCCTGCCGCCAGGAGGGGGGCGCCCGGTCGGTCGGCGCCCGGCCTGCCCTCCCCCAGGACGTGCCACGCGCTGCCCGCGAGGACCCCCGCCCCGTGGGGCTGAGGCGCCCTGGGGTCGGGACCCTCGGGGCCATGGGGCGGGGGCGCGCCAGGGGCTCCAGGCGTGGGGAGCAGAGGAGGGGAGAGGGTGGGCCGGGCCTGGAGCAGGGTGGTCAGACGAGGCCGGGGAGCGGGGCCTGCCAGGGAGGGAAGGGCCAGGCGCGTGGCACAGGGCGCCGAGCGCTCAGCCCGGGATGGGTTAGGAAGCAACCGCGGGACTTGCTGGGCTCTACAGAGACTGTTTACCGAGCAGGGTCCTGAATCTTCACGTTTATGACGTAGCCACAAACCACAGAGCCCGAGAACAGGTGTCTCTGTGCAGCTCCCTTTTCTCAGGTAAAATTATACTTTTGAGGTTTTTTGAGGTGCGTCATGTAGCCGCTTCCTGGAGGTGCCGTGTGACACGGAACAGCTGTAGGACCGGCAGTGTGTCCTGTGTCGCGTGCGTAGCACACGCCGCAGGATGAGGATTTCACTGTTCTGTCTGATGTTCTGAATACTCCAACCCTCGCGGACTCCTGGGTGCTGGCGCCAGGCTCCCCGAGCACGTCCTCCCCACGCTGCCCATGCCAGACTCCCTGGTTCTGCAGGTCTGTTTCCTGACCATCTCCAGCTCCTGGGGAGGGGCTGCGGCTCTCTGGGTTCCTTTACATGCAGATCGCTTGTTGTGTTCATGGACCTGTGTGTTGGGTGTTTTGACCTTTTCTCAATCATTTTGCAGGAATTGGCCTACACCTTTTTCATGTGCATTTGTTTAGTTTTGGTATCAAGGTAGTAAGTCTCAGAGCTGGGGATAGGCTCTCTTTTCCCATTTTTATTCTCTAGGAAAGTTTGTATGAGATTAAGAGCATCAGTTTTGTTGAATGTTTCGGTTAAACTTCCTATATAAAGCCATCAGATCTTGGTTAATTCTTTTGGAGAGGGGTAGGAAGATTTTTAACTATCAGTACAAATTAAATTTCCTTAATGATTTTAATCCTACTCACATCTTCTGTTTCTTTTTTAGTTCATTTGATCAGTTATATTTTTTCTAGGAAACTTTCTGCTTGGACTTAGGTTTTCAACGTTTGGGGCATGAAACGGTTCCTAGAATTCTTTGCTTGTCTTCGGGCCTTGCCACCTGTGCCCCTATTTCTCCGTCTCTCTCCCTGGCGTCACAGCATGCCTCCCGCTTTCTTGGTCGTCGTTGCCAGAGGCTGAACCACGTTCTCTTCTGCCAGTCGTTCCTTCCTTCTGCTGTTTTCTGCATTCCCTCGTGTTCTTTCTCTCATTTCTTGAGTTGAATATTCATATAGTTTCCATTATACTATTTGGTTCTAAATATTTTGAAATGTTCATTGTGATTTCTTTTTGACCCACTAGTTATTTTTTAAAGCATGCATTGAAAATTTAGAACATCAAATCTTACTAAAAAGGTACAGTAATCAAGACGTTTGTTATAGGCGTTAAGGTAGACTTTTAAGTCAATAGAACCAATTCTGGAGTCTAGAAATAAGCCCTTAGATTTAGGGTCATTTGGTTTTCAGCACAGGTGCCACTGCCCTTCACTGGGGAAAGGATAGTGTCTTCTTCAAATGGTGCTGGGACAGTTGGAGAAAGGTTCATTTGTGCCTTGCCTCACACCACATACGAAAGTTAACTCAAAGTATAAAAGCTAGGGCTTCCCTGGTGGCGCAGTGGTTAGGAATCTGCCTGCCAATGCAGGGCACACGGGTTCGAGCCCTAGTCCGGGAGGATCCCACATGCCACAGAGCAGCTGGGCCCGTGCGCCACGACTACTGAGCCTGCGCTCTAGAGCCCGCGAGCCACAGCTGCTGAGGCCCCTTGCCGCGGCTGCTGAAGCCCACGCGCCTGGAGCCCGTGCTGCGCAACGGGAGCCACCGCAACGAGAAGCCCGCGCACTGCAGCCAGGACCCAACGCAGCCAAAGATGAAATAAATAAAATAAAATAAATACATTGATTAAAAAATATATATAAGAGCTAAAACTTGAAAACTTTTATAGGAAAACATGAGAGAAACTGTTTAGCGCCTTGGGTTAGGCCTGTAGTTCTCAGATCCAAAACCAAGAACACAACTCAGGAAATAAAATTGATAAATTGACTTCATCAAGTTAAGAACTGCTGCTCTTGGGACTTGCCTGGCAGTCCAGTGGTTAGGACTCCACACTTCCACTGCAGGGTGTGTGGGTTTGATCCCTGATCAGGGAGCTAACATCCTGCATGCCGCATGGTGGGGCCAGAGAATAAGACAAATAGAACATGAAAGCAAGCAGCACTTCGAGAAAAGAAAAAAAAGAACTGCTGCTCTGGGGACTTCCCTGTGGTCCGATGGTTCGGACTCCGCTCTCTCACTGCCGAGGGCCCATGTTCAGTCCCTGGTCGGGACTAATGGCAGTGCCACCAAAAAAAGAAAAAAAAAAGAATTGCTGCTTTTCAAAAGACTCTAGTAAGAAAATTTTAAAAGGCCACAGACTGGGAGAAAATATTGGCAAATCACATTTCTGAAAAGGACTTGTATCTATAATATATAACTCTTACAACTCAATAAGAAGATAAACAATCCAATTAAGAAATTGGCAAAAGATTTCAGTAGACATTTCACCAAAGAAGAATTACAAATGGTTAATAGTCACGTGAAATGATGTTCAACAACTTTAGTCATTAGGGAAATTCCAATTAAAAGCATAATGAAGTAGCATTTTACACTCACCAGGATGGCTACAGTCAAAAAGACAGCCACTAAGAAGCGTTGACGGGGATGTGGAGAAGTGGGAACTGGTCAGCGGTGCAAGGTGCTGCCGTGCACCTGAGTCTCACACAGCTTTACTGTGTGAGGAAAGTCAGACGGGAAGACTGCGTCTTGTATGATCCCATCTATAGCCCGTCCAGGAGAGGCCGGTCCACAGACACAGGCCAAGGGGTGGCCGCCTGGGGTGGGGTGGGGTTGACCGCCAAGGCTCCGAGAGTCTTTGAGCTGATGGGACTGACCTCAGACTGGATGGTGGTGATGGCTGCCCAGCTCTCTAAATTTACTAAAAATTACTGAATGGTATACTTAAAGCAGATACGTGTACATTATACCGCAGTGAAGCGATTCAAAAGTTACAAACATGCTTTATCTTGGTGCGTTTAAATAGGTAATACATTCATACAGTCCAGAGGTTAACACTGTGTGAAAGGTTTAAACGTGTCACAGTCCTGAGTTCCCCCACGTAGGTCCCACTCTGTGGTCGCTCCTGCGTTCACACAAACTGAGCCTCCTCGTCGGGTGACACGCCCATACTTGGGGAGCCTGTGCCCTCTTTACCTGGTCAGCACCTCTGATGGGCACGAGGCCTCTCCGGCTGGGGTGCAGGAGTGCAGCCGGCGGCCCTGCCCATGCACACGCGGCTACCGGTGCTGAGTTTAGGGTTCTGTGTGCGGTTGGTTGCTGCCGGGGTCTTGTGCCTGTTGCTTTGGGCCTGGACACAGACGCCCATCTGGTCCATGTGCCTGAGGCCGGCAGAATTCAGCATCCCTGACAGAGACTCTGAAATCCCCGCTGCGTTGGGGACTTTAGTTCTCATCATTCTGTCAACTTAAGTTTGTTACTAGGTGCATTCAATTTTAGAAATGTTTCCCATCCTTAGGGCATTTTTTCTTATGAAGAAATTTGTTTTATGTAATAATACAGGTCTGTCTGTTTTCTTTTTGGCTGATATTTGCCTGATATTTCAGTTTTTTTAACATCTTTCTTAAATGTGACACTTTTTACAGCAGAGAGCTGGGGGTTTTTTAAAAATCAAATCAGAAAATTTATTTAACTGGCAAGTTATTTTACATTTACCACGATTGCTAGTAAAGTTGGGTTTATTTCTGCTTTAGTTTGTGCTTTCCATTTATATTTTTTATGCCCCCTCCCTTGAGTCTCTTCTGTAGAATTAATAAATTTTATTTAATCTCTTTTTTGCCTCTGATTAGCAGGTTATATGTCCTATTTTTATTATTTTAGTGCCAATGAAATTCTAAAATGAATTTTTTAAAAGTCCAGAATTAATGAGTCTCTTCCTGTCCCTCCTAAACAGCACCAGAGCTTGCCTGCTGCCTGGGCACCTCCTAAACCCCAGCCCGTCTGTCCACTTCAGCCTTTTTCTTCCTGAGCTACATCTTCTCCTACTTATGTTCTGTTTTCGTTTGCAGATGACTTTATTCATTTCCACTCTGAATGATAATTTAGCTCTTCCTTCCTGTCGGCTCAGTGTCTGGGCTCAGTGGCGTGAGCGCCAACCCTGCCTGTGGGCCCACCTCTGTGGTTGCCCTGGGCCTTGGCCCACTGTGTTCTGAGGGGTCGCCATGTCTGTCTGGGTGCAGGTTTCCTCTTACTTCCTTTGTTTTGGGTTCTTTTGCTTCCTGAATTTGAGGACTTATGTCTTTCATCGTTTGGGGGGATCCTTAGTCATTATTTCTCAAATTTTGCCTTTCCCTTATTTTCTCTTCTATCCTCTGGAACTCTTGTGATGTGTCTGTTAGACTCTTTGATCTGTCTTCACGTCTCTTACCTTTCTTTTGTTTTCTTATTTTAATTGATATCTTTGTCTCTATACTTCTTTTGGATAATTTGTTCAAATTGATCTTTCAGAAAATTGACCTGCCTTCAGCTGAGACTAATCTGTGATTTGACCATCCATTGAATTTTTAATTTAAGTGAATAGGTTTTTTATTTTTAGAAGTTACATTTGGTTATCTTTTATACCTGCCTGTTCTTAATTCTTAGTGTGTTATGTTTTTAATTCCTTCTTTCGTACCTCTAGTAATTTTAGACATACATATTTCAGTTAATTCCTTTGTTAATTCTTTTGTCTGAATTTTTGGGGTCTGCTTGTGCCATTTTTTGTGGCTGTTGCTAGAGAATTACTTGCCCATGAGTGGGGTGAGGTGAGGTGTCTAAAGGTGGGACTTTCTCAACTGTGGCCAGGGCTGTCCCTCCTCAGCAGATTCCCTTCTGCATCTGCCAGGCACCACCTGATCCTAGAATCACTTTTACTTAGTTTGTTCTCTTGAAGTTCCTTGTCACACACTGAGTACTCTAATCCCACTGAACTCTTGATCTTCCAGAATAGAACTGTGAGCTTCAGACTTTGTGCCTTTGCTCAGAGTGCTCTGTTCTCTAGTGAGTTTGCTGTCTTCTCCAAGGCTGAGCGTAATGTGCCTCCTTTGTAGGCCTTCCTCGGTGAAGGGTCCGTGGTGCCTGCCATGTGTGTGGCGTGTCTTTCCTTGTCATTCTGCAGAGCACTTAGCACAGCCTCTGGGGAGACGCGTGTGTGTCCCATCGGCCAGAAGCTTTTAGAACAGGATTCCAGTCTTTGTCGGTTTAACTCTGAGGCCAGCACATACTGCCACAATAAATAAATAATTCTCGGGTTTACTTTAAAGTACTGTGCTAATAAGACAGAATTAATAGTGTTAGATTTTTATTTCACAAAATGGCAAATAGTAAACAGATTTTAACACAGTGTATGTAAAATGATTAAAGTAAAATTCTTTTTCTACGGTGTTTAGGTCAAAACGGATTTATGATTTCAAAAAAGTCAGCATTCTTAGATTTAATGGAATCAGTAGATATCTAAGAAAGCCTCCAGTGAGTAGCCCAGTAGGATCCCCCTTGATGAGCTTGCCCAGCTGTGTCCTTTCTCTTGAAGGTGAGCATCTGTCTGGAATGCAACAGCAGCAAACTGCGGGGCTTGAAACGGAAATGGATCCGCTGCTCAGCCCAGGCCACAGTCCTGCACCTAAAGAAGTTCATTGCCAAAAAACTCAACCTCTCGTCTTTCAACGAGGTAAATAGAAACTATAACGAGTCACTTCTTATTTGTAAAAGTGATACTTCTGAAGTTCTTTGGGTTTGTTTGCTTTTTACGGTTCTGTTTGGACATTTTCAATCAGAAAAAAAAATCTGAATTTGTTTTGCCTACCCCCAGATAGTGTGATAGTAAATAGCGGTGAAGACAGTGGAGGCCCAGAGCCCACAAACACGGGAAGCCACTGTTAAGAGAAGAGGAAATGCCAAGGGGGCTACAACAAGATATGTTAAATATTTTCTTTTTTTTTTTTCTTTTTAATTAATTTGTTTATTTTTGGCTGTGTTGGGTCTTTGTTGTCGCACGCGGGCTTCTCACCGCGATGGCTTCTCTTGCTGCGGAGCACGGGCTCTAGGCGCGCGGGCTTCAGTAGTTGCGGCACGTGGGCTCAGTAGTTGTGGCTTGCGGGCTCTAGAGCGCAGGCTCAGTAGTTGCGGCGCACGGGCTTAGTTGCTCCGCGGCATGTGGGATCTTCCCGGACCAGGGCTCGAACCCGTGTTTCCTGCATTGGCAGGCGGATTCTTAACCACTGTGCCACCAGGGAAGCCCAAGATATGTTAAATATTTTCACCACAAAGAGAAGTTCTGCTCTTCAGTTTCACAAACGGATAGATGGGTGTATGGGGATGGATAGGACGGGTGGGTAGATAGAGAAGATACTTCCCAGTTCCGATAAATGCTGAGAATAAAGTAAAACGTGTGCCCTAGTGGTGCAGAGCAGGGCGATGCACAGAGGGGTGAGAGAGCACATCAGCTTAGGGGTCGTTGGGGAACCCTCCCGAGGGCGTTCACTTCTGCTCAGACATAAGCTGTCAGCAGGAGCTGGCTGTGTACCAGCAAGTGTCAGAGGAGGCCCTGGGGGGCCTTAAGCCGGGGGCTTGTGATGAGAACAGCCCTGAGGCTGTGAGGCAGGTGGGCTGCTGGGGTTCCGAGACGGAAGCAGGAGTGGCCAGTTGAGGGGAGTCTGTGGCAGAAGTCCCAGGAGAGACGGGCCAGGGTAGTGTGGTAAGGATGGAGAAACGAGGCTGACTTCTGAGGTGGGCTGTAGAGAACAGTGGGTTGGACGTGGCCCCGCAAAGACGTGTGTCCACAGCCAACCCCGTAACCTGTAAGCATGGTCTTTGCCAGAAAAAGGGTGTTTTCAGATATACTGAAGTTAAGGATCTTGAGATGAAATAATCCTGGATTATCTGGGTTGCCCCTAAATTCAGTGACATGTGCCCTCACAAAAGTGAGGCAGAGGGAAATTCGAGACACGCACAGAGGAGAAGATGGTGTGAGGACAGAGACGAGAGATGGGGGCGATGCGGCCACAAGCCAATGGATGCCTGGAGCCCCCAGAAGCTGGAAGAGGCAGGAAGGATCCTCCCCTGGAGCCTCCAGACTGAGCACAGCCCGGCCGGCACCTTGATTTTGAACTTCTGGCCTCCACATCTGTGAGAAAATAAGTACCTGTTGTTTTAAGCCACCAGGTTTGTGGTACATTGGCATACCTGCCGTGGGAAACCAAAACAGATTTCAATACCAGGAAGTGGAGTGCTGCTGTAGCAAATACCTAAAAATGTGGCGGTGCCACAGGTTGGAAGGTTGGAAGAATTTTGAGAAACATGATTTTTAAAAACCCTAACTGCCTTGAAGAGACTGTTGGTATGAATATGGTCATTAAAGGTGACTTTGGTGATAGCCCAGAAGGAAGCGAGGAGCGTGGTAGAGAAAGCACCCGTCATCTTTGAAGGTACATGTTACACAAACAGAGTGTTGGTAGAAATAGGAATATTAAAGATGCTACTGACGAGAGCTCAGAAGGGAAGAAGGAGCATAGTATTGGAAATGGTAAGAAAAGTGATTCTAGCTACACAGTGGCAGAAAACTGGCTGAGTTGTGTTCTACGGTGTGTGGAAAACAGAACTTGGAAGTGATGAACACGGATATTTAGCTGAGGACGTTTTCAAGCGAAGTGCTGAAGACGTGGTCTGGTTTCTTCTTGCTGCCTGTAATAAAATGTCAGAGGAGAGAGATGAATTCAGGAAGGAACTGCTAAGCAAAAAGAAACCAGCACTTGATGATTTGGAAAATTCACAGCCTATCCAGATGGCAAAAAGATGGTAATATTAGGAGTTTGACTGTTAGAAAAACATGCTCTGGAGAGAAGGCCAAGTGTGTAGCTGTTCAGCCTTTTGCTAAAGGGATTAGTTGTTTGACTCATGGTGGCTCAGCCATCTCATGGGAGGAATAGAGAGGAGTTATCCAGGAAAGATCTGCAGAGCCTGGACCTCTGACACACATGGGAGACTCACAGGGTTTCTAAGAATGTGCTATCAGCAGAAACACCACCAACTCGTGCTGAAGGGGACAGAGACAGGAAGAAATGAGAGAAGGCTATCAGACTTCCAAAATTCTGCACGCGGGAAAGAGGCTGATAGAGCTGCTCAGCTGCCAAGGTGAGCTACCCCTAAAGAAAAAGGAAGAATGACTCCAAGGCAGAGCCTGGGGCCCAGAGGGTGAAGCCATCACGGGCCCAGAGAGCAGAACCTTGACCCACAGTGACGTGTTCTCAGGTCTTGAAACCTCATGGAATTTTCCCTGCTGGATTTCAAACTTTATTGAGACTAGTGATCCCTTATGCCTTCTAATGTGTCTCCCTTTTGGACTAGGAATATCTGTCCTGCCCCAGCCTTGTATTTGGAAAGCAGATAATGTGTTTTCTAGTTTCGCAGATCCACAGCTGGAAAGGAATTTGCCCCAGGAGGCATCATACCCAGAGTCTCACCCATACCTGATTCCTGTGATTTAGAAGATAAGATCAGGGACTTTGAGCTGATGGTGTGTAGATGAGATTTGGGGATTTGGAGTTGATGCTCGAGTAGATTGGGTCTCTCGGAGATGTTGGGGTTAGGTGAATGTGTTTTGCATGTGGGATGGATGTGGATTTTGTTGGGTCAGAAGGCAGACTGTAGTATGTTAAGTGGTGTAGGTTAAGTGGTGACCCAGCCAAAAGATATGTCTACTTCTAACCCCCAGAACATGTGAATATGACTTTAGTTGAAAAAAAGATTTTTGCAGACATATAAAGAATCTTGGGATGAAGAGACCATCCTTTATTATCCAGGTGGGCCCTACATTCAATAACAAGTGTCCTTATAAGAGAAGGGCAGACACAAATTGTCTCAATAGATTTTAAAAGATACATATTATACAAAGTATCTTCTCAGACCACAATGGCATGGAGTTAGAAATCAATAACCAAAGGAAAACTGGAAAATTCACAGAATTGTGGAAATTAAGCAACACAGTTTCAAACAACCAACAGATCAAAGAAGAAATCAAAGAGAGATTAGAAAATACTTAGAGAAGAATGAAAACAAAAACACAACATACCAAAACTAATGGGATACAGTGAAAGCAGTGCTAAGGGGGAGATTTATAGCTATAAACACTTACGTTAAAGACAAGGAAGATCTCAAATCAACAACCTAAATTTACAACTTAAGGAACTAGAAAAAGAAGAGTAAGCTAAACCCAAAGCTAGCAGAAGGAAGAGAATAATAAAGATTAGAACAGAAATAAACAAAATAGGGAATAGAAAAACAATAGAGAAAATCAATGGTTCTTCAAAAAGGTCAGCAATGTTGACAAACTTTTAGATGAACTAAGAAAGAAGACTCAAATTATGTAATCTGAAATGGAAGTAGGAACATCACTACTGATTCTTCAGAAATAGATTATAAGAGAGCACTATGAACAATTGTATGCCAACAAATTGGATAAGCACATGAAATGGACAAATACCTAGAAACACAAAGCCTATCAAAACTAAATCATAAAGACATGGAAAATCTGAATAGACTTATAACTAATAAGAAGATTGAATCACTAATCAAAAATCTCCCAACAAAGAAAAGCCCTGGACCTTATGGCTTCACTGAATTCTACCAAACATTTAAAGAATTAATACCCATCCTTCTCAAACTTTTCCAAAAGGTCGAAGAGGAGGGAGCGCTTCCCAACTCATTTCACGAGGCCAGCATAACCCTGATAACAAAGCCAAATAAAGACACTACAAGAAAAGAAAACTACAGACCAATATCCCATATGCACATTGATGCAAATATCCTCAACAAAATGCTAACAAACAGAATTCAGTATGTTAAGAGGTTTTACACACCATGCCCAAGTGGGATTTATTTCTGGAATGCAAGGATGGTTCAACATATGAAAATTGATTAATATAATATGCCACATCAACAGAGTGAAGGAAAAACCACACGATCATCTCAATTGATGCAGAAAAAGCATTTGACAAAATTCAATACCCTTTCATGATAAACACACTGAACAAACTAGAAATAGTAGCCATATATGAAAGTAAAATAAAATCCATATATGAAAAACCTGTTATGAATATCATACTCAGTGGTGAACAAGTAAAAGCTTTTTCTCTAAGATAAGGAACAAGCCAAGGATGTCCACTTTTACCCTTTCTAGTCAACATAATACTGGGAATCCTAGCCAGAAAAATTAGACAAGAAAAAGAAATAAAACACATCCAAATTGGAAAAGAAGAATTTAAAACATTATCTCTGTTTGCAGATGATATGATTTTATATGTAGAAAACCCTAAAAATTCCACACACAGAGACATGAAAAAAAACCTGTCAGAACTAACAAATTAATTCAGCAAGGTAGCAGAATACAAAGTCAATGGAAAAATCAGATGCATTAGCTCAGTATCAAAAAAACAAACAAACCAATCCAAAAATGGACAGAAGACCTAAATAGACATTTCTCCAAAGAAGATATACAGATTGCCAACAAATACATGAAAGGATGCCCAACATCACTAATCATTAGAGAAATGCAAATCAAAACTACAATGAGGTATCACCTCACACTGGTCAGAATGGCCATGATCAAAAAATCTACAAACAGTAAATGCTGGAGAGGGTGTGGAGAAAAGGGAACCCTCTCGCACTGTTGGTGGGAATGTAAATTGATGCAGCCACTACGGAGAACAGTACGGAGGTGCCTTAAAAAATTAGTATGACCCAGCAATCCCACTACTGGGCATATACCCTGAGAAAGCGATACTTCAGAGTGAGTCATGTACCACAATGTTCACTGCAGCACTATTTATAATAGCCAGGACATAGAAGCAACCTAAGTGTCCATCGACAGATGAATGGATAAAGAAGATGTGGCACATATATACCATGGAATATTATTCAGCCATAAAAAGAAACGAAATTGAGTTATTTGTAGTGAGGTGGATGGACCTAGAGTCTGTCATACAGAGTGAAGTAAGTCAGAAAGAGAAAAACAAATACCATATGCTAACACATATAGATGGAATCTTAAAAAAAAAAATGGTTCTGATGAACCTAGGGGCAGGACAGGAATAAAGACACAGACGTAGAGAATGGACTTGAGGACACGGGGAGGGGGAAGGGTAAGCTGGCACAAAGTGAGAGAGTGGCATGGACATATATATACTACCAAATGTAAAATAGATAGCTAGTGGGAAACAGTCTCATAGCACAGGGAGATCAGCTCAGTGCTTTGTGACCACCTAGAGGGGTGGGGTAGGGAGGGTGGGAGGGAGACGCAAGAGGGAGGAGATATGGGGATATATGTATACGTATAGCTGATTCACTTTGTTATAAAGCAGAAACTAACACACCATTGTAAAGCAATTATACTCCAATAAAGATGTTAAAAAAAATCAGATGCATTTTTGTACATGAGCAATGAACAATCTGAAAAGGAAATGACAAAACTCATTTCACTTATTATGGCATCATAAAGAATAAAATACTTAGGAATTAACCAAGGAGGTGAAAGACTTGTACAATGAAAGTTACGAAAATTGCTGTAAGAAAGACAAGCACGTGGAAACACATCCCACATTCATGGATTGGAAGACTTAATATTGTTAAAATGTCAATATTACCCAAGTAATCTACAGATTCAATGCAATTCCTATCAAAATCACAAAGATGTTTCTTACAGAAAAAAAAAAAATCCATTCTAAATTTTTTATGGACTCTCAAGGGACCCAAATAGCCAAAGCAGTCTTGAAAAAGAGCCAAACTGGAGGACTCAGAACTTACTATAAAGATAACACTAATCAAAACAGTGTGGTGTTGGCATAAAGACAAACAGACTAATGGAGCAGAATAGAGAGCTCAAAAATAAACCCTCACATATGTGGTCAACTGACTTTTGACAAGGGTGCCAAGACCCTTCAGTGGGGGAAAGGACAGTCTTTTCAACAATTGGTGCTGAGAAAACTGGATATCCACATGCAAAATAATGGAGTTTGACCCTTACCTAATACAATATACAAAAATTAATGCAAGGGACTTCTCTGGTGGTCCAGTGATTAAGAGTCCATGTTCCCAATGCAGGGGGCCCGGGTTCGATCCCTAGTCAGGGAACTAGATCTCACATGCCGCAACTAAAGATACTTGCGTGCCGCAGCGAAGATCCCACATGCCTCAACTAAGACCCAGCGCAGCCAAATAAGTAAATAAATATATATATTTTTAATTAACTCAAAATGTATCAGGGATATAAATGTAAAACCTAAAACAATAAAACTCTTAAAAGACAACATAGGACCAAAACTTAATGACATTGGATTTGGCAGTGATTGCTTGGATAGAATACCCAAGGCACAGGCAACAAAAGAAAAAACAGACAATTTGGACTTCCTTGAAATTAAAAAAAAAAAAAAAATTGTACAGAATGGAAGAAAGTGTTTGCAAGTCATATTTCTGACAAGGAATTACTATCCAGAATATATAGACAGTTCCTAAAATTCAACACAAACTCAAACAACTTGAGTAGACATTTCTCCAAAGAAGGTATACGAATGGCTGATAAGCACATGAAAACATGCTCAACATCACTAATCATAGGGGAAATGCAAATCGGAACTGTAATGAGACCCACCCCATGCCCAGAAGGATGGCTACTGTAAAAAGTAAGTAAACAGGGCTTCCCTGGTGGCGCAGTGGTTGAGAATCTGCCTGCCAATGCAGGGGACACGGGTTCGAGCCCTGGTCTGGGAAGATCCCACATGCCGCGGAGCAACTGGGCCCGTGAGCCACAGCTACTGAGCCTGCGCGTCTGGAGCCTGTGCTCCGCAACAAGAGAGGCCACGATAGTGAGAGGCCCGCGCACCGCGATGAGGAGTGGCCCCCACTCGCCGCAACTGGAGAAAGCCCTCACACAGAAACGAAGACCCAACACAGCCAAAAATAAAAATAATAAATAAATAATAAATTAAAAAATTAAAAAAAAAAGTAAGTAAACAAGTGCTGGTGAGTCGGATGTGGAGAAATTGTAACCCTTGTGCACTGTTGATGGGATGTAAAATGGTGCAGCCGCTCTGGAAAACAGTACAGAGGTTTCTCAAAAAATTAAACATAGAACTACCATGAGCACCAACAATTCCACTTCTGGGTAATACCCCAAAGAATTGAAAACAGGATCCCAAGGAGATACTTGTACCATGTTCGTAGCAGCATCATGGACAGTAGGCAAAAGGTGGAAGCAACCCAAGTGTCCATCAGTGGGTGATACATGAACAAAATGTGGTCCGTCCATACAATAGAACATTCAGCCTTAAACAGGAAGGAAATTCTGACACCTGCTACAGCATGGATGAACCTTGAGGACACTATGCTAAATGAAATAAGCTGGTCACAAAAGGACAAATACTGTCTGATTCCACTATACAAGGTCCCTAGAGTCATTATCATAAAGACAGAAGGTAGAATCAGGGTTTCCAGGGGCTGGGGACAGGGGGCTGGGAAGTTATAATTGGGACAGAGTTACAGTTTTACAAGATGAAAAGTCTGTGGATGGATGTGGTGACAGTTGCACGTTATGAATGTATTTAATACCAATGAGCTGTGCACTTAAAAATGGTTAAGATGGTAAATTTTATGTGTATTTTACCACAGTTTTTTTTAACAATAAAAAGGAATGAACTATTGATACCCACAGAGAAAAGAGTAGAGGGAGTTTTGAGACACAGAGTGGAAGGGCCACCTGAGGATGGAAGCAGAGGTTGGAGGGATGCAGCCACAGGTCAGGGAACCCTGGAGACTCCAGAGGGTGCGAGCCTGTGGGCTCCCAGACCGAACTCTGAGGCTGCGTTTCTGGAGTTACACGTCCCGAAGTTATGGTGTTTCCATGGCAGCCACAGGAGACACAGATGCCGGACCCTTCTTCCGTTGCCCTGAGGGAGAAGTTTAGCAGACCATCTGGGGACTTCCCTGGTGGTCCGGTGGTTAGGACTCAGCACTTTCACTGAGGTGGCCCGGGTTCAGTCCCTGGTCGTGAACTAAGATCCCGCAAGCCGTGCGGTGCTGCCAGAAAAAACTAGAAAATATAAAAATAAAAGACCATCTTTTATAAAACTAAAAGACCATCAACAGCATTTGTCATCGGGGAAATGCAAATTAAAACAACAACAAGATCCCACTCCACACCTGTCAGAATGGCCAAAATCCAGAGCACTGGCAACACGAATGCTCAGCAGCAGGAACCCTCCTCGCTGCTGGCGGGAGCGCAGGACGCTGCAGCCGCTTCGGAAGGCAGCCGGGTGGCTTCTCGCAAAACTAAACCCCCTCTCACCATACGGTTCAGCCATCAAGCCCCTTGGTACTTACCCAGAGCAGCTGAAAACTTACGTCCACACAAAAACCTGCACGCAGATGTTTATAGCAGCTGTCGTCATAGTTGTCAAAACTTGGAAACAGCTAAGGTGTCCTTCAGAAAGTGAACGGATACATAAACAGTGGTCCATCCAGACAGAGAAATATTACTCAGCACTACAAAGAAAGGAGCTATCAAACCACGAAAAGACGTGGAGGAACCTTCAGTGCATATGACTGAGTGAAAGAAGCCAATAGGAGAAGGGTACACACTGTGTGATTCCAAGTCTGTGACATTCTGGAAAAGGTAAAGCCGTGGAGATAGTGAAAGGGTGAGTGGTTGCCGGGGGTTGCCGGGGAGGGGGGAACAGGCAGAGCCGAGGATTTTTAGGGCAGGGAAACTACTCTGTGTGATGCTGTCATGGGGGACACACGTCGTCATACGCTTGTCCAGACCCCCAGCAGGCGCAACACGGAGCGTGAGCCCTCGTGTAAACTACGGGCTGTGGGTGGTGATGAGGGTCATCGGTTGTAACGAACGTTTTCATCGGGGATGTTGATGGTGGAGGAGGCTGTGAGGTGGGGGCAGGAGATACATGAGAACTCTGTACCTTCTGCGAAATTTTGCTGCAAACCTAAAACCGCTCTAAAAACTCTTTTAAAACTGAGAACGAGAAAGCTGTGTGTGGAGCCCGTTACCTTTTTCCACTGAGGTGAAAGGGACACTCGTGACCAAGAGCGGACTGATGTTGGGGGACAGCGTGCTCTTCAGTGAAGGCAGTCTGGGCGCCGAAGCCCCGTGACGGGGGCGCTGCCTCGTTGTGTGCGGACGGAGGCCCCCCGGTGCTCTGGGCCCTCTGGGGGGGATGGGCCTTCCAGGCGCTGCTTCCCACCTGTGCTGCCCCAGAAGGAGGGCAGGTGGCCCTTCAGCGACTGGCGTGACTGCTGCGGCACCAGAGACCACGGGTCCTGAGCGCCGAGCCCTTGGCCCCGCTAACCGAGGTCTTGTTCTCCCGCCAGCTGGACATTTTATGCAACGAGGAGATCCTTGGCAAGGACCACACGCTCAAATTCGTCGTTGTCACAAGGTGGAGATTCAAGGTGAGACTTTGACATGATACGTTGTATGTGATTTTCAGAGTCTGCTCGGAACAGCAGCTGCTTTTGTGGGCACATTTGTTTTCTGGAGCTTAGGAATGACGACCAGACCAGGCACGGGGTTGTCGGGAACGCAGCCGTTCTGAAGTCATCGGCCTCAGAGTTGTGTGGTCGGGGAAGGCGTGGCCTCCAGGCCCTGGCTCGCCCCACCCCTCCTGGTTGAGGTGACCGATGCCCTGGGAGGGAGTGGCCGCTGCAATCAGAGGACACGTCCCCTCGAGCCACAGCGCCTCTCTCTGGAACAGGAGGCAGATGAGTGGGACCCCATCTTCAGGGGCTGCCTGGGAGCAGGGGAGAGACAGCCTGGCCGACACCCCCAGCTGGAGCCGAGGTCTGAGGGCGAGTGGGGCACAGAGAGAAAGGGCAGGAGCAGGTGTGGGGACGGGCGTGGGGCCCATCCTCGGCCGCTGACGAGTGTGGGACCGTCGCCAGCCTGTCCCCTTCGGGGTCACCGGTGCCGCTCCCTCGCCCCTTTGTCTTGCAGAAAGCACCGCTCCTGCTGCACTACAGACCCAAGATGGACCTGCTGTGAGCCGCGGCACAGCAAAGACTCAGCCGCCTGGGGGCCCCGTGAGGACGCAGCCAGGCGGGGCCGCCAACGCGTAGGGTGCTGCCCTGGGCGCCGTTTGGACTGGATCCCGAGCAGAGAATACGTATCACTTCTGTATGAGAGTCGCACTCGCCGAGACGCCCCGGCACAGGGTTGCAGGCGGGACGCGCCTCGCGGCCGGAGCCACCTCTGCTCCGGCTCGCCGACCAGCGGGCGGGTGCGGCGACGGCCTTCATCCCGACCCGTGCCCTTTGCTTGCTGTCCAGGTCTTGAAAATCTCGGTCACTTCCGTTCAGTTTATGAATTAGGTTTCACGATAAGCCCCCAAAATACTTGTACGTTTATTGAATCCTTCCTAAGTTATTGACAAAATGTCTTTTCACGGTGAATGACGATATTTATGTTGCCTTTAGCTTCCTGAAGACTTAGAAGATATATAAAAATTTAATTTAAAAGCATACCAAAAGAGCTTTCCATGAGTATCGTGAGTGAACCATGGTATTTCATTTTCCACGTCAGGGAACGTGAAGCCGAGGGCTGCCCTGACTCCCGGGGGCCCGCGGCCCGGCTGGGGGGCTGCACCCTGACCCCGATGCGGCCGCCCCGCCCGGTCAGCAGGGCGGGCCGGAAGACGACAGTTCGCAGGACGATTCTTGTTCTCAAAAATTGCTTCTCTTAAATAGGGCACAGGTGGTTCAGTGCCGTCGTTTTACTTCCCGCTTATTCTTTCCCGTTTTTGTTTTGCTGAAGAGATTGATGGTGGTGGCGGGGGGCCTTTCCCGAGACGGCGCCCCCGTCCGCGGCGGGGCTGGTGCCCAGGGGGCGTGCCTCCACCAAAGCCCCACGTGTGCAGACCCCGGGTCCCACCGCGCCCGCCTTCGGAGGTGGGCACGGAGCAGCTGGCACTCTGGCCGCTGTTGGCGGGGACGCTGGAGCCACAGAGGGCGGGCGGGCGGGCCCCTGTGCGGCTGCGGCTGCCTGTCCAGTGACTTAATGACCTGCAGCGCGGGCAGACGCAGCACACCCTCTGTTAGCCCTTTCTCCTCCCAAATGTTAATATTTTTGTGGAATTGGAGAATAAACTCTTTGCCAGCACATCCATTTTTGTTCCTTTAAGGTAGTAACTTGGAACGTGTGAAGACAGGAACAAGGAGGCGGGCCTTCTCCGGGCGGTAAGCTGGTCCCCGCTCCGTGGCCGTCCCTGTCCGCATCCGGTGGTTTCTGCCTGACCTTTGGGCTCCTCCCTTTCTGTCACCTCCTGCATCACCAGGGCCCTGGGGTCCTGGGGCCGCTTCATTTGGTAGGTGGTCCTGACAGTGGCTTGAGAGCCGGGTTTTCCATGAAGAACTTCGCCTTGGTGACTAGAATTTTTCTTGAACTTGCTTTGGCAGTGGTGGTTGGGCTCATCGACATTCAAGTTTGTTTGTTTTTTTCTGCTTCCTGTTTCATACTTATAAATGTCAGAAGCAGCTCCTTAGTGATGGGAAAAGCAAATTAACTCAGTCCAAGTGGTTTTAATATAAGGCCTTTCAAAAGCATAAAACCAAGTTTTTCTTAGGAATTGGTCAAAATTCATCTCTTTATTTCAGCCTGTTATTCCCGGGACTGTTTGAATTATTCAGTTACCTGAGCTTGCTGTTCGTCCAGATCATTTTTTAGGGTTACTATTCAAGGGTTCAGTGAGTAGATGTGTATGACTAAGTATTACCTGTCTACCTCAAATACACATTTCTGCTGAAGCATTCTGTAAAACCATGTGTTCTCAATGCAGTTGAAGTGTAACATTAGAATTTAGGTATTTTCCTGTGTGATGAAAGTAAGGAAGGATTAAACAGTATGAGCGTCCAAATTCAAATAAAATTAATTCACAGGTCAGATTAAAATGGACCTGGCTGTATAATCTCATAGTATATATTTATAACTTTGCAGCTATCTTTGCAATCACTTGAATTTGCTATGGTGCTAAGTTGATGTACTTAATACACAGAGAGGTGGAGATGAGTCAGAGCTGGCGTCACCACCCCCACTGCGCCCTGACCACCTGCTGATCCCACGTTTGTAACCGTGTCACCCTGATGAAACCTCAGCAGCAGAAGTACCCATTTTTCTAAGATGTCCTCGTGCAGACCGTCTTCACCACAGGAGATCCCTGTTCCCGCCACCTCTGGTCTGACCACAGCCTTATGGGGACGGAGCTGGGGGCCTCGCCGTCAGAGGGAAACTTTCACTTTTCTCTCATGTCCGTTTAACATCAAAGGCAGGATTTTATCTTTTCCAGCATGAAAGCCAGGATCAGTTAGAGATTGGATCCTATTAAGTTTTGTTTTTTTTTTAACAGATGGAGTTACTGTGAAGTAGTTTTCACAGCTATTTATGCTGGTAAAACAAACGCTGTCAGTTACCGAACGGCACCCTCATCAGCAGCGTGGGCCCGTCAGCAGCACAGGGTCTCACTAGGTCCAGGCGTCATGAAAATAGAAGATTCAGATAGAATATATAATATTGAATTTAAGATTTGGGGGGTTAAAAAGAAGAAAACTTAACTTTATAAAATTATTTATTCTATTTTAAGCCTTCTATCATATTTTCCCATCCAATTGTTTGGTTTCAGTGGTCCAGCTTTATTTACAGGCATATAAGATAAAGTTGTGAGGTGTTTGGCAAGCTTCTTCTTTTTACTTTGAGTAGCGTTTCATTTGTGTGTGTTGTTGTACGTGGATGAGGAGCAGTTTACGCTTCTGTGCAACAGGCTGCAGCGCGCATTCACTAGACTTACGTTGCATTGTCCGTAGCGTCTGTTCTGCTGAATTGAGGCAGTGTAGGCAGACTCTCAGAACATGTACGTTCAGCTCTTTGGTTTTCCTTTTCCGTCGTCGTTCTCATGAAAACACTGCTGCTGGGAGTGCGCGTGGGCCTGTGCAAGGGGCCTGGGCCATCGGTAAGAGTGAGTGACCGGCCAGCGGCCGCAAGGTGACATGTGGCCTAGACTGGCCTCGTGCCTCAGACCCCGCGTGCTGGTGGCCCGGGACGCACCCCTGTGTCGACCACAGATGTGACGGTGCTACCTGCCCAGGCTCCTGAGCCCGCCAGGGCGTGCAGCCTTGATGCCTCCTCGTGGCATTTGAGGTCTTTAGAAATTCGTTTGTTTTTTCTTCAAAGCCCACAGGATGGATTTTACAGTGATTTTGAAGTGTGTCATTGGATTGAATATTATGGGAACAAGCCAGCTGATTTCTACTTTGTACGCGAACGTTTGATGTGCTCTCAGAACGCTGAAAACACATTTAGTGCAGATAAATCACAAGAAGTTCAGTGTCTCTGTTTCCTCAGGAAATCACTTACACTCAGCACATCACATGTGACCTTAGTGTGATAAACCAATGTGTTCCTCTGCCTTGGTATTTAAACAAACTGAATAGGTTAGGGTAAGTCGGTTAGAAAACGATTCAAGTGACACCGAAATCATCACTGAGATTCTGTCCCTTCCTGGGGACTGCCGGGCCCCTCACCAGCTCACGTGAGTCTCCGCGTCCATGGGTGCATCTGAAGTTTACGTGTCCCCTAGAACGTGTGTAGCATTAGCGTAAATGTCTATTTCAACAGCTTCATTGGGTGCAAGAAAACCATTTTTCCCGTGTGATGCAGCGTTCAGGGGCGAGAGCCCTTGCCGACCCTGGCATCCCGTGTGGAGATTGGGGGCTCTGGGGGATTGTGGAGGTGACGCTGCAGACAAATGTTTTTGACTGTTTAGTTTGGAAGTTTACATTTTTTATGCTTTGTGTTGGTGTGTAATTTTTTGTACTCTTGGTGGCTAGTTTTTATCTAAAATCTTTTTTGGAATATTGCTTAACTGTTTTGATTTTATGATAGTGAAGCTTGTATTCAGTGTTTTGCCAATTGATATTATATGCTTGTAATAAAAGCAAAAGGAAAACCTACCTAGTTCTCTGAGGCTGGACATTTGTTACCTAAGATGTTTGTAAGAGCGTGAGATAGGTGCCCTGTTAAGGTGATACAGTGTAACGAAGAGTCCGTGGGTATTGGTGAGGGCGCATACACGCCACACCAGGCCCTCCCCTCCCACCCCCGGCCTGGACCCTCACAGGTTAATGACTCTGCCCCACATGGTGTTTGTGACTGTCACCTTGGTTGCAGAACTTCATTAAGCTGGTCCAGTGTTGGCACCAGAGGTTTGATGGGGACTCTGGGAGCCCACACTCATCTGTTTGCTTGGAGAGAGAACTGTCTTTGGTTTGCAGCTGTGTGTGCCAGGGAACCTGTGTTAAAGAAAACCTCTGATCCCGTGAGCGGTGGACCGCCGGTGGGAGTTGCACCCTCTCTTGGCGTGTTAGGACACGTGTGCATACACGTTTCTCGTGAGGGTGCCCTCTGCCTCGCTTTTGTTCTGTCCAGGCCTTGGTGGGGGGCGGTGAGTGATACCCACCCACACGGGAGGGCCCAGCCCACCGGCTCTAAGACTCATCTCTCCTGGGAACACCCTCACACGCACACCAGAGTAATTTTAATCTCGGCACTGGGGCCCTGTCAGGTTGACATGTGAAATCAGCTATCGCAGACAGTTTACTATACCCAAAACTTCTAATTTTTAAAGGTTAAGTAATTTACAGCAATCTTGAAAATCTGAGGAAACTAGAATTGAAAAAAAGGGAGAATATGTTGACCAAAATTATGCTCTCGTGGGTTTCAGATCATTAAACTTAAAAGATAAATTTAGTCTTAAGAAACTGATTTTACCTATTTTACTTACGTTTGGTAAGTCGTTTACTCCACCTAACGAATGTCAAGATGCCAAAGCCGCGTGTAAACGCCCACGTTCACCGAGGCGCCGGGTGAACAGCAGGGCTGGCAGGAAGCAGGTTTCATCCGGCCCCACTCGCTGGGCTCCACATGGGCAACGAGCCGGGGCCCCAGACGCCGGGAAAAGGCGACTCCAGGAAAGAGTGAGAAGGAGATTAGCCAGGCCCAAGGCTCCCCCTGCCCCCCAGCGCCTGAGCCTGGGAGGAAGGGCTGCTGAGGGACAGTTAGCTGCGCCCACCCGTAGCGCTCACAGGAGATCTGCTTCTCCAGCAAGACTCCGTTTGCATGAACATGTAAGTCCCGCTTTAACCGGCAGCGCTGTTACAGATGTGATCCTGCATCCCCTGCCGTGCGACAGAGGCTTTGGAGGCCGCAGGAAAGGAGCACACAGCACGCACGGCCAGGGGCCTCCGCCATACCTGCTGCCTGGCCGAGGGTAAATGTCTCCCTTTGACTTTTGGTTCTTAACGGATAAAACCCCCAGTGGGGCCAGCAGTCCTCGTAGGGGCAGCTGTGGCCAGGCCTGGGGGATGGGGCCCTCCTGCTAGGTCGGTAGCCTCGCGGCGCCCTCTCCCAGTTGCGCTGGAGCGCAGCCGTGCTCCTGTAAGTAACAGGCGACCCCTCCGTCCAGGTGGCACGCAACAGCCCGTGCATTCGGTGTGTTTGGTTTTACGTGGCAGGTGGCCATGCGATGCCTGCCCAGTGCCTGAGGCCTGCCAGTCTCAGCCACCAGCAGGCTGACGTGTCCGTCGGACTCTTGTTGCAGCCTGGATTGTCTGTGGATTTTATTTGAATGTGAAAATATAAATCATTTGACAATGGATCCTGTGGGGTTTGTTTTTTTTTAATGTGTATTGGATACTATAATAACAAAGTTGCTTCTTTAGGAACATTTTTAGTCAAAAATCTTTTGAGGCATAAACAGATCTGGCCTTTATAACGAACAGACCAAGTATAAAAATGTACCAACTAAGTACGTATTCTTGTTGGTGGGAAATGGCTTTTTCCACTAACATCTCAGGAAGCACAAAGCAGGCATTAATTCCAGCTCGGTCCTGGGAGGCGTTTCTGGCGATTCTACTGTTTACAGGCTGTTGTCTGTAGGACCCCAGGGCTTGGGCGGGGAGGTCCTGGGACCCCAGGGCTCTGGGGGGGGGGGGGAGTCCTGGGACCTCAGGGCTTGAGCAAGGAGGTCCTGGGCCTCCAGGGCTCTGGAGGGAGGGGTGTGGTCCTGGGCCCCCAGGGCTCTGGAGGGAGGGGTGTGGTCCTGGGACCCCAGGGCTCTGGAGAGAGATGGGGAATGGTCCCAGGACAGCCAGGGCTTCTGAGAGTCAGGGGTCCCCGGCATCCACACTTCTCTTCCGGGTCCTGCGTGGTGCCTTGGCTGTGCAGGTGTTACAGGTGTTACTCCTCCCGCCCCTCGGCTGTCTCTGACCCCACACCCAGGGCAGCGGGAGGGGCCCAGAGCCCCATCTCCTGCGAACGCAGCCAACACAGATTGAAATACTGCCTGATGGAGCTGCGGCTGGCCCGGTGGGGCCCCCGGGGACCTGCCAGAATCGCAGGGTGTGTGTGCTGTTTGTCGTCCAGTGTTGCCTTTTCACCCATGACGCTCGTGCGCTCAGACCCCCTTCAGGATCTTGCAAAGGGGCTTCCGGGTTTTCCTCCTACAGGCCTCACATATTTCTAGTTTGGTATATTTCTTGTATTTTCTCAGGGAGGTGGGGCATCTGGTTACGTGGAATAGAGAAAACACTGGTGTTTGTACCGCATCTGCTGGTCCCGAGAGCGGCTGGTGGGTGTCCTGGACGCCCAGCCAGGCAGCAGCGTCACAGCAAACACACGGACCCCTTTGCTCCTCTGCGGGCTGCATCTCGGAGAATATTGGCGGTGAAGGAAGCTTGCTGTGCGTTCCGACTTGAGTGAGGAGATTCTTAACGTCTCCATTTAAGCACAGTTGTGGAGTTTTGATAAATACCGTTGACTAAGTCGAGAAATTTCCTTCTGTTAAAGCTCACTAGACATTTTAGAATGTGTAATTTCCATTTTTTAAATTACAAATTTTAAGTAAAAAAAAAAAAAATTTAACCTTTCTGTTTTGTTTTTGGACTTTTAACACATACACAGATTCATGCAACCACCACTACAATCAGGACACAGAATGGCTCCATCATCCCAGGACCTCCTGAGTGCCGGTCCTTTTCTGCCACCACCCCCCGTAATTCCTGGCAACCACTGATCTCCGGCATTATAATCTTGCCTTTACCAAGGCCCAGGCGGCTCCAGCTCCCGCTCAGGTTCCCACAAAGGCTCCCGAGTAGAGACCTTTATCTGCCCATGTGAGGACAGAAGGACTAGTGTGACCCCTGGGCTGCTGTCTGCATGGGGCTGGTGTCCTGTGCTATTTGTACAAGTAAACCTGAGGCAGGATCTGTCAAAAAAAAAATGTCGTGTAAATAGAATTGTACACGTCACCTTTGAGGCTGGATTCCTTGACTCAGCGTACTGCCTTTGAGATCGATCCGAGTGGCCGAATAGCTCCTACTTCCTGTGACATGGATGGGCCACAGTTTGCCAGTTCACCTGATGAAAGGCTTTTGCACTTTCAATTTTTGATGATTGTGAACCTCATGTACAGGTTTGCATGTGGACATAAGGTTTGTTTCTCTACAAAGTAGGATTTCTGGGTCGTATGGTGAGTGTATGTTTAACTTTAAGAAACTGCTGAACAGGATTTCCCTGATGATCCAGTGGTTAAAATCCGCCTTCCAATGCAGCGGGCATGGGTTCTATCCCTGGTTGGAGAACTAAGATCCCACATGCCGCGTGGTGTGGCCAAAAAAAAGAAAAAGAGAAAAGAAACCTCCGAACGACAGTTTCCAGACTGGCTGCCCGACTTTGCATTTCCAGCTGCAAGGCCTGAGCCATTCCAGGCACCCCACATCCCAAACTGTCAGTGTGCTCTTTGATTTTAGACGTTTTTGATGGTGTGTAGTGGTATGTCATTGTGGTTTGAATTCGCATTTCCCTAATGGCTTTGACATTGATCATCTTTTCATGTGCTTATCTGTCATTATATCAACTTTGGTGCAGTATCTATTCATGTCTTTTGCCTACTTTTTTTTTTTTTTTTTGCCTACTTTTTAACTGAGTTATTTTCTTACTGAGTTTTGAGAGTTTTTGTATATTCTGGATACAAGTCCTAAGTTTGATATGTGATTTGCAAATAGTTCTCCCAGTATTTATCTTGTGTTTTCATTTTCTTTACACTGTCTTTGGCAGAGCAAGTGTTTTTAATTTTGATGAAGTCCAATTGATTTCTTCGTTTATGAATTATTTTATGGATTATGCTTTTGGTATCATGTCTAAGAACTCTTTGACAAAGGCCAGGTCATGAAGGTATTTTTCTGTTTTCTTACAAACATTTCATAGTTTTGTGTTTTACACTGATGTGTGATTCATTTTGAATTAATTGTAACATGTGAGGCTTAGGTTGAGGTTCGATTATTTGCATGTGGACGATCAACTGATCAACTTTTCATCACTGTTGAAAAGGCTGTCCTTTCTCCACTGGATTCACTTGCACTGTTGTCAAAGGTCAAACGGCCATATTTATGTGGATCTGTTTCTGGACTCCTTATCATTAATTTCTGATCATTGACTGTGTATTTGTCCTTTGCTGATACCATACTGTTTGGATTGTTGTTGCTTTATGGAAAGCATTCAAATTGGGTAGAGTGATTTATCCAACTTTGTTCTTCTTTGTAAAAATTATTTTAGCTACCCTGGCTCATTTACCCTGCCATATAAATTTTGCACTCTTCTTATCTATATCTAAAAAATGTTCTGCTGGGAGTTCTGGAATTGTGTTAATTCTATAGATCACTTTGGGGGAGATGACATCTTGACTATGTTGGTAACCGAGCAGGACCCTGGGGGGCCTTCCCGGGACAAACATCCCCCACCATGTCCTCCGCCTGCCTCTTGTTCGTAGAAAACCTTTAGCCTCCTAGGCCTTCCCTGAGTTCCAAAGAATACATTTAATCAGAGAAGTGAGAAAATGCAGAAACAAAGGAAAACAGCCAAGCAAGACAAAATAATAATAGTTTAGCCATTAAATAGTCAAGGACCTTTAGTTCCTCCTCGAGGGCTATAGATACTATTCTGAGCCATATTCTTGAGCTGTTTTGCAGATTCTGAAACCCCCCACCAGGTGGAAGAAGTTAACTGTATGCTGCCCACAAACACATAGACTCGAGACTGGCTGAAACCAGAAGGTTGATGATGTTGACTCCTAATTACCTCACCACCAACCAGTCAGAAGAAGGTCCACAAGCTGATCACACACCCCTCGACCCCCCTCTCTCACCCTGTCTTTAAAACCCTTTCCCTGAAAGCCCTCGGGGAGTTTGGGTCTTTTGAGCACTAGCTGCCCTGGACTCCTTGCTTGATGCCTGCAATAAATGCTGCACTTTCCTTCACCACAACCCGGTGTCAGAAGATTGGCATTACTGTGTGCTGGTGAGTGGACCCAAGTTTGGTTCAATAACATGTTGAGTCTTTCAGTCTATGAGCATGTTATGTCTCTTCGTTTATGTAGGTCTTCTTTCATGTCTTTTATCAGGATTTTGTGCATACAGATCCTGTGCGTGTTTGGTTAGATTTATACCTAAGTCTGTCTGTCTGCTTTTCTCTCTCTCTCTTTCTCTTTCTCTCTCTCCCTCACACATGCATTCTTTCTTTCAAGGCTGCTGTTGTTTTCAATTGCAGTTTTCAATATTTTATTGCTTTTTATTGCTTGTACATAGTAATAGGATTGATTTTTGTGTGTTACCCTGTGACCATATTGTTTTAGATTAGTCTGGGATTTTCTACATAGACAATCATGTAGTCTGTGAATAGGAGAAGTTTTGTATCTCCTTTTCCAATCTATATTACTTTTATTTCCTTTTCTTGCCTTGTTGCACTGGCTGGATCCTCCAACACTGAGTAGGAGTGGTGAGAGAGGACATTTTTACCTTGTTTCTTAGGGGGAAATCATTCAGTATTTCACCGTTTAGTGTTACACAATTACACAATTCTGTACATCACAATTCATAGAATTGTATACTAAAGGAAAAAGGTCTTAGTGTATCATAATTTAAAAAATAAATTAAAAAACCAGCAACTACCATCAGTAAACAATTGAAATTTGAAATTAAAAACACAATAGCATTTACAGTAGTACCAAAAAGAAATTAAATACATAGGTATAAACCTAACTAAATATGTATAAGATCTGCATGGGGAACTATAAAGTTCTGATGTAAGAAATCAAAGATCTGAATAGAGGAGAGAGATTCCATGTTCATGGTACAATACCATTTACAGTAGTACCAAAAAGAAATTAAATACATAGGTATAAATCTAACTAAATATGTATAAGATCTGCATGAGGAACTATAAAGTTCTGATGTAAGAAATCAAAGATCTGAATAGATGGGGAGAGATTCCATGTTCATGGGTAGGAAGACTTAACACTGTCAAAATGTCAGTTCTTCCCAACTGGATTTATAGGTTCCATGTAGTCCCAATTAAAATCCCAGCAAGTTATCTTGCTGATGTTGACAAACTCATTCTGAGGTTTATATGGAGAGGCAAAGACCCACAAAAGCCAACACAATATTGAAAGAAAAGAACAAAGTTGGAGGATTCACACTACCCTACTTCAAGACTTACTATAAAGCTACAATAACCAAGACAGTGTGGTATCAGTGAAAAAAGAGACAAACAGATCAGTGAAACAGAATAGAGAGACCAGAAACAGACCCATGCAAATATAGTCAACTGTTGACAAAGGAGCAAAGGCAATTCAATGGAGAAAAGGTAGTCTTTCCAACAAATGGTGCTGGAACAACTGGACACTGATATGCCAAAAAAAAAAAAAGCGAGAGAAAGAAAAAAGAAACTAAGCACAGAATTTAAGCCCTTCACAGTAATTAACTTGAAATGCATCATAGCCCTACATGTAAAATTAAAAACTATAAAATTCCTAAAAAATAACATAGAAAATCTAGATAATCCTGGGTTTGGCAGCAGCTTCTTAAGTACAACACCAAAAAGCATGAAAGAAAAAACTCGTAAGTTGGTCTTCATTAAAATTAACAACTTATGCTCTGTGAAAGATACCATCAAGAGAATAAAAAGACCTCAGACTGGCAGAAAATCTTTGCAAAGCACAAAACACAACACATCTGATAAAGGACTGTTATCTAAAATATACAAGGAACTCTTAGAACTCAACAATAAGAAAACAACTCAAAAAATTGGCAAAAGTCCTAACAGACACATCACAAAAAAGATACACAAATGGCAAATAAGCATATGAATAGACACTCAAAATCATATGTCATTTGAGAATTGCAAATTAAGATAATAATGAGACACCTATTAGATTGTCCAAAATCCAGGACAGTGACAGCACCGAATGCTGGCGAGGATGCGGAGCAGCGGGAACTCGCATCGCTGCTGCTGGGAACGCAGAATGCTGCAGCCACGCTGGAAGATAGGTTGGTGGCTTCTCACAAAATTGAACATACTCTCACCATACAACCCAGCAGTCGTGCTCCTTGGTATTTACCCAGATGAGCTGAAAACTTTCATCCACACAAACTCTTCACAAATGTTTATAGCAGCTTTATGCATAGGTACCAAAACATGGAAACAACCAAGGTGTCCTTCAGAAGGTGAATGAATAAACTGTGGTCCATCTAGGCAGTGGAATATTATTCAGTGCTAAAAAGAAATGAGCTTTCAATGCATGAAAAGACATAGAGGAACCTTAAATGCAAATGACTGAGTGAAAGAAGCCAATCTGAAAATGCTACCTACTGTATGATTCCAGCTGTATGAAACTTGAGAAAAGGCGACACTATGGACAGAGTAAAAAAGATCAGTGATTGGAAGGATTTGGAAGGAGGGATGAATAGGGGGAGCACAGAGGAATTTTAGGGCAGTGAAACGATTTTATATGATAATAGTGGATATACGTCATTATGCGTTTGTCAAAACCTGTGGAATGTACAACACAAAGAATGAACCCTAATGTAAACTATGGACTTTAGTTAATAACAGTGTATCAACATAGGTTCACTGTTGTAACAAATGTACCACACTAATGCAAGATAAAAATAATAGGGGAAACTGGAGGGGACATGAGGGGATGTATGCAAATTCTCTGTACTTGCCACTCAATTTTTTTGTAACTCTAAAGCTGCTCCAAAAAATAAAGTCTATTAAGTTTTTAAATAGACAGCAACTGTATTTTTATTGAAATATAGTTAATTTACAATGTGTTAGTTTCAAGTGTATAGCAAAGTGATTCAGATATATAGGTATATCCTTTTTCAGATTATTTTCCATTACAGGTTATTACAAGATATTGAATATAGTTCCCTGTGCTATACAGTAGGTCCTTGTTGGTTATCTATTTTATATGTAGTAGTGTGTATCTGTTAATCCTAAACTCCTAATTTATCCCTCCCCTCCTTTCCCCTTTGGTAACCATAAGTTTGTTTTCTATGTCTGAGAGTCTGTTTTGTAAATAAGTTCATTTGTATCATTTTTTTTTAGATTCCACACATAAGTGATATCATAGGATATTTGTCTCTCTCTGTCTGACTTACCTAGTATGATAATCTCTAGGTCTATCCATGTTTCTGAAAATGGCATTATTTTTTTTTATTTTATGGCTGAGTAAATTACATTGTATGTGTGTGTGTGTGTGTGTGTGTATCACATCTTCTTTATCCATTCATCTGCCAATGGACACTTAGGTTGCTTCCATGCCTTGGCTATTGTAAATAGTGCTGCTGTGAACATTAGGGTGCATGAACCTTTCCAATTTTTTTTAATAGATCTTTATTGGAGTATAATTGCTTCACAGCACTGTGTTAGTTTCTGTTGTACACCAAAGTGAATCAGCCATGTGCATACGTATGTCCCCATATCTGCTCCCTCTTTAGCCTCCCTCCCACCCTCCCTATCCCACCCCTCGAGGTCATCACAAAGCACCGAGCTCATCTCCCTGTGCTATGCAGCTGCTTCCCACTAGCTATCTACTTTACATTTGGTCATGTATATATGTCCATGCCACTCTCTCACTTCATCCCAGCTTACCCTTCCCCCTCCCTGTGTCCTCAAGTCCATTCTCTATGTCTACTTTATTCCTGCCCTGCAGCTGGGTTCATCAGTACCATTTTTTTTAGAGAGACACATGAAAAGATGCTCAGCATCACTAATTATTAGAGAAATGCAAGTCAAAGCTACAATGAGGTATCACCTCACGCCAGTCAGAATGGCTATTGTCAAAAAGTCTAGAAACAATAAATGCTGGCGAGGGTGTGGAGAAAAGGGAACCCTCTTGCACTGTTGGTGGGAATGCAAATTGATACAGCCACTATGGAGAACAGTGTGGAGGTTCCTTTTTAAAAAACTAAAATTAGAACTACCATATGCCGGAATTTTTTTTAACGGACAAAAGATTTGATCAGAGACTTCTCAAAGGAAGACAGACAATGGCCAACAGGCACATGAAGAAGTGTTCACCATGAGCTTCAGACAAGCAAGTTAAAGCCAAGAAGAGACACCATTACAAACCCACCAAAACGACTAAAACTTTAGACTGTTACAGACTGAATGTTTGTGTCCCCCGCAGATTCATGAGTTGAAATCCTAAACACCGGTGTGATGATGTTACGAGGTGGGGCGTCAATTGTGGACGGGATTAGTGTCCTTTTAGAAGAGCCCCCGAGGGCTCCGTCCACCCTTCTGTCACGTGAGGACGCAGCGAGAAGTTGCCCTCACCAGACACCAAACCTGCTGGCACCTTGATCTCGGAATTCCAGCCTCCAGAACCGTGAGAAGTAACTGTGTTGTTAAAGCTCCCGGTCTGCAGTGCTTTTTGAAAGCAGCCCAAACAGACTGAGAGGCTGACAGGCCAGTTGACGAAGACGTGGGACTGGTTCTCCAGGCATCGCTGGCTCCGCTGACCCCCCCAGAACAGCTCGGCTGTTTCTTCTCAGTTGGGCCGGACCCGCCCACAGCCCAGCACTGCCACTCGTGGGAATTTAGCAAAGAGAAGCAGAGGCGGGCGTCCATACGGGGCTCTGCGGCAGCTCCTCGCGACCGGGCTGCACGCGACCCCATGGTCATCCGTGCGGACACAGCGAGCGTGGGGCCTCCACGGCCCGGCTCCGCCAGGTGGGCACACCCGCCTCCAAGACACGCGGAAGTGCTGGGCACAAAGGGGATCTACCACACGACCCCACTCGTGTCCGGGTGAGAAGCAGAAACACCAAGAGCTGGTGGAGGGAAGAAGCCCCGCAGTTGCTTCTGTCGGAGGATTGCGGCTGCACGGGAGGGGCATGGGGGACCTTCCTGGGGTGACGGACAGATCCTGCATCCCGACCAGAGGAACAGGTGACTAGAGTTTGTCAAAAATCATCAAACTCTGCACTTAAGGTCTGTGCATATTTCTGTATGTAAATTCGTCCACGCTTTTAAAAAAGAACGCAAAAGGAGACTTTGGTGTCGTCGGCCCCTGGATCTCTAGGGTTTTCTCCACCCTCTCAAGCTTCCGTGCCCTGTTCTGCCCGCCTTGATGCCACGGGCCAGTGGGATGTCCTGCAGGGTGTCCAGGGGACCTGGGCACTCTTCAGACGACATGGCCACCAGGAGGAGGGTCCACGTTGAGTGCACACTGCTGGCTGTTGCACGGAGTGCAGGCTGCCCACCCCCGAGACACACTGACCAACGGCTGCGCGCCAGGTGCGGGGGCCTCGCTGACCCCCGGGGAGGGGGTGTCCTCCAGCACGGCGGCCGCTCAGCTTGAACTGTTGGTGCCTCCGGCACCTGTGAGGTCACAGGCTTGGTGAGGGTCCGGTGAAGTAAAGGGGCGTTGGGGACCACCGGCCGCGTCATTCTGGAATCTGTTCTGGAATCCGCACCCTGCAGCTTGGGGTTGGGAGGGGCCCTCGCGGTGTTTGCTGGGGGCAGCTGCAGCGTCTCCATCCCATCCACGGAAGGGCACTGGTTTTCTCCACACTGCGCTTTAGGACCAGCTCCAGAGTCCTTGCCGGGACTCAAATCTCGGAGCCGCAGGAGAGCACCCGCCTTGTGCCCTGCCTGCCGCCCGGCACCCTCGGACCCAGATGGCAGAGCTCGGGGTCCTGTGGCCCTGCCCCTCCGACCCAGCCCAGTCTGGCTGAGGCAGGACCCCACTCTCTGGGCAGCAGCTGCAAGAGGAGGGCGACAGCTTGTGGGGAGGCCACCCTTCACGCTCAGGCCTCCAAGGGAACGGGGTTCAAGACGGCCCCGGGCTCCCTCCGGGCACTTCAACCCAGTGAACTTTGTCCCCAGCAAGGCCCAACTCAGCACGGGAGACCTGGTGGCCTGCCACCCTCACAGCCCTGTCCTGGGCAGTGGTAGCCGGACAAACAGGGTCTCTGGATAGGCTGCCCGAGGCCCCTAGAGTCAGGGTGTCAACACCCTTTGGGACCCTGGTGGCACCAACAGTGACCAGCTGCCTTGCAGCCTTGCCATGGCTGTTATGGCCTTGGTGCTGGGCACATCACCAGGTGACAGGTGTGGTCACTGGGTGTAACCCTCCCCATTGGCCAAAAGCCACCCCTTCTGATCTCATCCTGAGGGCCTGCTTTCTCAGTCCACTTTTGGTGTGGACAGTTCACCCAGAAGTCACCCCAAAGACAAAGGCTGGTGTCCAACTCCTTCACTTGGAGGTGCGGGGATTACCACATGAGGAGCAGGGATGAGATTCGGGGTTGGAAGGCAGCCAGTGAGAAAGAGGAAAGCAGCCCTGACGTCCAGGAGCTAAGCCCTCACCACCCCCCCGGGAGCCGGCCCCACCCCCCACCAGGTGCTGGCGTCCCCCTTCGATCAGAAGCAATTTCACACGACACACCACCAGGCAGAGCCGCCCTGATGGATCAAGACATAAACAAGAGCACATAGTAACTGCATCTGAACACAGACAAAATGTAAACTTTGACCACAGAAATGACCCAGCATCCCCACCCTGGCCGTGTTTAGCAATCACAGTGTTACCCACTAGCCCTCTCCCCTCCAGATGAGATGTACTGAGAAGCCCCATCACAGAAAGTCTCCCAGTTCCTGACAGCACCTGAGCCAGGACAAAGCCCGCTTCCTCAAACTCTCCACCCAAATCACCCACCGTCCCCCAAATACTAGCGGTCCCTTCTCACCGAGACGCCCATCGTGTGTTTTCTCTCCCTAACTCGTTCTGCTGCAGGGCACTGCTGGTGGATTTTGGCTGCAGGACGTTGGCACAGAAGAGGCCGCCTCTTGAGCCATGGTGACCAAAGGTTACTCCTGTGGGGGGAGCTTGGGACTTGGGGGACACATGTGCCTTGGAGATGTTCCCTGTCTGGTTCCAGGGTGGAAGGAGCTGGGGTAGCTCACCCGTATCCCCCCCGTCCCGGCCGGTGCTAGAGTGTCAGCTCCCTGGGACTTCTGGCTGCACGCAAGGGCGGAGCTGCCGTCTGGAAAAAGGCGTCAGACGAAGCAGCGGATGCGGGCAGCTGGGAGGTGACCAGAGTGACCAGCAGAGAGTCCCGGGACACAGGCGGCCACCCCGTCAGCTGCTCTGATGGCTGATGTAACTGGATATATTGGGACTTGGATTTGCCACCTTTTTTGTACTTTCTACTTGCTTCTCTCCCCCCCTTGTTTCTATCCCCTATTAGATTAACCAAGGTTTTTTCCATTTATTCTTCTACAAGTTGGTGAGTTAAATATACATATTTATATTCTATTCTTTCAGTTTTTTAACCAATTTATAATGACATACTAAAAACACAACAATCTATTTTTATGTCTTCTCTGTCCTGTGGATAATTTAGAAGTTTAATTTCCAAACACAGGGTTTTCTGAATCTCTCTTTGTTGTTCATCTCTAGACTAGCTGCCCTGAGGCTAGACCACATGTTTGGTTTTTTGGGGTTTTTTTTTCATTTTGCCATGCTGAGTGGCTTGTGGGATCTTAATTGCCCGACCAGAGATTGAACCCGGGCCCCCGGCAGTGAAAGCGCGGAGTCCTAACCACTGGACCACCAGGGAATTCCCCCACGTGTTCTGCTTTATGCCAGTTCCATGATTTGTTGGGACTAGCTTTATGGCCCGGTCAGCAGTTAATTTTTGTAAATATTCATGGAACTTGAAAAGAATATATTTTTCTGTAGTTTTCAGTTGAGTGCAAAGTTCTATGTATGTTCAACACGCCAAGTTTGCTAATTGCACTCTGAATCTTCTGTATCTCTTCCTGATTTCAGCTGCTTGTTCTGTGTTCTATTTGTTACTGAAGGGATGTGTGAAATGCTTTCCCACAGAACTTGATGGTGATTGAATTCATGTTCTTACGCTGTGTTTCCTGAGTTATTTTTCTTGCAGGGGAGGCCCGGGTAGCCGCTTGTTTGTAGCCTGGCTGTTCCTGGCCCTGCGGGCTCCCCCCGTCTTGCTCCTGCTGGGCCGGCTCTGTCGGCAATTGGGTTCCAGCTGAGACGCAGGCGAGGTTCTGCTCTCTCCCCGTCTCTGAGGCCGGTTTGCTTTACCGTCTGCGTTGGGAAGGAGGGCTGCTGGGCTTTCAAGGACCCTGCACACCTCAGTGGCCTGAGAGGTTGGCAGGGGCCAGGCCAATCAGGCGAACCTGTGCTGGACCAAGACGGTGTCAGGCCACCTGGCCAGGTTCACCCCACGGGGCGGGGCTGGGGCGGCATCAACCAGAGCCGGGAAGGAGCCAGGACTGCCCTGTGGCTTCAGGCTGTGCGGGTGTGTGAGCTGGCTCGGGGCTGAACCCGCGCTTCCCTCTCCTGGGCCGGTCTTTCATTAAGGGGTTGGTTTTAATGTTAACTGAATTGGATCACGCCTTTTTCAGTGAACTTTTAGAACAGTTTTAGATTTACAGGAAAATTATGAAGATAGTGTGGAGTGTTCCGCACACCCCGCCCCCAGCCTCCCCTCCTCTTAACATCTTGTCACATGAATGAACCAACACTGATACATTTGTATTAACTGAAGTCCGTTCTGTGTTCAGGTTCCCTTAGTTGTCTTACTTGATGTCCTTTTTCTGTTCCAGGATATTGTTAAGGAACCGAACTTGGGTCCACTCGCCTGCACACAGTAAAGCCAGTCTACTGACACCAGGCCGTGGTGAAGGAAAGGGCAGCGTTCATTGCCGGCGCCAAGCAAGGAGTCCAGGGCAGCTAGTGCTCAAAAGACCCAAATTCCCTGATGGCTTTCAGGGAAGGGGTTTTGAAGACAGGGTGAGCGAGGGGGCGTTGTCGGGTTCCTGATCAGCGGGTGGACTTGCTTCTGATTGGTTGGTGGTGAGGCAACTGGGAGGCGACATCATCAGCCTCTGGTTCTAACTGATCTGGAGTCTACGTGCTTGTGGGCAGCGTACATAGCTTCTCCCACCTGGTGGAGGTTTCAGTATCAGCCAGACAGCTCAAAGACATGGCTCAGAGTATTATCGATAGCCCTTGAGGAGGAACTACAGGTGCCTGACTTTGTTTAATGGCTAAACTATTATTACTTTGCCTTGCTTGACTATTTTTGTCTCTGCATTTTCTCACTTCTCTGATTAAATGTATTCTTTGGAACTTAGGGAAGGCCTAGGAGGCTAAAGTTTTTCTACAAACAAGAGGCAGGTGGAGGACATGGGAGGGGGGAGGTGTCTGTCCCAGGAAGGCCCCACAGGGTCCTGCTCGTTACGATGTCACATTAGTCGTCATGTCCCCTCAAGTTCCTCTGGGCTGTGACAGTTTCTCAGACATTCTTTGTTTTTGATGACCTTGACAGTTTTGAGGAGCGCTGGTCAGGTGTTGAATAATGGCCCTCAAATGGGGTTAGTCTGATGTTCTCCTCAGGGTTACACTGGGGTTACGGGTTTGGGAAGGAGGACCCCAGAGGTAGGCTTTCTCTCTCATCACATCACATCATGGGCACCTGTTACCAACTCGACCTGTCGCTGCTGACGGTGACCTCGATTCCCTGGGACCTCCATCCCCTGGAGGTGGTGGTGTCAGTCAGCCTTCCCCACTGCGCTTACTCTTTAACTCCTGTTCCATACTGTGTTCTTCGACAGGAAGTCACTACGTGGAGCCCACACTGAAAGAGTGGGGTGGGGAGTTTGCTCCATCTCCTTACGTGGACCCCTCTGCAAGGGAGATTTGTCTCTTCCCCCCCACTTACTTATGTGTTTAAACCATGTACCCTAGCGTGGACTCATGGGTTATTCTCCAGCACGACTTTATTTCGTTGCTCACGTTGGTCCAGGTTTGGGAGCTCAGTCAGTGGCTGCTATGTCCCTTTCTCATGCCCCATCATTGTGGGTTCGGTTTGTTATTAGCATTTCCTTATTTCCAGGCTCATCTTGTGTATTTCCTGCCCCAGCCATCGGTGAGTTCCTCCTGATTGGTGAATTTTGCTTACTTACTGAACTTTATTTCCACTCACTGTATGAATAATTAACTGCAGGAGAGAGAACCCGTGCAGAGTGTCAATCTCCCATCTGAGCCTGGAAGTTCTGGCCAGGTGCAGCCCCTACTGTCTGGCCCCAGTCCTGGGCGGGTGAGGGAGGGGGCCAGGAAGTGTGATGGGGAGTGCCTGCCCACCCCTTCTTGGGCCCCACGGCCCGTGCCTGGTGGATATGTGTGGACAGAGGCTGACTTCTGGCTGACAGACCCTAGAATCTAGGACTCCTTTGAGAGAATCAGGGGTTTGGCCGCCTGGATACAGAGCCCAGGGCCCTCCTGTGGGCAAGCTCTCTCTGCAGCAGCTCTGCTCAGGTGCCAGTGGAACCCACAGATTGAAGCAAATTAAAGGTCAGCACTTGGGCTGGGCTTGAAGGCCAGTCGACAACACATTAACATTTGCCTTTCCAAGAAGCCATCTTTGCACTGGGCACCTGGGAGAGAGCCAGGCAGAGGGAAAGGCAGGAGCCGTGCGCAGGATCTCCCCCAGCCCCTGGGTCTCCTGCTGCAGCAGGACGGCAGCCGGGAGCTTCTGCCAGGGCCTCACCCTGTCCCATCCCAGCCTCAGGCCTTTCCCCAGCCAGGCCGGGCCCTTCTCTCTTTCCTGGCATCGTCCTTTGCCCTCTCCGCAGCATAAATCTCAATGCCCTCACTCAAGGGTGCAAGAAACATTGTTTATTTTGTAGAAATCAAATTAAACTTCATCTCCCATCTTCTGAGCTGAGAAAAGTCACCCTGGGCACCATTGGGGCCTGGTGCTCAGCCCTGAGTGGGGACCCTGGGGCACAGCCAGGCCCCACCCTCAGGGACAAGCTGTGTGATAGTGCAGGATTCTGGGTGCCCAGGACTGGTTCTTCCCCAAGCCTCAAGCAGCAGAGTGAAGACCCACTAACGGCCCCAGCATTGCCACTGGAGCCTACTCCATCCCCGAGCCCCCTCCTCAGCTCCAGCTCCCACGGTGCTGCAGGGACCACTGTGTGGTCCTCCCCCAGCTCTGTCCTTAGACAGGCATAAACCTCTGCTTAGCCAGCTTGGGACCACCTGGGCCTCACACCCTCACCGCCTCACCTCGCGGGGCCAGTCTGGGGGCAGGGCCGGTGGGCGGGAGGGATGACCCCACCGGAAGCTGGCTTCAGCTCCCCGGGCGAGGGTGGAGACCCTCTGCTGTCCGTCCCAGGACAAGCTGTGCGCACCAGGCTGGGCGCGTCTCCTCTCCAGCGCTGGGCCTCCTAAGCACTGGGTCAGTGCCGCGCCTGGACCTCGCTGCCCCCCACCAGGCGGTCCTCTGGGACACGGGCGTTCCTCTTTTTGCCGCAGCTCAGCCTGGCCCGGGGAGGGCTCGGAGGACGCGCGGGGGTGGGCAACGGGGAGGACACTCGGGTATCGAGGCCGAGGACAGTCCCAGACCTGCCGCGGACCACGCCTCCTGCTTTGGCGTCTCCCGGGCTCCGATTAAACAGGCTCTGCCACGTGACCCTCTCGGAGCCAATCGCAGCGGCCTGATCCGGCACGCGCTGATTGGCTCAGGCCGTCCAGGGCGAGGGCGGGGGACGCCAGGGGTCCGCGCGTGGCCCAGACGCCTCGACTTAGCACCCAGGTCTAGTGGCACTGTGCTGGGTCCTGCCTTGAGGCCCTTCCATCCTCCGGGCCACGCAGATGTTGACCGACACTGGCAGGCATTTCAGCAGCCCGAGCCCATCCCCAGTCCCGCCCCCAGCTCGGCCCCTCATCCTGGCTTCCCGCATCCCGCCTCCGATCCCGCCCCCAGCCGAGCCCCCCGGCTTGAGCTCCCCCCCAAATCCCGCCTCCAGTCCCAGCCCAGCCCGCCCCCCCAATCCAGTCTCCGATCCCGCCCCAGGTCCCGCCCCCCAGCCTGTCTCCCACCCCCGCCCCAGTCCTGTCCAAGCCAGGCTCCCCAGTTCGACCCCCTCAACCCCGCCCCTCGGCCCGAGCGCGAGCCCGGCTCCAAGAGACCCACCCTTCACCCGAGACGCTACCCCTCCTTTCGGACCTGACGGGAACCGGCTGAGGCAGGAGTGGAGCAGGTTCTCAATTGTGTGGACACGTGGCCCAGACCCAGGGTTCACCGAGCCCCGCTGGCTGCGATTGTGGACGGCAGGATTGTCTAGCTGCGGATTAGCACAACTAGACAAAATGGTCCTTTATTGCCGCATCTTTAAAAATGTGTCCGACAGCCTTGATGGTTAAGTGGCTGGTGACGCGTACAGCTGGGTGGGTGCAGGGCGCCTGAGAGGAGAGACGACAAATCCTAGCAGAGCGCTGCCCCGGGCTGGCTGCCCGCAGGGACCAGGGCGAGGCCCCGCCTGCCCGCGCAGCGGAGGACGTCTCTGGGGGGCCAAGTATCAAAGCGTGCTCTGCTTTGTCAAAATAGAGTTAACTGTTCTGAAAGGAAGGAGGCTCTGTGAAGAGGCAGTGTGGTCCTCAAGCAAGCCCAGGGGCAAGGGCACGGCAGGCGGAGTCCCCGTGCCACTGTGAAATGCTCAGCTGGCTCCTGCCTCAGGGCTCTGCCTGGAATGTTCTCCCTCCCGAGGCCCACGGGGCTCCCTCCTTTCTTCGTTGGGGCCTGTCTGCACATGTCACCTCCTCGGAGGTGAAATAGCTACCCTACCATCCTCTCTGCCCCCTTATGCTGCTCCATTTCCTACACGGAAGAAACCACCACCTGACTTATGTGTTTATCATCTGGCCACTGGAACAATCAGTCCCAGGAGGAAGGGACCTCAATTACCCCCGGTGCCTAGAACAGAGCTCTGCACAGCATGGGGGCTCGGCAAGCCTGACGTGAACGAGTGCCTCTCCCTGGAGTCCTGGGACCGGGCACCCAAGGGGTCTGCCCCACCAGGCACTGAGGAAGGGCTGGCTGGGGTCCCAAGGGAAGGCGATCCAGGTCGCCGGCACACCTGGCTCCTTGCTCAAGACTCAGATGAGTCCAGGCCAGGCTGGGGGTGAGTGGGGGGGGGGGTGGAGACTGATGATGGGGGCTGTGTGGGGTGCCCTCCTAAGAGCAGCTACGCTGGGGGCGGTGGCTCACAGATCCCAAAGCCAGAATTGGCTACAAAGGCTTCTGTCCAAGTTCTGAGGCAGAGGCAAAGGGGCAATGGGTCCAGGGCAGTATTCTGGGCACAGCTCGGTGGGGAGGGGAAGAGGAATGGGGGTGGGGAGGGGGACAAGTGTGTCCTTTCTGTTTGCTGAGACTGGGCAGGTTCTGCTGGAAGGCTCCCGTGCGTTCTCAGCCAGCAGTGTAAGGAAGGTCACAGATACCACTTTCCTGGAGAGAGGCCCCCAGAAATGGAGGTCAAACAAGGCCTTTCTGGGGACACAAGTGGCCGTGGCATCTCGGGGTGGGGTCAGGGTACCCCGGGCCAGGCTTCAGAGCCAGCAGGTCCCACGGGCACCTCGTCAGGCCTCAGCCTTGACAGGCAGGCGTGGGACACAGAGGCCTCCCTGAGGGCACAGGGAGGACCCCCAGGGCTGAGCCTCAGCTCCCCGCTGGGCCCAAGGTGTGGCCAGCACAGTGGGACCTGGGCCCCAGGGCCCGGTATAGCTGTGGGGCAGGACAGGCCTGGGGTGGGGCCTGTGCTGCAGGTGGGAGACTTGGGGGCAGGGGGCGCTGAGGAAGGGGCCGGGCTGCATTTCAGGGGGAGATGACTCTGGCCGGGACCACCTTAGGGAGAAAGGGCGGCGGGGAGCCCCTGCAGCGGCCCCAGCGAAAGGGGAAGGTGTTCCCATCTGGCCGGGTGCGGGGGCTAGTGGGGGTCGTCCGACAGGGCCCAAAGGGTGTGCATCCCGGCGGGCTCTGGCCCTCCCGCCATGACCCCGGCTGCACCCTCCACCCGCATCGCCTCCCAGGGAAATCAGGGCTCCGGAGGGAATGGCCGCACGCCTTAAATCACTGTGGTGTTTATTGGCTGTGATTCCATCCAGAGAGAACACACGCATTGGCCCCCGACATGCAGGAGGAAGCGCAGGCGCCGGGACAGACGGACAGAGGACATCCACGGTCTACACTAAGCTCGGCTGCTCGGGCGCCCCACGCGCTGGGGACGGGATGCGGGGTTTCTACGAGACGACGCCCTGTCTGCTCAGAGCTGGCTTTTTAAAGTGTGAAAACAGGCATTTAAAAAAGACGAGGAACCGGGAGGTGTCGGGGCGCAGCGCGGACGGCGGGGGATGGTGGGGGTGAGCGCCAGGGGTCGGTATTGCAGTCTAGTCGTTATGGCTTCTCTAAGGAGCTGGGGAGGGCCGCGCCCCTGACCCGCGACACTGGACACGATGAACTTTTGATGTGGACAGAAAGGGCCCCAGGGACCGAGGTGATGGGCTTTCTGTCGAGATAAAACTCCTCAAATACAAAAGACCTCATTTACCTGAGATTCGACATATTGTGATGCAAATTACACAAGGGCAGAGGCCACGGGGACGCTGGGAGGCCCGCGGTCGTTTCCGTCCAACCGGGCGGGCTCTGCGGCTGGGACGACACCCTCGGGGGCCTGCAGGGCGCGGGGGCGGCCTTCCGCGCCACGCCCTCCTGCCTGTGCACAGCGCTCGGCCCACAGGGCTCTGGGCCTCCTCCCGGGCTCTGGGTGAAGGTGTAGGTGTTCGGAGGGTGAGGGCAGGGCGTCCCCCGAGCAGCCTCGGAGGGGACGGGAGGTGCCAACCAGGGAGGGGAGTGGGCCGGGCTCAGCTGGGCTCACGGACGCCGAAGAGCTTGAGCGACAGGGGTGTGTGAGGGACGGGGGTCTGAGCGTGTCCCCCTAAGCCTATCGCTTTCTCTCCCTTCCTGGAGAAGAGAACAGGCCCCAGCAGTCCTAAGAAGCAAAGCCTTCCCGAGGAGGGGGCCGAGGAGGGAGCGGGAGGACAGACACAGGTGGACGAGGAAGGGAAGGGGTGCAGATGGAGATGGGTGGACGGCAGATTCAGCAACCCGGGCGTCGGTGCGGGGTAGGACTTGGGGTCCAGGCTGACCCCGGGGGGTTGAGCCCCAGGCGCCAGCCCCAACCCCGGCCTCACGACCGCGCCGCCTACTATGGCTGTGCTCCCGAGGGTGGGCCCGACAGGCGCCCACGACGCAGGGCCGGCCCTTTTGGTGTCCCTGGCCATGGGCCCTGCTGGGTGGGCGGTGAAGGGAGGAGCGAGAAGGGGCTTCCCAGGCTCTGGGGTAGGTCCAATCCACCCGCTGCCGGAGGAGCCCGGAGGCTAGTCCCCGGGGCCTGCAGCCCGGACCGCGGGGGCCGTGGGGGGCCGGGCGCCCCTCCCTCGGAGGCGGTGGCGATGGCGCTGCGGGGATGGGGTGAGAGGCGGGCGGAGGCTCCCAAGGCTTGAGGGGGCCAGGCGCGGACAGACCTAGGGCTATGGCTTATATTGGCGTTGGGGGGCTGCACGCTGCGCCCGACATCCCTTCAGGCGCCTCCGCGGAGGGCAGGACGGGGGTGGGCGAGGGGCCGGGGCTCCGGGCTCCTGTCCAGCTCCAGGGGCGTTACTTCTTGAATATGTCCTGCAGCGGCCCGGGCAGGTACTTGATGACCGTGTCCAGGATGCTCTCCTCCTCCTCCTCCGGCTCGTCCCCGCAGCCCGGCGGGATGGCCTTCTTGGGCCGCGTCAGGCTGCCCTCCGAGTTGGCCTCCATGGTGGCCTGGGCCTCGGCCTCGCGCTCCTCCTTCTTCTTGATGCCGTACTGCGGGGGACAGGGCGGGCGGGGTCAGACGGGCAGGTCCCGGACCCGGGTCCCAGCCCCGGGAGGGGCGCTCTCGGGACCCGGGCGGGCTAGACCCACCCTGCGTTTGCGGGATCGGCCGAGGGGCCTCTGGAGGCAGCACCTGCGGCTGAGAAAGGCGTGTGCGGGAGCGGACGACCACCAAGACCCCCGGCAGGAGCGGTCCCCACCCCGGAGGCTGCCTGGAGGGGCGGGGAGACCCCCTCGGAGAAGGCGGGGGCGACGCCGGGAGCCTGGACGGGGGACCCCGCTGAGGGTGGAACTGCGGGAGAGGGAGCGGGGGGGAAGGACGAAAGTCGCGTTTCTCCGTGGGGGCGGGGCGCTGAGGCCGTGACCCCGCCCTCCTGCGGTCCCGCCTTCCGGGGAAGTGGGCGCAGTCCTCAGCCCGCCTTGGGCTGTGGTCCCGGAGCCGAGGGAGCCGGGGCGGAACGCCTGCCCACAGCGGTGGAGAAGCCGGTGTTCTGTGGCTGGCGGGCCCCACGCAGCCCAGATCCTCGGTCCGGCGACACGTGGCCACACCCTCCTGCCTGGCCAAGTATCCCCGGATGCCACCAAGACCCCAGTCCCTGGAGGGTCACTCTGCATGCTCCGTGTCCGGCGGTCACTTCCAGGTGGATGTCCTGGAACCCCATCTAGGTGTGCCCTCAGCAACACCCCTGGGCACTGCTGAGCGCCCCCAATTCTGGTTTCCTGCGTGTGTCTCTGCCCTGAGCCCTCTCCCGAATCTCCCCTCAGCAGTGGATTGAATGGTGTCCCCCCAAAATTCATGTCACCTGGAACCTCAGAATGTGACCTTATTTGGAAATAGGATCTTTGCAGATATAATTAAGGTAAGAATAGAGATGAGCTCTTCCTGGGCCCTAAATCCAAAGAGAGTTTCCCTGTAAGAGAAAGAAAAGGATACACAGAGTAGAAGATGAAAACGGAGAAAGGGTTCGGAACGACGTTGTCACAAGCCAAGGACACAAGCATTGCCGGAAGCCCCCAGAAACTAGAAGAGAGAAGAATTCTCCCCCTCAGGTTTCAGAGGGAGCACAGCCCTGCTGACATCTTGATTTTGGACTTCTAGCCTCCAGAACCGAGGAAATAAATTTCTAGGAGACGAACCCCCACCTCCGCCAGGCCCATCAGCACCCTCACCAGCCCTCCCGGATGAACAGAGCCCTGATGGCGTGTGAGCCTGCGGTCATGCGGCCATGAGACACGGGAAACACCTCCTGCCTTAGGGCTGGTGGGAACCAGGTGGGACCAAGCTGGCCTGGTGTGTTGCGGGGCAGGTCGCCCATCTGGTGGGCAGAGCTCAGGACCCGCCCAGGCTGGGGAGAGGGGTGCCCCTTGGCCAGGTCTGAGGTCCTGGCTTACACATTAGGGAATGTCTGGGCGCAGAAGCATTGATGAGGGTAAAGAGGAAGCACTGGGGAGCACGTGGGTGTCAGCGATGGTCGATTATCAATTACTGACAGGCTGCAGAATCCTCCTGGGAAGCACACAGCGCAGGATTGCTGGCCCTGGGGAGGATCCCCCATGCCCGGTCATCTCTCCTCACCAGCCCCTCCTGAAGGAAGCGGTGGGCTCTGCTTCTGGTGCTCGTGGCAGGTGTGTGTGGGGGGGTGTGGAGGGGAAGGGCACCCTGGCCCTCCAAGAAGACCCTTCCCTCTGTTTCCAGACTTGGGGGTTGGGGGCTGGCTGTGTCCTACTCCCCAGCTTACTGAGGGAAACCTCGGCACCCAGCTCCTCCCTCAAGGCTGCGGATGGCTTCAGGCATGGGGGGGGGCAAGGCCCACGTTCAGCAGAGTCTGAGAGAGGGAAGCCATGCTCTTGGCCCACCGGTGACCAGAGCGCAGCCGGGGTCCCCTCAGCCACTGAGGAGGGAGGGAGGAGGGTTTGTCTACCCTTCTTCAGCAGGGGCCTTAGGCAGCCTGAAGGCCCCCCTGCACCGTGAACAAGAGCCAGGAGCGGGGAAAGGGTCTCCATGCGGGGTGGGGGGCGTAGGGCACCGGAGTATATTCTGAGCAGCGGCACGCTGCCCAGAGGGCCTCCCCACTGAGCACCGTCAGGTCAGCTCAGGGCAGAGAGTGCGACAAGCCGACCAGACTGCAGCCACTCGGGTGGACTGGCCCTAGGAGCATGGCCCTCCTCCAGGGTCACCACACCTGCCGCGACCCCGTCACCATGGGGGGCTGTGGTGGCCGAAGCCCACACACACTCACAGCAAAGGTGCACATGCTCAGGGAAACACACGGCGCTGGCGGAACGGGCGGGTGACAATGGCACACACGTAAGGGCGGGAACATGTGGTATATGGTCAAGCAGAGGGACCTCCCTGACTCGGGGTTGGGAAGGGACCTGTGTCAGGGTCCTCCCCTCTAGGGTCTAGGAAGGAGACTCCAGGCCCCAACCCAGTCGCTCCCCTGAGGCTCAAGATCATTCCGAGGCTAACGCCACTCTGGGCAAACCTGAGGGCCGCCTTACTCTCTGGGGTCCCTCCCAGAGCCTGGCTCTGATGTCGTCTGGCTGAGAGCAGGTTTGGACACCCCCCATCCTCCTCAACCACTGAGCTGGCAGGGCCCCACCGCACACCCTGTGGCCGGGAGGGAGCCCAGGGCGGCCAGCACCCTGGGCAATGCGGTGCTCGTTACTGGTGAGAATCCGTATGTGCCCACACCTGTTATTCTCAGCACAAACCTGGGGTGTGGGGGCCGGATCGACTCGGACCCACCAGCTCGGCGCTGGCTTGAGGGTGGTTGTGGCTCGAGGCTGCGGAACGTGGGCAGCTGGAAGCACCAAACCTGGCAGTGCGTGCGCAAACCAGAAGGTGGGTATGCAAATCAGGAAGAGCGTATGCAAATGACGCAGGGGGACCAGCCTCCCCTCCCACCTGGACCCGCGCAGCGCCAGCCGGCGCGTGAGATGGTAAGTCCCGAATGCAGACGAGATCGCCTGGGGAGCTGGGCGCCCAGACGACGCGTGACCCCGGCCTGGCCCCTCGGCCCCCATCTGATGGACCCCCCCGACCCGATGGGGCCCTGTATGGCGCAGCTCGGTGGGATCCCGTGCCATGCAGCTCGGCACCCTCTTCTCTGACCAGACATGAGGTCTGGGGGTGGGTGGGGAGACACGGCACCAGGAGAGGGCTGGAAGAAGTGGGTCTGGAGCCCCGGGGCCAGCGAGGGCCACTGGGGGAGCCACACCTGAAGGCCAGGGTTCCCACCTGTGGGGAGCAGGAGGGCAGTAGGGGGTTGCCTAAGCATGCCGGGTGGAGAAGGGCTCTGAGGACACGGGTGTCCGGTGGACTTCGCGGGGGCAGGGCCTGGGGGCGTGGGGAGGGGGAGGGGTCGGTGGGCAGGGGCGCCATGCGCTGAGCTCCCCTCAGAGTCAGGACAGCCGGGGCTAGGCGGGTGCTCTGGCCTGCACCCTGCACCGCCAGGGAAGCCTCTCCTCCCACTCTGAGCGCCGTCCACTTCTGGGGGGACCTGGGGCTCCTGGGGCTCCAGCGTCCAGAATGTGGCAGACCTGTCCTGAGCCACCTCTGACCCACGAGTGGGGGCAGCTCACCATCGCCCTCTTCCCTGCACACCCCCAGGCCTGGCCCAGTGGCTACCGCCTTGGTTAGCTCTGCAGTCACCCAGGAAAGGCCCCCACCCGGCGGACTCAGCTCTGTGGTGGCCGGGGGGGCCCCGGCAGGCGTCTGTGTGCTCCCCAACGCACCCCACACCGTCCCTGCAGGCCGCCCTCCAGGAACGGGCCCTGGCCCACTAGTCCCGCCTAACCCCGCGACAGCAGGAGAACTGCTCTGGCAGGGCCGGTGAGGAAACCTGCGCCCAGCCAGTGTGTGGGGCGGGGGCCAGCTCTGACCCCTGCCCTGGCCACTGGACTCAGCAGACACCACCCCGCCCCCTGGGCGGGCCAGATCAGACCCTGGCTGTGCACACGAAGCAGGCCCCAGGCATGGTGGGGTGAGGCCTGCCGCTGCGGCTGGTGGTGCCATGGCGGGTCTGGGGGTTGGCGGGGGTGAGGAGCAGCCTGGGGCCTATGGAGGCGGTTCAGAAGCGAAGGTGCTCACCCACCCAATGCGGGTCCCAGATGGCGGGGTGCTCGTCTGGGGAAGCAGGACCCCTGCCCAGGGGACCCACGGGGCACAGGCTGGAGGGCCCTGGGGCTCTGCCAAGGGTTGCAGCCTTCCATGTGGCCGCCCCGGAAGCTGGGGTCCTGAGGACAGGGGAGCACATGATCCATCGCCTGCCCCTGGCTGGCGGGTGGGGGTGGGTGAGGGTCACCCTGCCCCCTGGCCTCACATGGAGCTGCAGGACCTCAGGTGCCCTCAGGGTGGGGCACATCCCCACTTCCACTGGGACTCACTCTGTGACCTTTAAGTCCCACTAGATGTCTCTGAGGAAGAAGAGGACCCTGGAGCTGATGCTTATTCACTCACTCATCACTCACTCATTCATTCATTCACACACTCACTCATTCACTCATTCATTCACACACTCATTCACTCATTCACTCATTCATTCACATACTCATTCACTCACTCATTCACTCATCACTCACTCATTCACTCATTCATTCATTCACACACTCACTCATTCACTCATTCATTCACACTCATTCACTCACTCATTCAGTCACTCATTCATTCACACACTCACTCACTCATTCATTCATTCACTCATTCACTCATCACTCTCATTCATTCATTCACACACTCATTCACTCACTCATTCTCTCATTCATTCATTCACTCATCACTCATTCATTCATTCATTCACTCACTGCTAGCTCAGCATCCAAGCGCCAAGTGCAGGCAGTCAAAGCTCCTGCCCTCCCCGTGAGGGAAGGACAATGAACAGCACACAAGTAAAAAGCATGAGTGCGTCAGATGAAGGCAGGTGCAGAGCAAAATAAAACAGGAAAGGAGGGGGAGGGGGCGGGGAGGGAGGAGCCTCAGGGAGCTCCAGAGAGAAGCAGTCACACAAAGGCCCTGCGGCAGTGGGAGCCCCGTTGGGGTGGTGGGGGGGGAAGAGGTCACTGCACACGTAAGGCTGGGGCCCTGGGAGAAATGGGGGCCACGGGCGGGTCTGGAGAGAGGAGGGACAGAAGGGCCTTTGCTATTAAAGGCAAAACGAGCGGAGTGTGTAATGAACAGAAACCCACACCGTCAGCGCCCGCCCCCACCCACACCCTGGCTGAGCCTTGGCCCCTATCTACATGCATACCTGAGCCCCTGGATAGTTCCCGAGGCTTGGGGCAGGGGCTCACTGGGCACCTGGCTCAGAAGGGGGGAGACTGGGGAAGCCATGCCCACAGTGCCACACCCCCAGGGGGCTCCGACCTGGCCACACATTGTGACCTGTTTTGGGGGCTCGAGGGCTGGGACAAATAAGTTCACCCCCCAGGATTCCCCACTAGGTGTCCACCTGGGGCAAAGCCATGGCTGGCAGGCTGGCTGAACACAGACGGACAGTGGACAGATGGTCCTCCCCATCCTTCCCCCCGCATCGCTCAGTCTCTGTCCCTCCCTCGCGGCTACCCCCCATTACTCCCCTCTCAGAAGACACTCTGCCTGGGCGGCTCTCAGTCTGTCTCTGTCTCTCTTTCTCTCTGCCTCTCTGTTTCTGTCTGTATCTCTGTCTCTGTCTCTCTATCCTCTGACTCCCCCCAGCCCTGTCCTCCATTTCCGGATGGCTACGCTGCTGTCCCCCAGCACAGCCTGAGTGGGGTCTGGCTGTCTCTGCTGTCTGATCCATGGTGCGCACTTCCTGGCTCTTCCGCAAACAGCTCAAAAAGCCTCGAGTCCTCAACTCAGGACGGCAGCAGGGCTGGTCCTGGGGGTGGGGAGCTCATGAGCTGCCATCCCAGCAAAATCAACTCGAACTTTCTGCAGGTCCCAGGAAAGGTGTCCAGTGATCAGCGGGGGGACATCAGGGTGAGTGGCCCCCACGCCCCCATCAATGTGGGGGACGCCTCAGAGACCTGCAGGCGCCCCGCCTGTGCCCCGCCTCAGCTTCTGCGTCAGGCTGAGGTGCTGAGACACCAAGTAGGTGGGAGGGTTCTGCGGCCTGAGCCGTCCCGCCCCGAAGCCTGGGCATCTTGGCTGGTCCCCCTAGGGCTGGGGACTGTGGAGATGCCCTCGGGAGGCCCGACCGCCCCCCACCTGGCCCCCTACCCACAGATTTCATCCCCAATGTCTGGGAGCGCTTCCCTCGGGCCCAGAGACGGGGTGTCGGGGTGAGGGGCCAGGACAGAAGCAAGCGAAGCAGCATCCCCCAAACTGAGTTCCCCACCTGGGCTCCAGGACCCAGTGACTGGAATCGAGCACCTTCGATGGAGGGGCCTGGCCTGTGCCGGGCCAAGGGTGGCGGGCGAGCCCCGAGATGGTGTGGACCTTGGGAGGCCACGTGGCTCAGGGACGCCCTGGGCTCCTAGGGAGGGCTCCTCTCCTCCACCTGGCGCCCAGCCCAGCCCACCCCGGACAAGGCCAGAGCTGCTGCCCCACACTTGCCCTCTCCCGGCCTCTCCAGCGCTTCTGACCCAGGCGCTGGATGGGCAACTGAGGCTGGGCAGTGGACATGCCCCTGGGGCACAGCCCACCCGTGGCCTAGCTGCCGACTCAGCCTCATACACCCGCCCCTGCTCTGGGCCTCGGTTTCCGCACCTGGGACGATGCTCTCACTGCCCTCACACAGAGGGGAAGGTCGCCCAGATGGTTCTGGAAAAGGTCGTGGCCTCCAGCTTGCAGCCAGCCCCCAGCCAGACCTCACAGCTCACAGACCCGCTCCCCCAACACCCTGTCCGAGGCCCACCCAGGGGTGGTGAGGTGCCTCCCCCGCCCATGACGACTCACCCACCCAGGGCCTGCCTGTGGGCCAGCCCCTGACTGCCCTGCCCCTCCCCTCCGGGCGGGCCTCCCCTCCGGGTCCTTTGGGGCAGTCCCGGGGCTCAGCAACAGGAAGAGTTGGGTTAGGGTTGACCCCGTCTAAGGAGCCCGGGAGGACGGGACCGGGTCCCTGCCGTCAGGGCCAGGAAGGACTAGGGGCCCCACAGAGTGGGCCCCAGTCCTGGTGAGCCCGTGTGGCAGACGTGGACCCTGGGGGGCGGTGCCCTCAGCTGCCTGTTCCCCTCCCACTGGACCACCCCCAAGGTCTGTCCTAGAGCCGCAAGGAGGGAGGGGCAGCCGGAGGCCCTCGCCTGGCAGCACCCGGTCCGCGCGGCGCAGGGGCCGTCCTCGTCCTCGCGCCCACCTTGTCGCGGATGCCCTGGCGCATGGCCTCGCGCTCCGCCTCCATCCTGGCGCACTTGGCCTTGCGCTCCGCCTCTTCTTGCCGCAGCGCTTCCTGCCGCTCCTCCTCCCTCTTGGCGGCATCGGGGTCCTTCTCCTCGTCACCCCCGAGCATCTTCCCCATGTCCTTGGTGGCCCCTGGGCACAGGAAGGCGGGAGTCAGGCCAGGCCCGCCCTGTCCCGGCCCCACTCCCGTCCCGCCCGGCTCCCCCGCGCAGCAGGGCAGCGGCCTCAGGCTGTGCTTGTAAGGGGGGCTCAACTGCACACGCAGGCCTCTGTGCTGCGGCTGTGTGTGCGGCGGTGCGTCTGTGTGAGCTCCGGGGGTGGAGCGTGTGTGTCTGTCGGTGTCTGTGGGTTGCTGTGTGTGTGTGTGTGTGTGTCTGTCGGTGTCTGTGGGTAGCTGTGTGTGTGTGTGTGTGTGTGTGTGTGTCCGTCGGTGTCTGTGGGTGGCTGTGTGTGTGTGTGTGTCCGCTCTGGGCCCGGAATGCAGCAGAGGCTCAGCCTCTCGAGGTGGCAGCATGGCTGGGCGAACGGCTGTGTGGGCTGAGGCGCGGGGGACAGGCGACAGGCGTCTGGCGGGCTCTCGGCCACTGTGTAGGGCTGGGGGCCGGCCTTGGCCCAGAACTGCTGGCAGCTGCATGTGGCAGCACCAAGGCCATAATTTCTCTGCCTCGCCAGCCCCACTTTCCTCGTGAGCTCCTGATTCACAGGCGACAACAAACACCTCCCTGGATGCTCTCTCCGGCTCGGCCCCTGGGACAGAGATGCATAATTACAGCCTCAGAGCGTGGTCCTGGCCCACAGCGGCCCCAGCCCCGCTGCACCCGGATGCACGGGCATCATGGGGAGGGGAGCGCAGTGGTTAGCGCTGCGGGTCAGCCGATCTCAGCCCCTGCGGCCAGTCCCCCAGAAGCGCCCCGCACACACCCACACACGGCCGACAGGTGTGAAGCCAGCGCCCCGTCACCCCTGCACACCCCCTGGGAACCAGCCACACTCCTGAGGGGACCCCGGGCCAGGTTGCTGCCCTGTGCCCGCCGTCCTGTCCCCCGCCTCTCTAGCCACCGGTCTCTGCAGGTCCTGCCTCTGTCCTCTCATCCCGTGATGGTCCCTCCCAAGCGCGGCCCAGGGCTAGTTGAGTCCACGCCTCGGGAACAAGCCACGAGGTGGGTGGGTGGGTGCTGACACCACCACCTCTCTACACCCATATCCAGGGGTGCCCCCTTCCCCGCCCTGGCTTCGAGGCCCGGCTCTGTCCTGCCCGCTTCTCTCGGAGTCTCCACTGCACTGTCCTCCGCGCTCCAGGGACTCCCGTTCTGTTCTGAGGCTGCACAGGTCCGTGCTGCACGGAACCTGGAGAGACTCCCTGCCCTGCAGACACCTGCACCAATGCTGCATCTGCCGGTTCCTCGGGAGTGACCCCCTCCCCCCGTGTGGGCAGAGGGAGCCATTTGGTGGGAAGGCGGCAACTTCTGGTTGAGTGCTCTGGGCTGAAAACTGGACCTCCGTCGGGCCGGGCCATGCCTGCACCACGTGGGTCTTCCTAGCTGCCGAAACTACTACAGGGTCGCAGGGTAGTTGCCACCACAGACTGTAGGGACGGGGAGCCCGCCTGGACGGGGCTCGGCCGACGGCGCAGATACAGACGCGAACAGAAAAGCAAGAGCCTCGCGTCAGTTTCCACCCACATCTGCAGAATTCTGCGAGGAGGTTTCAAGCCAGTGGCTCAAGGAGACTGGTCACAAGCAGGGCTGCTGATACACTGTCTCATCGCTCCCTGGACGAGGGGCCGGCATCTCCCCGCCCCTGGGGCTGCCGTCCCCGGCAGGCGGTGGGGGAAGCAGGAGCGAGCCCCAGTCCGTTAGCAACTGCAACCTTCCCAGCCTCCCTGGCCGGGGGGGCCCCCCACAGCTTCGGCGGGCAGCTTTCACGCAAATCTCCCCCCTTGAACGAGCTCGTTCACGCTAAAGTGAGAGCGACTGATAGCTCTTTCTCCCCCCGGAAAGTCCTGGCATCTTAAGGCACACGTGAGTGAACCAGTCTCGTCTACATCTCTGTCCCAAGAGGGAAAGTGGGTGGAGGCTGGGGTGGGGGCTGGAGGGGCCTCCCTGCCTGGGTGGTCTGGGTCCCCAGACCTGCTCCTCCAACGAGCTGTGTGGGCTCTGGGCCTAGTGATCCAACAGGCGTTCACTGAGCCCCCGCTGTGTGCTGAGCTCTGCACACCAGGAGCCCCACCCCGGACCAGGGGCCTGGCCCTGCCCCCACCGGAGCGCTGCGCTGGCCCCCAGGAGGCAGAGAGGGCCCGGGGGGAGCTACCCCAGCACGCGGAGGGGACGCTGGAGGCCGGATGGTCTCTCCACGGCCGGGGCGGGGCACCAACGCTCACTCTACCGCGGTGTGGATGCCCGGCACCAAAATCGGCACGGACGCTGCGGGCCCTCCCCCGCGGCCCCCGCCCTTCACCCGACCCCGCCTCCGCACGCGGCCCCCCGCCCCGTCCCCACACGGTGCCCAAGGCTGGACCGCCAGCCGCAGCCCAAACCTCCCGAATCCCAGGCGGGGGTCCCGCAGCCGGCCGCGCCGGCCACGTAGGGGTGTGGGCACAGGGGCTGACCCCCCCACTGCCCTGGCCCTTCTCGCAGCCTCAGCTTGCCGGTGACTAGCGGGGAGGGGAGCGCCGGGGCGGGGGCGGGGGTCCCAGCCCTCCTTGACAGTCAGACAAAGCCCCGGGGACGACCTCAGTGCAGGAGGAGGTGGCGGCACCTTTCTAACGCTGGAGCAGGTCCCACACTTGGGTGCGGGGTGCGGGTTACGCAGAAACCCAACAGCTAGAGAGAGCTCTCTAGAACAGCGTCCGCGGGGTGCCCGCACAGGAGGAGACGGGGTCTGCCCGCACCGCGGCCTGTGGACAGGGTCTGGCCCGGGCCTGCCCTGGCCTCCGCCTGCCGCAGCTCTGCCCTGTCCCTCCGTCCACGCCCCCCCCCACCCCCGGTCCTCCTCCCTCCCTGACGTAATACCCACCCCGACCCTGTAGGAGATGAAGGTGCTCAGATTTCTCTGCAGGCCCGCGGTGGGGGGAGGCGGGGCGGGCGGCGACGTGGAGTGAGGGGCTGCGACGTCCCTACCTTGGGGCCTTTGCACCTGACGTTCTTCCTGGCGCTGAATTCCCGAACCGCCTCCTACTTGCTCCCAACCCAGGGTCTTTCTAGACAGGTTTTCCTGGGACTCCTTGGGTGCACTGGTGGCCCCTGTGGTCAAAACCCTTCTCAGCATTCACCACCTTGGCTGCATCCGTTTACGCTACCTCATACGTGATGGAAACGATGTCCATTTAAACAGTACGTAAATTAAAGCTGATCTCTAAAACTTCATTTGGAAATAATTTTAGGTTTACAGAAGAGTCACGCAGGTAGTCCAAGGGCTCCTGAACGCCAGTGGCCACCATCACCCCGTGTTAACCCTGGTACGTTCATCAAAGCGAAAATAACCTACGCTGTGCTGTCAACCAAACCGCAGGCTGTATTCAGATGTCACCACTTTTTCCACTAATGTCCTTTTTCTGTTCCAGGATCCAATCCAGGGTACCATGTTGCATTTAGACTAAAGTCAATTTTTTAAAAGAGAAAAATACTTTTTAAACTTGAAATAAAACTATGGGAAAAATTATGAAATTTAATGAAAAACTAAAAAACACCTAAGTAAAGAAAGATACTTGTCATGCTTATGGATGGGGAGACTCCGTAATGTAATGTCTGTTCTCCACAAACTGAGTCACAGATCTGTGCAATCGCACTCAGACTCTCAAGAGCTAGAAAGGAAATTCTGTGACAATTGGCAAGTGAAGAGTGTTGCATAAAGAAATGCGAAGGCCCCTGGTCAGGAGACACCGCAGGGAGACGCAGAGGAGGTGAACCCGCCAGGGGCTGCCATGCGTGGGACACAGCGTGCAGTTCTGCAGGGGAGGGAGGCAGAGTGACCGAGTGGACAGACTGCCTGCAGTCACACAGACACGGGGCTCGGACACGTGGCCAGTGACAGCAGGGGCCTCAGAACCCTGGAGAAGAGAGCCATATTTCCCTGGGGTGATTGAGCCCTTTGTGGGAAGCATGAAACTAGACTCTCACGTAACGCCACAAATTTTTATTGATTATCAATCTGAATATGAACCCAAAATAAAGTGGGCAAAGAAAAACAGCCCTCACCACCCGCCGTCCCATCACCCAGCTTTATGGTCCTACATAGCCCGTCTCGTTACCTGAAGTGACACTATATGCTTGCTGGCTTCTTTGTGTCAGTCTCTGCCAACAGAAGGTAAGCGCCTTGAGAGCAGGGACCCTGACCAGCGCATGGCTGTCCTCCCAACACCTGCAACAGTGCCTGGCACATAGTAGGTGCTCAGTGCATATTTGGCAAATAATGAGTTTTAAACATTTAACAGCTATGTATTATGTACTCAGCCACAAACAAAACCTTAGCAAACCCTTCAGCTAACATCATAGTCTGTGCTGAAATACTGAACACTTTCCTCAACTCAGTAACGAGCAAAGGATGCTCCCAATCCCCTTGTACTGGAGGGTCTGGCCATTGCACTAAGACAAGAAAAGAAACAGAAGGCATGAAGATCGAAAAGGAAGAAGTAAAACTGTCTTTGTTAACAAACAACATATCATCTGTGCAGAAAAGTCGAAGGAATCTATAAAACCACTACTAGAACAAATAAGTGAATCTTGCAAGGTCACAAGATTAATAAACAACAAACAAATGGATTGTTATATATTAGCAGCTAACAATTGGAAGATGAAATTTAAAAACAATTCCAGGGCTTGGCTGGTGGCGCAGTGGTTGAGAGTCTGCCTGCCAATGCAGGGGATGTGGGTTCGATCCCTGGTCCAGGAGGATCCCACAAGCCGTGGAGTGGCGGGGCCTGTGCGCCACAACTACGCTCTGGAGCCTGAGAGCCACAACTGCTGAGGCCCACGTGCCTGGAGCCCGTGCTTTGCAGCGGGAGAGGCGACCGCAATGAGTGGTCCCCGCTTGCCACAACTAGAGGGGGCCCGTGCACAGCAGCGAAGACCCAACGCAGCCAAAAATAAATAAATAACTAAATAAATTTATTAAAAAGAAAAGTAATAAAAACAATTCCATTAGCAATGCTGACAAAAACATAAAAATCTATGACTATATTGTTAATAGATGTGCAAGCCTGTTTTACCTAAGACTATAGAATTGTTGAGAGAAATTTGAAATGACCTAAACGAATAGAGAGATACACCATGTTCATGGGCCCAGCATTGCTATGAGATCAGTTTTCCCGAGACTGATCTATGGATTCAGTGCAATCCCAAACAAAATGCAAATAGGCCTTTTTGAACAAATTTACCAGCTGATTCTAAAGTTTATATGGAAATGGCAAAAGACCTAGAATAGACAAAACAATTTAGCAAAAGGAGAACAACTTTAGAGGACTTACCCTGCTTGCTTCCAAGGTCTACTATAATCCAGACAGTATGGTACTGACAGGAGAATTGACGTGGGGACCCACGGAATGGAATAGACAGTCCAGAAATAGACCCACCCATATATGGTCAGGTGAGTTTTTGACAAAGTTGCAAAGATTGTTCAGTGAAGAAAGGATAGTCTTTTCACAAGTGGCACTAAAACAATGAGATATTCCTATGCAAACGCACAAACTCAAAAATGTCTTCCTTAACCTCACACCTTATACAAAGCTCAGTAATAGACCTAATGGAAAAGCTAAAATTATAAAATTTCTAGAAGAAAGCATAAAAGAAAAATCTTTGTGACCTTGACCTAGGCAAAGATTCCTTACATAGGTGACAAAAAGCATGAGCCTTAAAAGAAAAACTGATAAATTGGACTTCATCAACAAAAAACTTTTGTTCTTCAAAAGACACTGTTTAAAAAAAAAGGCAAGACTGTGAGAATATATTTGCAGACCATACGTCTGATAAACTCTTATATCCAGAATACATTACGAACTCTTACAACTCAAGGACAAGAACACAAACCACCTGATTTTAAAAACAGAAGATCTGAATACACATTTTACCAGAGAAGAGATACAGATGGCAAGTAAGAACCTGAAAAGACGTGTCTGCTTTTACAAAAAGCTGATCAACACGCTCGGTCGTGAGGGTGCAAACTGAACTCACAAAGCGAGACCACCAGGCGCCCACACGAGTGTCTGCGATGAGAAAGACCAAGCACAGCATGTGCTGGGAAGCCGGGGAGGACCCAGGACCCTCGCCTGTGGCCGGCCGGAAGGCGGGGGTGTAGCCGCTTGGGACGACAGTTTGACGGTTTCCTGTAATTAAACGTGCACCTCCACCGCAATCCCACTCCTTGGCATCTACCCAGAGACATGGAGACGCAGTGTGAACGGCCTGTGCAGCCCAATCTGTAAGAGCCCAAAAGAGAGGCCCCTCAACGCCCGTCAGGAGGTGAACGGACACACGAAGGCTGGTCCGTCCACCCGAGGGCACTGATGCTCTCGGCAGCGTAGAGGAATCTTAAAACCTTTACGCTGAGTGAAAAAAGCCAGGCACAAATTCTATGATTTCACTTAATGTAAACAGAAGTGCAAATCAGTGTATGGTGACCGCAAACACGTCAGGGTTGCCTGGGGCCCAGGGCAGGTGGGGAGCTGCGGGTTGCCAAGGGGCCGTGCAACAGTCAGAACCCAGGGAAACGCACTTCACCCAGGCAGTGCTCACCCGGCGTCAATCACATCACAGCCAAACTGATCTAAAACCCTAACAAACGAGCAATGAGAGATGTTATACAGGCCATCTTCCCCAGTCATCACCCGGTCAAATCACAAATAATGAAAAGACGACCAAACCCATAACTTTACAAGTTTGACTTTTAGAAACATGTCCCTAATTAATCCTTAAGTTGAAGGGGAAATAAAAACTGAAATTGTAAAAACTCTAGAAAGCAAAGAAAAATAAGCACTTTCTGTCTAAACTTAGGATCCATGGCTAAAACTGTTTTTGGAGGAAAAATTATAGCCTTTAATTTTAAAGAAGAAAAAGAGAAAATTTAGGAACTTCATTGTTACCTTTAAAAAATTGTTTTGGAGGGTCTACTGAATTTCATAAGGAGAAAAATTAAGGGGTATTATACTATAAAAGGAGATATCAAATTCTCTCTCTCTCCGCACCCACCTCTTTTGCCGGTGACATGATCATATACCTAAAAAACTCATGACATTCCAGTGAAAACCAACCAGAACCAATGATGGAATGTGGCAGAATGACTAAGTGCAATATTTATAGATAAATATTAATTTTTAAAATTTGCCTCATACTATCAGTAACAAGCTAGAAACATAAATGGAAACAATGGTCCATTTACAATGATTATAAATGTAGAAAATAGGAATACGTTTAACAAAGAGACCTATGGCACGTGCATGTAGAAAATATCACCTCCTTAAATGTGACGGCTTTGCACAGACTCCTGAGGTTCCTGACGGGCTGGCTCAGTGTCATGAAGATGCCAGTTCCTCCAAAGTTAATACGTGATTGTACGCAACCTGGGTTACGCTTCCAACGGAAACTCCAACAATTCTTTCTTTTTTCTTTTTTGGGGGTTTAGATAAAGTTAGGGTTCACGTGGCAGAATAAATGTCAGAGGAGATCTGATCCAGGTGCCTTACGGATGGGAAATGGCATCCCTGCTGTGGGTCCTGGAAACACCTGGAGAGTAACAGTGAGAAGGTCATTGACTGGAGATTTTTTTTTTTTTTAATTAAAAAAAAAAATTCATTTTATTTATTTATTTTTAGCTGCGTTGGGTCTTCATTGCTGCGTGTGGGGTTTCTCTAGTTGCAGCAAGCGGGGGCTATTCTTTGTTGCGGTGCGCGGGCTTCTCTTTGCAGTGGCTTCTCTTGTTGCAGAGCACGGGCTCTAGGTGCATGGGCTTCAGCAGTTGTGGCGCGTGGGCTGTAGAGCACAGGCTCAGTAGTTATGGCGCACAGGCTTAACTGCTCCGCGGCATGTGGGATCTTCCCAGACCAGGGCTCGAACCTGTGTCCCCTGCACTGGCAGGTGGATTCTTAACCACTGCGCCACCGGGGAAGCCCTGGGGATGTTTTAAATGCGACCATGTCTATTGCTGGGGAGCCCAGGAAGGTGCCCCCATAGTCTGGGCGGGTGTGTGCTCGCAGTGGGTTGGGCCGCAATCACACTCAAGCGCATTCAGAATCCACTCACCCATCCACCCCGCCGGCCCCTCCCTACATCCATCCCAATAAACTACACCCGTCCCTGGAGGAGCCCCTGCTGAGGCCGCTGACTTGGCCTGTTTGTTTCGGTTGCGGCCCCTGCAAATGGCTGGAGACGAGCTGACCTCTAGGGCACAGGGCCACGCGGCCACGATGCCCCCATGTCAGGGAGTCCCAGGCGGCCGCGTGCGGGAGGCTCCACCATTCACTACGAGGGCCGAGTGCAGCCAAGGAGAAAAAAAACGCTGTGTACGTTTTTATGATTATCTAAAGACAGAAAACAGATTGGCAGGTTACAAACCAGGTTCATGCCAAACCTAGATCCTAAAAAAAAAGCCTGTGTTTTTTTCAGACTCATGGAATGTTCACAAAGAGCAATGAAATGTCCGTCCACACCACGAAGAGGTTCACCTCACAGTCATTATGATGGCCATTATTTAAAACACAGACAAACCAAAACCAACCCCGGGAACAAGTGTCGGCCAGGATGTGGAGAAACCGGAGGCCTGTGCACTGCTGGTGGGAACTTAAAATGGTGCAGCTGCGTGGAAAGCAGTATGGAGGTTCCTCAAAAAATTAAATATAGAATTACCATGGGATCCAGCAAATCCACTTTTGGGTATAAGCTCAAAAGAACCGAAAGCAGGAACACTGAGAGAATCGAAAGTAGATGCACGTGCCCCGTGCTCACAACAGCAGCCTCACAGTAACCCAAAGGTGGAAACAACCCAAACGCCCGCCGACAGATGACGGATAAACAAAATGTGGCCCGGCCATACAATGGAATACTATGCAGCCTTTAAAAGGAATGCAATTCTGACACGTGCTACAATGCAGGTGAACTTTAAAAATATCATGCTAAATGAAACAAGCCAGATACAAAAGAACAAATACTGTACGATTCCACTTACACGAGGTCCCTAAAGTAGGCAAAATCAAAGAGACAGAAAGTAGATGGTGGGGGCCAGGGGTGGGGGAGTCAGTGCTTCATGGGGACAGAGTCTCAGTTTGGGAAGATTGAAAAGTTCTGGAAACGGATGTTGATGGCTGCACAGCAAAGTGAATGTACTTAATGCCACTGAACTGTACACTTAAGAATAGTTAAGGGACTTCCCTGGTGGTGCAGTGGTTAAGAATCTGCCTGCCAGTGCAGGGGACATGGGTTCGAGCCCTGGTCTGGGAAGATCCCACATGCCGTGGAGCAGCTAGGCCCGTGTGCCACAACTAGTGAGCCTGCACTCTAGAGCCCGCGAGCCACAACTACTGAGCCTGCACTCTAGAGCCCGCGAGCCACAACTACTGAACCCGCGCACCTAGAGCCCGTGCTCCACAACGAGAAGCCACCACAATAAGAAGCCCGCACACGGCAACGAAGCCCCTGCTCGCCGCAACTAGAGAAAGCCCGTGCACAGCAACGAAGACCCAATGCAGCCCCACTCCCCCAAAAATAGTTAAAACGGCAAGTTTTATGTCATGTACGTTTTATCACAATAAGAAAAGAGAAAATTTAAATCGATTTATAATCCCATGTCTCACAAAAAAATGTCAGACTGCAGAGACAACCTCAACATGTTTTCAAAGTAGGAATGAGACCGAGTGTCTGATGGTGTCAGGAAAGCAGACAGCACGAGAAACAGGGAAACTGGGAACAAGAGCCCTCCTCCCAACCCTACAGACGTGAAGTTTCTCTTACTCAATAGAAAACACGGGTGAAACTACAGTCACTGCATTTCTGGGAGCTTGAGTTCGATGCGATGCAAGATCTAGTGAGATCTTCGGGGCAGCCAGCCCGCAAACCCCTGGGGCCATAGGGCCTCACACCTGGGCTCCGGCCTGGGGGCGGGGGGCGGGGGGAGGGCGAGCCCAGCCTACAGCAAGGGCACCGCCCTAAAGAGGCGGAGCTTCAAACACCGCGGACGTGGACAGGCAGGCTGCTCGGGTCGAGGGGACGGGAAAAGGGCACAAAGATACGCGAATTCAGGAAAAAATGCGGGAGAATCAGCTGCATTAGACATTAGACGTTAGAGTGATCAAATAACACCTTTACACTCTATCCATACACTTGAAAACCTGCGTGAAGTAGATTTTCTAAAAAATGTTGTCAAAAACTCAGAACTGTGTCTAAGAATTCACAGATGCATTCTTTCAAACAGTCAAGAAACAGATAATTCCTACGATGTTTAGAATGTTCTTGGAAGGGAGGAAAAGAAGGAAATCCTCCTGGCTATTTCTGTGAAATCAGCACAAGAACGATGCCAAAACTCGGCTGGGGTGGGCCAGGCTCCCACGGAAACAGCAGTGCCAAATGCTAAGCCAGAGCTGGGACTGAAGGTTGGCATTTCTTACAGAATTCTACAGAAAAGGTTCGTTTTAGGGAGGCAAAGGTGGCCCGATCAGAAAGCAGTTATGTGCCGACGCTGTCGGGCCCCCAGCCCACCTGGTGCGGCAGGAGCCGTGCGCCTGTTCCCAGCCCCCGCCCAGGGTCCCGGCACGGCCTCTCCCTTCCTCTCCGGTGGAGGGTGCTGAGCTGATGGGCCGCCCCGCAGGCACGAGGGCAGGGGCTGAAGCTCTCGCTGTCCCGGCCTGCCTGGAACCCGCCTCAAGCGCCGTGGTCCACACACTTGACCATCCCAACGGCAGGCGTCCTCGGTAACACAGCCCATCTTAAAGCAGCTTAATGGAGGCATAGCGGCCATTCTATAAATCACGCAATTAGACAAACACGCACATCCAAGGAGCCATCACCACAGTCAGGATACTGGACACGTCCGTCCTCCCGAAGCTCCTGGTGGCCCCGTGTAATTCCTCCCACCAAACCACGTGCAGACGACCTCTGGTCTCCTCTCTGTGCCTGCAGGTCACTCCCCAGAATCTTATATAAACACAGTCACAGCACAGGCGCCAGCGTGGGAAGGGGCCGGCTGCTCCCCGAGGTGATCTTTGCTGAGTGCCCACCGCTCCTTCCCTTTAGGGCTGCGAGGGTGAGCACCGAGGGTGTGTCCAGTCACCGGTAACGGACACTGGGGAGCTTCCAGTTTGGTCTTTGTGGATAAAGCCGCACGGACAAGTCTTTGTGTGCGTGCCTGCTTCATTTGTCGCGGGGGGATACCCACGAGTGGACACGGAGTCGTATGGCAAACTGTTTTCCAAAGTAGCTGTACCATTTTAAACTCCCACCAGCGTGTACGGGGGCTCCCATTGCCCCGCGTTCCCGCCAACACGTGCGCCTAACTGTCCCTGAAGTTCTAACCACCGTGGGGGGTGTGAAGCAGCCGCCGCACTTCTCTCCTGAACAGGGATGTGAAGCATCTTTTATGTGCTTAGTAGCTATTTTTATATCTCTTTTGATGGAATCCCTTTTCAAATCGTTTGCACACTTTCAAAAATGCACTTTTTATTTTGGAACAATCTTACATTTACAGAAAACTTATGAAGAAAGACAGTACAGAGAGTTCCCCCGTGCCCCGCAAACACGTAACATTAGAGTAGCGCAACTGTCACAATCGAGGAGCCCACGTCAATAACGTTATTATTAACTGATTTCCATAGTGTCTGCCTGAGGTTCCCTCTCTGTTCTGGGATCCCATCCAGGGACCATATACGTCAGTCATCACATCTCCTTAGGCACCTCTGGGCTGCGACAATTTCTCAAACTTTCCTTGGTTTTGATGACCTGGCCAGCTTTAAGGAGTGCTTTTTGGGAATTTTGTATGTCTCTCAATTAGGATTTGTCTGATGTTTTTCTCTTGATTAGACTGGGTGATGGGTTTGGGGAGGAGGGCCCCAGAGGATGCAGTGCCCTTCTCATCCCCTCCCATCCCATCTAGGTCATACTCTCGTTGTGACCTGCCACCTCGATCTCCCAATTTGAGCTGAGGGCTATGGTCCACCTCCTTGAGCCTCTGCCCATTTCTTTCTTTCTTTTTTTTTTTAAAGTCATGTGCATGATATATATATATATATTTAATAGATTTATTTTATTTATTTATTTATTTACTTATTGGCTGTGTTGGGTCTTCGTTGCTGCGCGTGGGCTTCCTCTAGTTGCGGCGAGCGGGAGCTACCCTTCGTTGTGGTGCATGGGCTCCTCATTGCGATGTTTTCTCTTGTTGCGGAGCATGCGCCCTAGGCGCGCAGGCTTTAGTAGTTGTGGCATGCGGGCTTCAGTAGTTGTGGCTCGAGGGCTCTAGGGCACAGGCTCAGTAGTTGTGGTGCATGGGCTTAGTTGCTCTGTGGCATGTGGGATCTTCCCGGACCAGGGCTCGAACCCGTGTCCCCTGCATTGGCAGGTGGATTCTTAACAACTGCACCACTAGGGAAGCCCCTTCTGCCCATTTCTTGATTGGGTTGTTGATCTTATTATTGAATGGTAATTGTTCTTTATATATTCTGGATACAAGTCCAATTTTATTAATCTTCTTAACTAACTTTTTTCATCCCCACCCATTTCATTAATTTCTATTTTAATTTTTACTTCCTTTCTTCTACTTATTTTGGGTTTCATTTGATTTTCTTTTCCTAGTTTCAGATGTCAGAAGTTAAGGGACTTTCCTGGTGGTCCAGTGGCTGGGACTCCGCACTCCTAGTGCAGGGGGCCTGGGTTCAATCCTTGGTTGGGGAACTAGATCCCACATGCCACAACTAAGACCCGACGCAGCCAAATAAAATATAAATAAATAAATATTTTTTAAAAAAGAAGTTGAAGTTCATCATTTGAGACTTTTCTTCAGTTCTATTGAGGTGTTTAGTGATATAAATTTCCCTCTAAACATGACTTTCCTGAATCCCACAAATTACCTTTTTAAAATTTCCATTCAGTTTACAATAATTTCTTATTTCCCTCTTGATCCCTTCTTGGCCCCATGGGTTGTTTAGAAGTGTGTTGTTCAGTTTCCAAATACCTGGGGGGAGTTCCCAGGTATCTCTCTGTTATGTACTTCTTGTTTCATCCCAGTGTGTACAGAGAACACATTCTGAATGACTGGAATCTTTTACGTTTATCGAGACTGGTTTTGTGGCCAAGAGTAAGGTCCATCCTGGTAAGTGCTCTGTGAGCTGCCATCTGAAGTGCCTGTAGAATAAGGTCCATCCTGGTAAGTGCCCTGTGAGCTGCCATCTGAAGCGCCTGTAGAATAAGGTCCATCCTGGTAAGTGCCCTGTGAGCTGCCATCTGAAGCGCCTGTAGAATAAGGTCCATCCTGGTAAGTGCCCTGTGAGCTGCCATCTGAAGCGCCCGTAGAATAAGGTCCATCCTGGTAAGTGCCCTGTGAGCTGCCATCTGAAGTGCCTGTAGAAGCAGCCGGCCAGGTCAGCTGGCAGTTTGCTCAGGTCTGTGCGCCCTTCTGAGCGTCACCGCCCGAACCTGCAGGTTGTCTGTTTCTCTTCTAAGTTCTACCGGTTTTTGCTCACATGTCTTGAAGCTCAGTTATTACTTGTAGAAATGGTCGGGACTGTGGTGTCCTCTTCATTAACTGGCTCCTTTCTCACTAGGACAGGGCCGTCTTCACCCTTGGTCACAATCTTTGCTCTGAAATCTACTCTGTCTGACATTGATGTGGCCCCTCCAGGCTTCTTTTGATTAATATTAACATGGCTTCTCTTTTTCCATCTTTTTACTTTTCCCTTATTTGTGTCTTTATATTTCACGTGGGTTTCTTACAGGCCTCATAAAGTTGGGTCTTGATTTTCCACCCAATCCAACGTCTCCGCCTTTTACGAGAATGCTCCCAAGAGGAAGAGCAGAAAAAGCCGCAGATCAGCAGGCACCCCTGAGAATAAGAAGAAGGGGCAACCTCGGCTGTGGGGAAAGTTATCCTCGACTAAACATGGCTCTGATCCCACCTAACAAAGCTTAAAAACAAGACAGGAAAGAATCAGACTGTCTCTAAATAACCTGATCACATACTGAACAAAGTGAGTATATTTAGGAAAACAAAAATATCCAGCAGTGACAGGGTGAACTAAGTCACAATGTGTGGCATCCAGTGAAAATTTTCCAGGCATGCAAAGAAGTGGGAAAACACAAACCATGACGTGGAAGCACTGACAGAGCTGACTATATAAATACGTATGGTGAAAACATCTAGAACATCATAGAGTTAAATGGCAAATGACAAACATGGAATGGTTAAATAACAGAAAATTCACCTAAAATGTATAAATCATAAATAATGGCAAATACTGGGTATTCAAAAATTTTGCTGAGTGAATGAAAGATGTTAAATCACACTGTTATCCCCAAAATGTAATTAAAAATAAGATCAACTTTATCCATCCAATCAGCAATAGTTTGACAAAACCCCATGTTGGGGAGCGTGTGTGTGATCTGCGTGATGGAGCCTGGCCGTGGCATATTTTAGCGAGATCTACTTAGAGGGCAGCTTGGGAACGTGTGGCAGAAGATTAGCCGTGCACATCCTTCTGCCGTATTGTATTCATGTCAACAAAGATATCGCGTGCTATTGGTACCATGTATAAAATAGATAACTAATGAGGACCTACTGTATAGCTCAGGGAACTCTACTCAGTGGTCTGTGGTGACCTAAATGCGAAGGAAATCCAAAAAAGAGGGGATAAGGACTTCCCTGCTGGAGCAGTGACTAAGAATCCGCCTGCCAATGCAGGGTACACGGGTTCGATCCCTGATCTGGGAGGATCCCACATGCCGCGGAGCAACTGGGCCCGTGAGCCACAACTACTGAGCCTGCGCGTCTGGAGCTTGTGCTCCGCAACAAGAGAGGCCGCGATAGTGAGAGGCCCGCACACCACGATGAAGAGTGGCCCCCGCTTGCCGCAACTAGAGAAAGCCCTCGCACAGAAACGAAGACCCAACACAGCCATAAATAAATAAATAAATAAATAGACCCCAAAAAGTTAAAAAAAAAAAAAAGATATGTACACTGTTTTTTTAGACATAATGCTGTTGCACACTTAACAGACTACACTGTAGTGTAAACACATCTTTTATTTGTACTGGGAGACCAAAAAATTCACACAACTCACTTCATTGTGATATTCTTTATTGCAGTGGTCTGCAACCAAACCCGCAATATCTCTGGGGTCTGCCTGCACTGGTCTTCCCGACACCCGGCGGGCTCACTCCAGCTAACCCTGTGCTCCATGTCCTAATTCCAGGAGGTCTAACAACTGACGGTACCATGTTCTAGTTAAACATGCTGGATCGAACGCACGTGCTTATCTACACCGCTTTCCACAACCCCACTAAAACTGGAGCAAGGAAATGTAAAAGTATAATTCCACAAGGACAAACAGAACAGGAGAGGAGAGAACAAGGTAGCCGAGGTATCCAATTTGGGGAAGTGGAGAGCAGACGTGCAGGCGGCACCCAAGCAAGAACGGGGGGAGAGGCCAAGCTGATGTGCTGGCAGAACCCAGGACGACTCTGGGATCAGAGGCGCTAGGCCCTGGGGGAGGTGGGGCGCGAGGGAGGGGCTGAGGTCCGCATGAGGGGCACCTGCGCTCCACGCCCTGGGGACCAACCACCCAAGCGGCAAGGGGGAATCAAAAACCCGTTTCGCTGGAGAAACTGAACCAGAGCCCCTCCAGGGTCAGACCAGTCTCAGGCACTGTGCGGGCAGAGGTGACGCATCCACCTGCAGACAGGGGTCAAGGGGATATTTGTTTCCTGAACTTGGGGACCTCACCAAGCCCCCACCCACTGCCCTGCTCACGGAACCCGCCATCCAGCCACGCAGAATCTGTTTCTGGAGAAATGCAGCCACGCCCCCCAACAAGACGGAAAGACGCTACCATCTGGGGCTCTCCAAACGTAAAAGCCAGCTTCCCACATGTTTCTCCCACAGGTAAGTCAGAAGTCCCCCACAGCACACAGGACCTCAGCCAGGCTTTCAGAACTCACCCAGAGAGCCCCCAGCATGAAGATGGCACCCAGACGGGCAAGGGTGCTCAGAGGAGACAGGACAAGGGCCAGGGGAACTCTTGAAAGGGAGGGTGTTCAGAAGGCATGGAAGAGATTTTGGAAGTTAAAAATGTAAATGCAGAAATGAAAAATTCAGCTGAAGAGTTAGAAAATGAAAGTAAGGAAATATCCCAGAAAGTAGAACAGAAGATAAGGAGATGAACAATGGGAAAGAAAACACGAGGAAACAGAGAATCAGAGCAGAGTGGCCCGGAGCTGAGAGGGGCCGGTGAGGGACCAGCAAGGAGGCAGCCAGAGCCCTGCCCCCAGGCTGAGTAAGTGCACCCGAGGGGGATGAAAGAAGACCCACAGCAAGGTCCTGAGAGCCTGAAATTTCAAAATGCCAAGTCAAAGAGGAAACTGTAAAAGCCTCCAGAGAGAAAAGCAGACTGGTCATGTAAAAAGCACTGGAAGTGAGAAGAGCATGGGACTTAATAGCAGCTTTAGAACCTGCAAGACAACTGAAAAAAGGTTTCAAAATTCCCAGGAGGAAATGCTTTAAAATCTACAACTTTATACCCAGCCCAACTGGCAGTTATGCCCCGAGGCAGAATAGACTCCATGGCCCTCCCGCGCGCCCTCTGTTGGAAAGTTCCCAAAGGCCCCGCAGGAGAGGAGCAAGGAGAGGGGCCTCGTCCATGAGGCGGGGACAGCGCACAGTGCCGAGGGGGCGGAATGTGCCCGAGTCCCGGGCAGCAGCTCCAGCAGTTTGTCTGGGACCTTCAACCACGTGGCAATATCATGAGGGGGTGGGGCTGCTGGAGCACGGGAAGAGTTAGAGAGAACACAGAACGTCAGACAAACAGGAAACGAGATACGTGTTAACTCAGGGCAAACCACAGGTTCAGGAAGAAAGAGTGTCGTCAAGGCGCCTGTTGCCGAGGGGACATGGGGGGAGGGGAAGGAGGTCTCTCCCAGCTCAGGGCCCCCACCCATTCCAGGAAACTAGCAGAATGTCTGAGATGATCCACGAGCGCATTACTGAGGAACAGCGGGGACGCGTCCACGAGGACCGCTCCTTGCTGGCACTTTCCATTCCAATGGGCTCCTTGGGTCTGGATTTGAATTATACCTGCAGCCCCGCCTCTGCCAGGAGGATGGGAGGAAGGTGGGCAAATATGTACAAACTGTTCCTGGAACTTGGAGTTAAGTCTGTACTGATTCTGTAGCTAATCACCCAAAGGGCGAGTTTCGTCTAAACCTGTCTACACAACAGACAGAAACTTCCCTGAAACACGCACTGTTCAAAGAGCTGCTGTCAGGAAACAACGTTGTCCAGCGTTTTCTGTCTAAAGCTGTTTTAAACCACAGTCACCGTGGCAGGCTCATCCTCCTCCCCCAGCTTTGGAATAGCCAGCTGACCCCCGAACTAGTTCTAATAAATGGACAGCATAAAGAACTTTGCAGAGTCTTTTAAAATTAGAAATAGATCTGAAGGCACTTCTCCTGGAAAAAAATAATATTATTTCAAATAAGTAATGAGTGATTCTAGCAGATGAGTTTGAAAGCAATGCGGTGTCTCAATTTTCCATATCACTTCTTTATGCTTTTCTGTATTATTTCAATTCCCTACAATGAACATTTATTAGTTTCATGGTAGGAAAAAAACCCACTTTCATGTTAAAAAAGAAATGTGGATAAATAATTCAACAAATTGAATGCAAAGATAAAAATACGTTTATGTATTAAGAAAACATGGGCTGTAATACCAATCCTCCGGATCGAAATCACAAAGAACAGAGGTGGGTGTGGGTGAAGGCCGGACAGAGGAGCTCACAGAACTGCTGGAAGGACTTGGCAAGAGCTTGAAACACACAGCGTCGCTCCTGACAGCAACAATTAGAGCTTGAATAATATTTTCAAAGGGCGTGTGGGTTCCAAAACACTGCAGAAGGTTTTTAAAAAGAAAATTTAGTCCATGTATTAAGATTAAATAAGTGAAATAGCAAGGAAGCATTTTAAAAAGGTGAAAGTTAAGGTGACACAAGTTGGATCAGACGTTAATTGTGATGATACACATTCAACAGTTAGTGTTCTTGCAAAGCGAAACATAAAGCGACGCCCCTCAAAGACGCCCACCCCACTGCCCTGTGGAGGGTGCTTGGCCTGAGGGGCCTGTGGCCGGGGTCCGCGGGCACCGCCTGCCTGGCCTGCGTCAGAGTCTCCTCGACACCCCGGGCCAAGGAGCAGCCCAACCTGCCTCGCCCCCGTCCACTGCCCGTCGTCCACCTGCCTCGCCCCCGTCCACTGCCCGTCGTCCACCTGCCTCGCCCCCGTCCACTGCCCGTCGTCCACCTGCCTCGCCCCCGTCCACTGCCCGTCGTCCACCTGCCTCGCCCCCGTCCACTGCCCGTCGTCCACCTGCCTCGCCCCCGTCCACTGCCCGTCGTCCACCTGCCTCGCCCCCGTCCACTGCCCGTCGTCCACCTGCCTCGCCCCCGTCCACTGCCCGTCGTCCACCTGCCTCGCCCCCGTCCACTGCCCGTCGTCCACCGCCCCGGGGCCCGGCTTCCGAACGCCTGCCCAGCCGCACTCCCACCCACTGGCCAAGCTCCAAAGGAACCGGAGGAGGGCGAGTGGGCTTTCTGCCTCATCCTAGCCGGCAGACAGGGCCCACCCCCTCCTGAGTGTCTCTGCCCAGCCCTCGGGGACGGGAGGCACAAGGCACGGGCCCTGTCTCACCCTGCTGACCACCATGCTCTGGCCCCAGGCCTGGCGGCCTCGCCTCCTGAAGCTGGCCGAGGGGCACGGCCGGGGGGCTGGCCGGCTGGCTGGTCACGTGGAAGGTCCCCGCTCTAGTCTTGACTAAATCAGACCCCAGCCTGCACTGCCCTCATCTTCTGCGGTGCTCCTCCTGCTTCTGTGGCCTTGGAAACCTCTCTTGCTGGTCTGGGGCACCGGTCAGATGTTCCACACCCGTCGGGGAGAGGCCCCAGGCCACCGCTGTCCCTGCCTGCTAAGCCGGGTGCCAGGTGGCGCGTCTGGTCTTGGCTTCAGGAGGGGACACATGGAGACAGAGGCGAGATGAAAATGCCGATTAGCGAGTCCAAACAGAACCAGGATCTGAGACAGATGGCGCGGCCGCCGGCTTCCTCGCGCCTGGACCCCAGCTCCCCTGCGCTCACCCGCTGCCCAGTCTGCCAGGGGAGGGGCACAGGGCCAGGGGGAGGGGCCCGGGCCCTGAGGCCACCTGAGGCGGGAGCAGAGGCTCGCGAGCTTCTGCCCCCCAGCAGCCCCTCCTAGCCACCTCCACGCAGGCCCGGTGCCAGGTGCACAGACCCCCTTGACCACAGCCCGATGCACAGCTGGGGTGGGACGGCGAGGCACGGGGGCACCGGGGTGTTACCGTGTGGGGACTCAGGGACCCGGCCGTGTCTGCTCCTGCGCAGGGCGGGCTCCGCCAGCAGGGTGTTGGCAGGCAGCAGCCCGTGGACCAGGCGCAGAGCAGACCCATTTCCAGAGGCTTCCTTCTGAAGGACGCTAAGCGCAAGATGGTCCTCGGCCCCAAGGACCCTCCAGGGCCTGAGGCTGGCAGTCTGCTGGGGCTCCGCCCTCACCTTCTGTTAAACTGTTTCTATTCTCCTTGCTTCCTCCTCCTGCCCGCAGCCCTTGCACTTCTTCCTCTCCCAAGAGGCCCCCCACCTGTGGCCTTCCCGCCAGTTCTTGGGCCGCTGGGGGCCACAGGGTGAAGGCAGAGGCCTGGGGCTGAGGCGGCCTGGGGTGCACGCGATGGACAGCACCCTCTTGGTGAAGCCCACCTCCCAGCCCAGGAAGCAAAGCTCAGCACGCGGTTCTGACGTTTCCGCTCGGACAAGGCCACGGCTTTCCCAGGGAGATGTTAGGAGCAGCCATTAGCACCGAAAGATGCAGAGCCGGGGCTGCTCCAGCCAGCTGCCCGACCCCAGGGTGCTTGACCTTCCGAGTCGCAGTCTGCACTGGCACCCAGCACCCAGCACTAGCACTCAGAATCCAGCCCACAGCACCCTCGTCACCCAACATGCAGCACCCTCAGAGCTCAGCGCATAGTACCCAGCACCCAGCACTCAACATGCTGCACTCAGCACCTAGCACCCAGCATTCAGCACCCAGCACTAGCACTCAATCCAACCCACAGCACCCTCGTCACCCAACATGCAGCACCCTCAGAACTCAGCGCATAGTACCCAGCACCCAGCACTCAACATGCTGCACTCAGCACCTAGCACCCAGCATTCAGCACCCAGCACTAGCACTCAATCCAACCCACAGCACCCTCAGAACTCAGCACAGAGCACCCAGCACTCAACATGCTGCACCCAGCACCCAGCACTAGCACTCAGAATCCAACCCACAGCACCCTCGTCACCCAACATGCAGCACCCTCAGAACTCAGTGCATAGTACCCAGCACCCAGCACTCAACATGCTGCACTCAGCACCTAGCACCCAGCATTCAGCACCCAGCACTAGCACTCAATCCAACCCACAGCACCCTCAGAACTCAGCACAGAGCACCCAGCACTCAACATGCTGCACCCAGCACCCAGCACTAGCACCCAGAACCCAACCCTCAGTACCCTCAGCACACAACACGCAGCACCCTCAGAACTCAGAACGCAGCACGCAGCACCTGGCACTCAGTACCCAGTATCCTAAGCCTTCCGCTGGCCCCCAAGGAGGGGCCTGGCCTCAGACACGACAGTTCATGGTCTAGTCCAGGGGACCAAAAGGGACCCATAGGGTGGGACGGGGGCTCTCCCGGACCCTGCCGGGCTGCCCCCCTAAGAAGCAGCCAGAGGTCCTGACTGATCCCTGCAGGGGTGAGAGAAGCCGCATTCTACCCTGTCCAGGAGATGAGAACAGTGAGGGCAAAGCTGGAAAACAGTGATCTGTACAGAGCCCAAGCACAGGCAGGCCAGGAGGAGGCTCTGGAGGGACCCCAGCCAGAGTCCCCCGCCCTCCCCGCAGACAGGATCCGGGGGCTCTGAGCAGCCGACAGCCAACGGCAGGAGCCTCAGGAGGACCCCATTCTCCTCTCCTCTGCCACGTGGAGCAGGAGCCCCGAGGGGGGCCGCCCTAGGGAGGGGCCGCTCGGAGCTGCCGGGAGCCCCCTCCCCTGATCTGCTTTGACCTGGGTTTGGGTTCACGAGGCCGAGGTCTCTGAAACTTTGTCAGCATTGGGATTTGCCTGGACTTGATGCTGGCTCTGAGGTTTTCATTAAGTCCCTGCCTGCTCTGTAAAATGTCCCAGCATTAAATGCAGGGCGACCCAGAGCCAGCCTGGCAGCCTCCGATGTCAGCACAAGATTACTGAGAGCTCGTCACGCAGGAACTATTCAAACAAGCGCTTTAATCCCAACCAGAACTCCTCGCCAACCAAGGCAAAAAATAAAAGACTTTATGCGTTGAAGTGCATTATATGCAGTTTATTCCCTGGTTGGGGCTAAAGCATTTATAACTGAGTGGCGGCTGAATCACCAGGAGTGCCCTCTCCTGAGGGAAGGGCTGTCCAGGGCTTCGGGAGAAAAGGCAGTTTCTCCAAAGTGCCCTTTCAGCCTCTACGAGACAAAGGGTAAGAAGCGTCTTCACTGAGCCCCATGAAGTAAGCTAGCACTCTCTCGATCCAACATGGCATCTGGGAAGCCCATTCTGAATGAAAATTGGTATTTTATCTTCAAGTATTTGCCAGCCGCCTGTGGAGGAGGAGCCCGGCTCTCAAGGGTGAGCAGGGGAAGGAGGAGGCACCTCTGCCCTCTGAGAGCTCATGGTCTGGGGCTCCCGCACCTGGAAATCAAGGTTTCCCAAGCTGATGCACGCTGTGCTGCCTTGTTTGGAGGGTGATGTGCCTCCTTGGCCCTCACCTTCTTCCCAGACCTTCTTGCCCAAGACACAGAAATGGAAACCATCTACAAGATTCCATAGACACACTTGCCAAGCAGACAAAGGGATTGTCTCCTTCTTCCTCCCCTAAGTGTATATGTGATGCTGGAGCAGCAGCAGCCACTTTGTGACCGTGAGGAGCAAGCTGACTGCTCCACTAGGATGACAGGAGCACAACGAAAGCCAGAGCCAGGTCCCTGATGGCACCGCTGAGCAGCTGAGCCACTTCCTGACACCTCATCATGTGAAAAAAACAAACTTCGATTCAAAGCACTCTCTGTCTGGTTCTCTGTAATCTGAGTCAAAAGCATTTTCCCCAGTGCAGAATTCTCAAGTTTCCCCTCCCAATCTGCTCCTTTCCCTGCAGCACAGCTCAGCTTGTGATGCTCATCCTACCAGATGCCAGAGAACTGGCCTCGCCTGGCCAGTGTCCCAGCAGAGCAGCCCTGGGCATGTGGGAGGCCCCTGATAAACAGAGTGAACCCTGAAACAGACAGACAGGGCAGGGGAGCCTGTGGGACCAGCCCAGGCCTCAGGACCTGGGTCTGGGACAGGATGGGGACGCCTGGCCTCGCCCTCGATGTAGAGTCCCATGGGTGGACACTGGGGGCCGGGACAGGACTGCCTCTGCGGCCCTGACCTGAGGTCCTAGGAGGCGAGGCAAGGGAGGGTCTGGGGAAGAGCCACGTCTGACCGGCAGAGACCTCAGGAGCCCCAGGTCTGGGCCCCCCAAGCAGCTGCAGACAGGCCTCAGCTGGGCGCTGTGGAGTTGGCAGCAGGGAAGGGGGGCTCCGGCTGCTGCACAGGAGAGGAAGGGGGCCCCCAACAGCCCAGGGGTGGGGGAGGTGCTGGCCCTGAGGGAGGGGCTCCCCTGCCCAGGGCTTCTGGCTCACAGAGGGGGCTCTCCCTCATGTGAGCCCCGAGGTGGGCGCTGCCCCCCTTCTCCTGGATCTGGTCCCCGTGGCCCCTAGACATCTGGGAACTGATCCCCACGAGACCCCCGAGGTGTCCCGGCCAAAAGCGCATAGCCCACCACCAGCAAGGCGTGGAGGCCCCCGGCCCAGGCTCTCCCTGGGGGGTGTCAGTAGAGCACTTTCCCTCCCTCCGTGCAGGTCTGGGTGATAGAGCCCCTGCTGCCCGCACACGCGCAGACGTGCCGGCCTCAGGACAGCGGCTGGTCATTCCCTCGTCCTCTCCACGCACCAGGCACAGGCCCCCTGCCCTCCCGCTCCCCGAGAGAGGGCAGCCTCTCAGCTGAGCCCAGGCCAGCCTCCCTGCCCGCAGGACGGGCCCAGGGCCGACTCACCGCAGGACACCATCCACACTGACCGAGCCCCTGGATGTGGCCAGGGCAGACCTGAGCTCGGGGAGAAGACCCCTTAGGCTTGGGCACTGGGCTGCCTTCCAAGCCCGTCCCAGCCCCTACGGCCCCTGGACCTTTGCATGCACTGTGTCCCATTCTGTCTACTCCTCCTTGGAGCCCACCTCGGAAATGCCCTCCTCCATGAAACCCTCCCCTACCCCTCACCAGCCCTGAGGACCTAAGCAGGTTCCAGACACAAAACATGCCACACTGAGCAGAACAATGGGACAGACAGCCACGAACCGGGTCACTTGGGCCAAAATAGACACACTGCTCCTGATTTAGTCTGATGGGCGTCTACAGGGACCACGTTAACCCGACAACTGCCCACGCTCTTGTCCACGAGGTAAATATAGCTCCAGGGCCATTTGCCACTTCCTGGTCTTGGGGGAAAACAGTTTCTTCAAATTATACCCTTGAGGACCCTGAGTCCCAGATCTGTGCAGATGTGGCCGGAGGGCCTGGCCCTGGCTCAAGGCCACTTTGCCGCAGACAAGCTCCCAAGCCATCACGTGACTGTGCATCAGTGTTTTCTTCTCTTGGGGATGGAACGCTGGCTCATTTAAACGTGGGGGTGTGTTGATGGATCTCAGGAGGCCCAAGACCCGTCAAGTCCTCCAGGACGTTTCTCTCGGGGAGAACAAGTTTGCCAATAGCTGCTCACTTTCCTCGACTACTTGGCCCCAGAAGAATGCTCCCTGGCCAGCCCCGAGGGCCCCCAGCTCCCTGGCCTCTGGGCAGACGCCAGCAGAGCCATGTCCCAGGGATCATGTCTTCTGAGTCTGAAGGAACCCAGGCGCCCTGTCAGTCCACGGAGAACTCAGGCCCTAAGAGCAGACACTCCAGGGGCCCCGCCCGGTCCCACGCGGGCTGCGTCGAGAGAGAGGGAGGGAGAGAGGTGGGCCCTGAGCAGAGCCCTCCAATGTCCACTCCAGGGGCCCAGAGGCCGGGCGTCTGCGCAGACCCTGCCGTCTCACCTGTCCCTTCCTCTGTGGCCCACGCCACCCACCTGCTCTCAGAGGAACAGCTCGAAGCCGGGAGTCTGCGTGAAGTCACGATTTGGGGCCGCTGGCCTTGCTGAGACGTGACAGGGCAGGACAGCTGATGTGCCAGCACCCGAGTCCCACTGTTCACCACCCACAGCCGGGCCGCGGACAGCCCCCGCCCCCACGCCCGCAGCCCACCTGCCGGCCCCTCCCAGCGGCCCTCCCCCGCCTGCCCGCACCGCCCCCGGCAGCCCCTCGTCACCACGACGTGACACCTCCGCACCAACCCCCCGTCCCTTCCCTCCAGCAGTAGGTGCCCCCGAGGTCCATGCCTGCTCCCACGCGACCTGTGGTCCCCAGAGAGGTGGGCTCTGCGTCCGACCAGACAGGCCAGTGGAGGAGAGGGCCCTCAGCAGGGCCCCGCGGCGGCCACAGCGGCAGAGCCAGAAGCCCGCCGGCAGGGCAGGGGCCCCAGTACGGGCTTGCCCGGGGCCCAGCCCCGCCTCGTGGTGCCCAGATCGTGCCGACAAGCAGGACGGACGGGGCAGAGGCTGCCGGTGGAGCGGAGACCAGACGATTGAGGGAGTGAGAGGCGTGTGTGCCCCGGACAAGCCCCGTCAGCCCTCCCCGGAACGCTCAGCGCTCGAGGGCGCTGGAGGGGGGCTGAACACGTCAGGGCCAGACGGGTGGAGGCCAGAGGTGTGGAGGGCGTGCACCTGTCCGCGGCCCTGCAGGTCCCAGGCAGGTCCCAGGCTGGGCTCCCCCTAAGAGCCCCAGAGTGGACAGGCTGGGCAGACACAGGCCTGCGTCTCGGGGGCTGTGGGCGCCCCGTCTGTCTGTCTGTGTGACGCGGGATTCCTGAGTCCCGCAGCTGCTATCCCCGCCAGGCGGTCACCTGGAAACCTCTGCCCCAACAAAGGGCTTGCCTGAGATGCAGGGCCAAGCAGATGGCCCAGCTTAATTAGGGCGCACGGAGTCTTGTCCCCAGCGCGGCAAGCAAGGCCTGCCCGGGGCTCCCTCCAGGCCCGTCTCTCCCCTCATGTCCGCTGTGAGCCTTTCTCTGAGTGAGTGTGTGTGTGTGTGTGTGGACGTGTCTCTGCTTCTCGCCCTGACTCTATTTCTCAGTTTGTTTCTAATACATCCCTGTCTCTGTGTGCCTCTCTGTCTGCCTGTCTCTCTGTTTGTGTCTGTCTGTCTCTCTCTACCTGTCTGTCTCTCTATGTCTATGTCTGTCACTGTCTGTCTCCCTGTGTCTGTTTTTCTGTCTCTCTGTTTCTGTCTCTCTGTTTGTCTGTCTCTCTCTGTGTCTCTCTGTCTCCCTCTCTGTCTGTTTCTCCTTATCTGTCCCTCTGTCTATGTCTCTCTGTCTGTCTGTCTCTGTCTACGTCTCTTTGTCTGTCTCTCTGTCTGCCTCTGTGTCCTGCATTTACACTTCCTGACCTGATTCCTCGGGTTCCCCAGTCTCCGTCTCGGCCACCCCGTCTTTTCCATGGTGCTTTCCTCAGCTGTCCTGCTCTGAGCCTCTGATCCCCCAGCCGCCTTCCCTGCCTGACCCCCGCAGCCTGGCTCCCGCTGTCCCGCTCCCGCACCCATCTCCCTCCCGTCCCATTTCCCCACATCTCTGTGTCTCCAGTGTCAGAGGCATTTCCCTTCGTCTTTTTCTCGGTCTGTCTCTGGCCGTATCCCCTCTGAGTTAGCCTGTCTCCGGACGGCATCCGGGGTTCGTCCCGCCTCTGTGTCCGGGGCTCTGGCCTGTCTCTCTTGGAATCATCTCTTGGTCTCCATCTGTCTCTCACCCACACTCATCCGGAGAGAACAAAATGACGCCCACCGGGGGAGAGAAAACACGGCAACAGAAAGCAAGGCCTCACCTGGAGCAGCCCCTGCCCCCAGCAGCACTGGGGTGCGAATGGGGTGGGAGTTGGGGGGAACGCCGGGTCTGGGGCCCCAGGGAGTAGCTCCTGCCCGAGGGGCCTCCGCTGGCGGCGCCCAGGCTCCCACATCGCTGGTGAAGCCGCCCTGTTACCGCCGCAGGAGAAACTTTGGGCTGACACGGAACAAAGGGAATCCAGGCTGGCAATTACCCAGCTAATTTCAGTTATGCAGACAGCGAAATCAGATATTTCAGTTTTCTTACAAGCCCACCTCGGGGCCTGAATTAGCCACCTAATTAATTACCTGTGACAGCCTGGGACTGGCTGGGTGCAGCCTGGGTCCCTCCTGGTGCCAGGATGCTGCTTGCCCCTGAATCACGTTCCAGTGACGTAACCATTATAATTAGACTCAACCTGCAGCCTATCCTTGACCACGAAGTCAGGAAATGTGGCCCCGGGCCAGGCCCAGACGTCTTTCCATTTAATTTGTGTTGAGTGGAAATGCAGTCACTCTCCAGGAGACAAGCCCACCCGTGGGGCTCCTGTCCTGGGCACGGTGGCACTGGTCCCTCTATCCTGCCCCTCGTTCCTAGCACGAGAGCCCCCATGGTGCCCCACCTCTGGTGAAAAGCTCTCCATCACTCCTGCCAAGAGGTGGCCTTGTCATGCATCACCTGACACGTGCCCAGCTGTGAAAGGCATCAGGTCAGAGTGTGACCCACAGAGGCCACGTATGGCCCCAGGGTGGTCCCGTCGCACAAGGAAGACATCTCTAATGGCAGAATCAGGCAGCGGCCGCCAGCTCCCATCACAGGGAGCTCCCAGAGCTGGCGCTGCACCAGGGGAGCCAGGGTGCACAGGGTCGGCCCCGTGGGCCAGGCTGACCAGTATGCAACTGTGCCAGTGCGGACCTCGATCCACTCCCCCGCCCACCTTCTGGGCCAGGGTCTCAGCTCACTGTCCTACATCATCTTCCTCTCCTGGGCCAGGCTCTCCGGCTGTGGTGATGGCCTTGACCCAAGGAGGCACAGGATTCCTTTCAAAAGCCTCAGCAGGGTTGGAAGCGGGGTCCCCTCCCTCAACACACAAAGAAGCTGCACTGCCTTCACGGGGGCGGGGAGGTGGGGACGCAGGTGGGCACACACAAGCTACCCGGGGCCTCTTCTCTCATCCCCTGTGCTCAGCCAGCCCCGGCTCCCTGTGCACGCCGGTGGCCCCTCCCTCGTGACACCACAAAGTCCTTGCTGGATGCCACAGGGCCAGCTCTGCTCCTTACCCCACTCTCCCTGCTGTGGCCACTCTGCGGCCTCCTGCACCTCTGCTCATCAGAAGCAAAGTCCCTGTGGGGGGCCACCGGATCTGACCAGTGAGACTGACCCCTGGCGCCCCCTGGGGTGTGCTCCCGAGGCCGACGGAGGTGCCGCTGCTCAGCACCATGTGGGGGGCTCCGCCTGGCCACGGCGCACTGGCATGCCTCCTCCCCCACCCCCAAAGCTGGCCAAGGGGATTCAGGACGCACTGCCTTTGGCCCCTCCCTGTTCGTCCCCCCGCCCCACCTTCCATCCCCGGTCCAGAGGGAGCCTGCAGGTGTGATTGCGGGGGTTGTGTGGTGAAGTCCGACGGTGACCATGTGCTGCGTGAGACCCCGTGTGTCTGCGTGCTGCTGGGTGTGCAGGGTGCCCCCCTCTCCCTACCTCCCAGGGCCTGTTTCATCACGAACTCCATGGTGACGGCTTTGAGTTCTCAGCGGCTCCTCGGAGGGTCACAGCTCACATGCGAACGTGGCCAGGAGTTCTCTGCTTGGGGAGAGGACATGATCACAGGTCACCAGCGGGGCTGGGGGAGGGCTTCTTCCTTGTCCCCTCCCAACTTCCCCTAGGAGCAGGTCTGGGGCGTGAGAGAGCATCATTCGTGGTCCCCCCAACACCTGGAGGCTGGACCTCAACATGGGACAGGCACCTGGGTCTGGGAAGGTCCCTGCAAAGCGGTCTCTCTGGGCCCCTGGGGTTTGTGAAGCCGGCATCCGGCTGCTACCGCAGGGATGGGGGCGTGCAGCTCTGAAGGAGCCTGCCTTTGAGAAGCGGGGGCAGGCCCAGGGGCGTTTGGAGGTGACTGGCTCTGCTGCCTCTTTGGTGGAGCCCTGGGCCACAGGGGCGGGGACCCATCTAAAGGATGGGAAAGGTCAGTGTGGATGGGACCTGGGCGGGAGCTCCCTTTAGCTTCCGATGGAAGAGTCTTGGGAGACCAGGTTTCACCCAGGGGAGAGGCCAGCACCCACTGCCCCCTGCACACAGCAGAGACTGGGGTGGAAGGGAGAAACGGCAGGGGGCCCAGCCTTCGGGGAACAAATGAAATGGGGGGGCAGACCACCCCTCCACCTGCATCCGCATGGGTGGGGACCTCCAGGGTCCAGGCCAGCTGCAAGTCTGGTGAGGAGGTGCTTCCTGTAAAATCAGCAGCTGCAGTGCCCCCCCACCACACCCGTCTGGTGAGGTCTCTCCTGGCAGGGAAACCCAGGTCCCTAGAGATCCACTGTTTTATGGGTTTTTTTTTTTTCCTTTTCAGATGAAGGAGACCCGCGTGTGTGCAGGCTGGGGAGGGGTGGGGGGGGGCGGGCGTCCCCCTGCCTCCCCGCAAAGCGCTGGCGCGCAGGGGCGCCTTTGCCGCAAAGCAGATTCTCTTCCAAACTTCTCCCCTGCCTCCTGGTGGGGAGGGAGTCTCAGGGCCCAGCCCTGAGAGGCCGGGGCGCTGCTGGAGCTCCCCCAGTGCTCCCACCGCCCCCCCCCCCCGCACGGCTCAGGGCTCCCGCGGCCGCCGCACCCCTTGGCTTTGCGGGCGAGCGAGTTGCCCGGCTCTGCCAAGCGGCCCTCAGGCGGGAGAGCGCCAGGAGAAAGAAAGAAAGAGACAGAGAACGAGGGAGGGGAAGGGGAGACGCGAGAGGCAGGAGACTCGGAGAAGGAGCAAGAACGAGGGAGGGCGCGGGCCGGGACCCCTGGGCCGCTTCAGCACCGCGCCGGCGGACAGCGCCCGCCGGGGGCCGACTGAGCGCCCAGCCCGGGCCGGGTAGGGGGCATCTGGGGCCGAGCGCCCGCCCTGCGGGTCCTGGGAAGGAGCTGCGCGCGGGGGCGCCGGTTACCTTCCTGGGGCTGGGGCCGGGGCGCGGGCGGGCGGTCAGCGGCAGAGCGCGCTCGGGCCGGCCGGGTCCATGTGGCGCCCCTGGAACTGCGGCGGCAGCTGAAGGGCACCGCGAGGAGGGCGCATCACATGTAGGCGCTCCCCGCCCCCCGCCCGCGTCCGAGCGTGACGAGGTGGGCGGGGCCGCGGCGGCTGGGCGGGCGCCCGCGGGAGGCGGGGACCGGAGGGGCGGAGCCGCGCCCCCCTTACCCTCCGAAACGCTGCCCCCGGGCCGGATTCGGGGGGGATCCCGGGGCGCGAGCTCCCGAGCCAGCGCGCACGACCCCGGCCCACCCCTCAGTCCAGAAGCCCAGATACTGCCCCCAGCCACCGCCACCCCCTCTGTGTGGACCGGGCGGGGGCCGCCCCCCCAACGGCTAGACAAGGTCCCGCACTCCCATCCGCTTCCGCCCGTGCGGGGCACCTAGCGTGCGGACGGATACGTGCGCAGCGCCAGTGAGCGAAGTCCTTTCCCGTCTAGCCGCTGTCGGGGGGAGCTGGGCGTCGCGGCTCTGGTCGCCATCCCACTCTCCGCCGACGCGCGCGGGAAGGGGTTCCCCGGCGCAGCCGGTGACAGCGGTCCCCACCGGGCCGAGTGCCCCTGAGCGCTGTCCTGGCCCCGGACCCCCGCCGTTCCCGGGCCTTCCGCACCGCTGGGCGTGAGAAGGGAGCCCCCAGACGCCAGAAAACCCATCCAACCGTTGGAGGAGAGCAGCCCGCAGACCACCGGGACCTATTTTTCTGCGTAACAGAGTCGCAGAGAAGGAGCCACGCCGTTTCATTTTAGTGGGACAGAGGCCGAGAGACCCTCGCCCCCTCGGCCGGCGGCCCCACGCCGGGCAGGGACGCGCAGAGGTCACTGCGGACCGGCCGCTCCGCTCCGTGTGCCCGCAGCCCCGCCCCCGCCGCGGCCGCCCCCTCCCCGAGGCCTCCGGGATTTCCTCTGCGGCGTTAACCGCGCTGCGGGGAGACCGGGGTCGCTGCAAGGTCGGCGGCTCGGCCTCCAGTCCCACCGCCCCTCCTGGGGTCACAAGAGTGTTGTGGGAGGGGCCCGGGTCTCCGCTGGCCTCCTGGTTGGTGGGCGGACACCCCTGGTGGCCGCTGCGTTAGCTTTCACCCTCCCCTCTCAGCTGAGGCATCAGGACTCCCTGGGCCTGGGTGGAAGGGGCAGATGCTGGAAACCCCACCCCGAGGGAGCACTCCTCACGCCGCTCCCCCGGACAGTCGGCCTGAACTCCAGGGGGCGTGCCTGTTTCCCCCCATCTGCTTGGAGCCCGGGCTCCCAGCGCCCACCCCTCGCTGACCTCTGCAGGCCCAACTGTGCGCATCGGTGGCCCGCAGGGGCCCCAGCCGGCAGGGGTGAGGAGGGGAGGGGACGGAGGAGGCCAGGGGCACCGCCACTCTGCAGCTGCTCTGGCCAGCGAGGGCCCGGCTGGCCGTGGGGGAGGCTCACATCCCAGGACGCACGGGGCTGCAGCCTCCCCGGACGCAGGGGCCGTGGGAGCTGGCCGCGGCTCTGTCCATTCCTCCTGCCAGCTGGCTCTGGGCAAGGAGGTGCAAGGTGGGTGCAGTGGGGCTGCTCAGAAGGGGGGGCCTGGGGACCGAACGCGAGGCTCACAGAGGCTGCAGGGAGCGCCTCTTGCTAGCCCGCACTGGCCGACCCCTGGAGTGTGAGAAGCGCGTGTTCATTGCACCTCTACCCCCACCCTTCACGTGACGTGGGTCGAAGCCCCAGGCCTTTTGCAGGTCTGGGGACAGGTGCTCTGTGGAGGGAGTGGTCGCCTGTTTCCAGGTGTCTGGGGGTCTGAGGTTCCAGCCTGAGCCCTCAGGGTCTGCTCAGCCTGGCCCTTCAGTGTCCTCAGAACCTGGGTGTGGACGCCGGAGGGAGAGGTGTGGGTCCAGGAAAGAGAAGCCCCTTCTCCCCACTGGAGCCTCTGCCCTCCGCCCCTACCACCACGTGGACCTGGGGGATGACCCACAGCTGAGTCCAGAGCAGCCCCACGACCCATGAGCCCAGCTGCCCTTACAAGCCACGGAGACACCCCGTTGACCTTGGGGCATCCAGGCGGGGTGTGACTGGGTGTGCACATCACCAAGACAGGAGTGTAGGGGTCCGTGCTCGGCCCACAGTTTCCATGACCCCAATGACCCTGTGACCCAGGCCTGTGCCACGTCGGAGGACAGAGGACAGAGGCCCTCCGCTGGCCTCGCTGCCTGGCCCTCCATCCCTCTTTCTCTTTTTCCTCCCCTCCTTCTCTCTCCCTGTGGGGTCACCATTCAGAGGTCACCTGTGGGGTCATCACCTATCTTTCTGTCTCTGTCTCTGTGTCTCTGTCTGTGTCGTTACCCCTCTTAGACCCACCACACACATAGCTGCCTCTTCAGTTCTCACATTTGTCCAGGCCCTGGGCTGGGGTTGGGGGACCCAGCAGGGTCTCAGACCCTCCTATGGAGAAATAGACAAGGTTGGTGACAGTCCCAGGTCAGGATGACTGGCACTCTGGGAGAGGGAGGCCGGGCGGCTCTGGGACCTGAGGAGGGCTGGAGGGCGGGGGACCCCTCTGGGCATGAGATGAGGGGAACTGCCCACCAACCAGGCCAGCCCCCACGGCAGGGAGGCAACTCAGCCCACGGCCTCCGCCTGGCCTCGGGGCCACACTCCAGGTGGGCGCTCACGGCCCCATGAGCACCCAGAAGAGGACCTGGGTTCCGGTGACCAGTGCCCAAGCCTGCAGCCGGCCAGAGAGGCAGGAGCTGAGCGGGAGACGTCCATAACGGCAAGAAAGGCCAAGCCAAGGGCACCCGTCAGCGTCAGCGGGCTGAAGACCCAGGAGGGTGTCGGGGTGGAGGAGGTGGGCGGCGGGAGGCCAGGCTGGCCAGCAGGTGCAGGGGGCTAGAGAGGGGGAGGGCGGTCAGCTTTGGCGCGTGTGTGTTTGGCCACGGCCACATCTGGGCTGTGGAACCCTGGCCGGCCGGCAGGACAGGGATGGAGCCCTGAGCTCAGTGCTCTGCGGGCTCTTCGGATGCAGAAATGGGCCCCTGACGGCCAGGAACCCCTGACCCAAAGCAGGGTTATGCCGAAGACCAGGAGCACATGGCACTAGGTGTGAGACGTCACCACCACCACCTCGAGTCCCCTCTGCAGCCCCCACGGGGTCACTCCAGGTGTCAGGAAGGGGAGGCGGCCGCCTTGCTCCAGCAACTCCCCCCCCCCCCCCCCCCCCCCCCGAGCGTCCTGGAAGCCCCTGCCTGGCTCCCTGCACTCGCTCCAGGGAGGCCTGGCGCCTGCTGGTCCCCTCTGTCCCGGGAGGGCCCAGGGTCACTTCAAGTCCTTCTTCAGTCCTGGCATGGGGTCTGGCAAGGGGGTCGCAGACCCCCCCAGGAAGGGCTGGGATGGGTTCTCGGCACACATGGGCTCACCAGCAACTTCAAATACAAACTTAATAATTTAACACGATGAATAATTCAGTCCCCAGCACCAGCACCATCTGTGTTGCCATTTTCCTGCTGGATTTCATCATTACTTGCCAGGTAATATAACACGTGAAAAGCAGAAGCAAAGCAAGCTGGAAAATCATCACTGCTGCTCCTCAGAGCTGGGCCAGAACACCTCGGCTGTGTGTGGAGGAGGCCCTGTGTGCTCCCCAACTCCAAGGCCCCTTCCCTGGCCACGTGGGCTCCTGAGGGTGGAGCTGCAGGCGCTGGCCCGCCCTGGGGTGGCCTGCTTGTTCCTCGGACTCCCGCCCCGTCCTGGGTCAGGGCTGTGTGTCGAGATGCACTCTTCCTCATCCCCACAGAGGCTGCTCCTCGAGTTCCAGACAAGGGGGCCCCTCGGTTACCACCCGGGAACCCTGAGGACGCCCCGCTTCCTGAGGAGGTGGCCCAGGGTCTGGGCTCAGCGCACAGTGGTGGCTCCTGTCCCCTGCACTTGCCCCTGCTCTCCCCGGACCCCAGGCCCCTGATCCTTCCACCCCTCCCCACGGGGAGAGAGTGTTGGAAAGGGGGAGCTGTGACTTCCAGAGCTGCTTGGAGAAGGGGGCGACCACGAGGGGCTGTGGCTCCCATGCCCCCCTCTCCTTCCTGGCTGCTGCCTGGAGCCACCACCCGCCCCTGTGCGCCAAGGTAAAACTAGCAGAGTTCACAGGCCTGAAAGTGGGATTCTGCTTCTCACCGCTCTGCTGGGACGGTGGCAGCCGTGGCGGTGCAGGGCTGCACAGACGCACCAGGGTGGCCTGAGCAAGCGGAGGGCCTCGGTCACCAACAGGAGGCACGGGGGACGATGCGGGAGAGGCCATGCTTCTGAAGGCCTCTGCCTGGTGGGAGCCCAGGCCACCGGACGCCCTTGCCCCAGCCCCGGGCTCGGCTCGCCCAAGCCTCACGTCGGGGCCTCCATAGGCGAAAGGAGAGGGGTGTCCAGCGGAACAAGCGCCCATACCCAGGCTCTGGGCCCCTGAGTCTCTGTCCAGCGGTCCCTCCCTCTGACGCGTCGTGTGACCCTCCTGGGGAGAGTTCCCTGGGCTGCAGACCGGGTGTCCCTGCTCTGTGAATGCCCCCCACCCATCAGCTCTGCCATCACCCCCATCCTACTCCAGAGGCCTCCTCCACCCCCCATGGGCTGCCCGGACCAGCCTCGGGGACCTTTCACAGGACACTCCGTCAGAGGCCTGGCTCAGGGCCCGGACAGAGGGCGGTTGGCCTGGGCAGGTACAGGACCGAGGGAGGGTCTAGGGCCCCCGGGGTGGGCACAGGGCGCCTGCTCGGGCCGAGCGAGGTCTGGGCTGTGCCATCAGGCAGCTTCAGGTGCACGCAGTGCTCAGAGCTTCCTGCACCCCGTGTCCCTCGAGGCCCCGGGTTGGCTGCACTCTGTGTGGGTCAGGCCTGGACTCCCTCAGTCAGTGACCCGGATCCAGCAAGGGCTGAGTTGGCGGACAACAGAGCTGGCCCTTGCGGGGAGTGGGCTTCAGGCTCAAGAAACCCTTCCCAGAAAGGCAGGTCGTAGAGAGAAGTCACCACCCAGGAGCGCCACCTCCCTGGCCGCCCTCCTCCCTCCGGTGGCACCCAGAGTGAGGCCAGGCCTGTGTGGGTCCCGCTGGAGGGTTTCACGCCCAGGAGGCACGGGGAGATGCCTGTCTACTCAGTGGGGGAAGGGTCTTCCTTTGGTCCCGGGTCGTGGCCCTCTCCCGGCTGTGCTTGTGTCTGGGGGGCCTGGCAGCCCCGGTCAAGCGTCGAGGGGTTGCGGGGAGGGGCGGGCGGCTGGATCCAGGCCCCGTTCCCCTAGGCCGGGCGTAGGGTGAGGCCCCAGGCCTGCCCCAGGGGGCAGGGAGGCCGCAGCAGCCAGGCCCGTGCAGGCCAGGGGACTGTCCAGCTGAAGAGGGCAGCACCCAGTGACTTCACAGCAGCAGCCTGGGGCGTCAGAAGCACCCCATCGGGCTGTCTGTTCTCCTTCCTCAGAAAGCCTGCGGCTAGTTCCTCGGCGCACCCGGAGCGGTCAGCCTGCAGCCCGGGAGGGGAGAGGAGGCCGGGGGCCGGGCCGGCTTCTCCGGGTCACGTCCACCACCTCGGAGGGGCCAACGAGCTGATGCAGGACGGCGACCCCTCGTCCACTGCAGAGTCCAAGCCCCTGTTGTCCCCGTCACCACCCGGTCCACCGCCGGCTAGGGGGCTGTCCTGGCGCCGCGGGGGCCGCTGAGGAAGGCAGGCGAGGCGGCGCCTCTCAAAGCTTTTGCTCTCAGACGCCACGGGGTAAGCGCCACGCAGAGAATCAGAGACTCAAAACAGCGGAGCCGGAGAGACGTGGAGCCTGTGAGCGCGGGTGGCCAAGCCGGGCCTCGGGCCGAGTGACCCAGTGTCCCATGCTCCAGGCAGCAGCCCTGCAGGCAGGAAGGAGGTCTTGAGCCAGGTGGGGGAGGGCTCGATCGCACCTCCCAGGGCCAGGCTGCCCCCCACCGGGCCCCGTACCCGAGGGTTCAGGAGGGCCTGCGTCCCACGCTGCCTCTTGGGGGTGAGAAACACCCGGAAGGTGTGATTTCCACACCTGTGCTACAGGTGCGGCTGGCATGGCCCAGACGGGTGGGACCTGTGTCCACCTTACGCGGGTGGGAGCCCTGAAGGCCCCGGGGGCATGCCCCTCCCCAGGAGAAGGAAGAGGCTGGGTAAAAGATTCCATCCCTGAAGGATGAGGTAGTGCCAGGCATCACATCGGAATTACAGCATCGCATGCAGAAAAGGAAAAATGATAGAAATGGAAGGCGTCTCAGACCACAGGGAGGAGTTCCCCGCCCCCCGCCCCCAGAGGAGCCCAGGCAGTTGCTGAATAAAGACGACTGTCAGCCGGGGAGCCGGGCTGCGCCATTCCAGGCTGGTGCTTCTCGGGCCAGATAAGCAGGGGCACCGGGGCGGATCACATGTTCGGGGGATTGGGCTGCTCCCCCAGACGCCGTGGAAAAGGCGAAGGGGGGGGTCTCCCTTGATCCGGGTTGTGCCATAGACGGTCGGCGCCTTGTCTTGGCCAGTGGGATGGCCTGGCAGCCTTGGGGCCGGCCCTGGGCCTGGTGCCTGGTGGGCTGTCTGCCCAGGCCTGGCTAAGGGTCTGGAACCACCTCCTCCCCTCCCCCGGGCATCGGGGAGCCAGCCCTCCTACCCCTCCTTCCTGTCCTAGGGGCCTGGGTGTGGAAGATTCTCTGACACAGGCCCTGCCCGAACCCGAGGTGGCCAGTGGACACAATCCCAGTTCAGGGCCAGGTGTCCTCCATGAGAAGCAGGACCCTCCACCAGTGGCCCTTTAGCTGCCCGGTGCCCCGCCCCGTGCCCGGGCTCTGCCCGCCACACCTACGTACCCTCCCCCTGATGAGACTCCTGGAGGCCCCCAGCCCAAGTCCCCCCACACGCTCACCCACAAGCAACACACCTGCTGGCCTTCTCATGCCACCCAAGGGGCCCCTCCTGCCCCCGTAACGTCCCCTTCCTGTCCCCCTCTCTCCTACCCCTCTCCTGATGTCGCTTTCTCCTCCTGACACCCCCCGCCAGGTTGCCCACGGGGGACCCCCAGGGGTGTCCCCGGACTCTGCTGGTTGGAGCAGGTCTATAAATGGCCACAGCTGTGTCCCTGCCCTCAGGCCAGCTGCTCCCCAGTCTGGCAGACCCAGGCCCGCCCCTCCCTGGTAGCCGTGTTCTAAAGGCTCCTGGGAAAGTCAAGGCTGGCCCCCGGGAGCAGGGGTAGGTTCTGACCCCAAAATTGGCCCGTGGGGCCTGAGGGGGGCTTCCTGGTCCTGAAACGTCGCTCTCAGGGACGAGGGTGCGTCCTGGGGGCACGAGGGCAGGTGGGTGAAGGCAGGTGGGGGGAGGGGCAGCACATCCACGGCAGCCACAGAGACACAGATGTTTCTCCAAACCGTGGATGTCACCCAGCGAGTCCTGAGGCAGCTCTGCATGGATGAGCCTTGAAAACCTCCTGCCAAATGAAAGCAGCACCCTCCCCCGCCCCAAACCTCTCCTTACTCTAGGGATCCCCGCGCCCCCGCCCTGCCCAGGGGCTGCTGTCCTGCCCTCACACCAGGCCAGGAAGGGCCCTGCCCAGCGCAAGCAGGCAGGGCGACGTCAGGCCCCAGGGTTCCCTTCATATGAGACACTGTGCCCAGGTCTCATCCATCGCCCAGCAGCTACTCCGGCTGGACAGGGGCCGCATCTGTAACGAGAAAACAGCAGATGCGTGTGTCTGTCTGTCTGTGTCCTCTCTGTGCCCTCCTGGCAGCCGAGGGCCCCCCACTCCCACAGCCCGTCACTCTGGCACAGAAACCGCCACACTGGGGAGAGATCCGTCACAGCACCGCAGCCCGGACAGCCACCATCACCAAGGCAGGCCCGGGCTGGACCACCGGGCACAGGGCGGGGCTTGGCCGGCTCCTGGGGGGGCCCAGAGCACCTGGGGGCTGGGTGGCTGCAGAGCAAGGCGCCCGGGGGTCTGCCCAACCCCTCTGGGGGTCTGAGCCGGCTTCGTACTGGACAGAGGGTCTCTCTTGGGCCAGGATTCCCACCCCCGCACTCCAGCTTGACCCCCCCACCCTGGGCAGAGGCGCATCTCCCAGGATCGTTCACAGGCCTGGTGACCCAGAGCTGGCCCAAGTCCCCTACACTCACCCCACGGTGCTGGGACAGGGTGATTCCTGAGGGTCTCTGTGGGGACCTGCACCTGCCAGGCTGCCTGGGGCTCGGCCCTGCAGGGAGCGGGCTTGGCCCCAAACTGGGCAGGAAGGGAGGCCTGGGTGGAACTGCCACAGAGCAGGGGTCCCACATCACTCCAGTGCCCCGCATGGCCTGAGGGGATCTAACCCTGGGTCCCCCCAAGGCAGAGCCTGGACCAGGGCCCGGAGCAGCAATTTGTTTCTGAGGACTCAGAAAGAGTGACCAGTGCAGGCGAGAGAGCCCATGGAGGTTCGAGGCCGAGCTGGCCGCTCCCCGGGAGCCTTCCTGGGCCTGCTCAGTGGGCGCCGGGAAATACTCACTGAGCGGATGAGTCCTTCCCACAAAGGGGCCTTTGCCGGGAATCCGGCGGGGGCGGGAGTTCAGTCCGTCTCCGGCGCTGGAGCCAAGCGCACGGGCCTCCTGCACTTCCCACACTGCCCGAGGACCCCCAGCCCACGAAGGGGCCCCTGCGGCAGGGAGACGCGGAAGCTTCCTCAGACCCGCGCCGCCCTGGGGGGAGGGGACCGCCCCCCGGAGCCACGAGAACGACGAGAACCACGCAGCAAGGACCCGCTGTCAGAGTGCTTCCTGACCACAGGGACACGGCTTGATGGCGAGGATTCACGGAGACACAGGACTCGATACCCGGGCCGGGACTCCAGGGAGGGGCACGCTCACTGCCTCTGGGAGCAGGAGGGGAGGGGCGGGGGGCCGAGGGAGGTGGGCCGGAGGGATGTACTGCTGGGACCAGGGTCATGTCCCTGGGTGACACCAGTCACCCAGGCTGTCCGGCACGTGCTGGGTGGGGTCCTCTACGGAACAGGGGGCGGCCGGACTAGGGGGTCCTGGGGTAACTGATGGGTGGGCAGCACCGGGAGGCGCGTACTGTGCTGGGTCCCTGGTCTGAGCCCATCTCCAGACCCGACCTCTGCTGAGGAGCAAACCCCCCCAGGACCAGGCCCACTTCGAGTGGGGACGGGGCCAGCAGTGGCCCAGCCCAGGGTTAGGGTTAGGGTCATTCCCTGGGCCCCGAGGGGCTCACTGGAGGGGACACACGTGGTCCTTGGAGCAGCCCTGCTCGGGGTCTGTGGCCTGTAGGGATAGAGCCACCGGGGCCATCACCTCACCAAGACAGTAAATCAGAGCCAGTAGCGACAGCGGAGGGAGCGCCACACCAGAGACCCAGGGGCAGGCGGGCCCTGCAGGACCTGCGAGGGCTTCTGGCCAGTGCCCCAGGGCCACCTGGCCCTGAGCCGTGATCCAGAGCAACTTTGAGGTGCAATCTTGGGCCTATTTAGGTCGTTCATTGTTTTGTTTTGTTTTTTAATAAATTTATTTTTGGCTGCATTGGATCTTCGTTGCTGCGCGCGGGCTTTCTCTAGTTGCGGTGAGCGGGGGCTACTCTTCATTGCGGTGCGCGGGCTTCTCATTGCGGTGGCTCCTCTTGTTGCGGAGCACGGCCTCCAGGTGTGCGGGCTCAGTAGTTGCGGCACGCGGGCTCGGTAGTTGTGGCACACGGGCCCAGATGCTCCACGGCATGTGGGATCCTCCCGGACCAGGGCTCAAACCCGTGTCCCCTGCATCGGCAGGCGGATTCTTAACGACTGCGCCACCAGGGAAGTCCCATTGTTACTTAAAAGAGTATTCTTTGAAAAGAGGCCTCAGCCTGGGAAGAGCCGGGTTTAACCCTCCTGCCCACCCGCAGCAGCAGCCCCAACCCAGGTGGGTGGGTCACCTCAGTGAGGGGACAGTGCAGAGGTCCAGGCGGCCCTCGGCCTCCTCTCCTGCTCTCTGCTCAGACCCCCGGCTGGGGCGGGGCTGGGGAGCAGCCCTAGGGGCAGAGGCCGTAGGGTCCTGGGGCCTCAGGACACAAAGCCAGAGCCCCTTCCTCCTCTGAACTGTCAGGAGGTGCAGGCCCACCCTCTGCCAGACCAACGAGGTCACTGGAGGTGGAAGGCGGGGCTCCGAGCTTCAAGTCAGAGTGTTCAGCTAACCGCTGCCCTGTCTCCCAGGTGAGGCCTTGATGTGAGGATGGGCGCCTAGGAGCCCGGCACAGGGAGGGTCCTGACCCGGGTGACCCAACTCGCAAGCCCACCTGAGGGGCAGGTGGCGCCCTCTTGAATCCCTAACTTGGCATCACATCTGACTCAATAACTCACATTTTGGCTAAAGAAGAGACCGCACAGAGTTCTCAGAGACCAGCCCACAGTGCTGACTGGGCTGAGGGGCAGCTTCGGCAGGGCCTGGCCAAGCCTGCTGTCACCACAGGGATGAGGGTCGAGGTCTGTCCGCCCCGTCTCCAGGGCCCGGCCAGCAGTGCCAGGCAGCCAGGAGTAGGACGCGCCCTGCGGACGGTGGACAGACCCGCAGGAGGCTGGGAACGTCACTTCTGACCAAAACCTCGAGTCATGTAACTGCTGTCGTTTGTCCTGACGAGTTGTCCCCCGGAGCACGGGGCAGCTGGGGATTCTCTAACAGGCCGTGACTCAAGGCCATTGCTTTTGCTTTGAATTCCCGGAACGAGAGAATCCAAAGCCCCCCACACCCTCCCGCTGTGAGGAGGAGGGACCCGGGGGACCCGGGGGAGGGCCAGCCTCTGTGCACCTGCACCAAGACCATGTGCCTCTGCCACGCTGCAGTGACCGCAGGGCATGGCCAGCACCCGACGAGGGCCAGCCCCCAGGCCCAAGCCGCAGCTCGTCTCATCAGTCCCCACACCTCCCGGCCCTCCTGCCTTCCTGTCACGCCCGACCACCCAGCCTGGGCTGCTGGCCGAGGCCAGACCGGGGGCCCGCAGGGCCTCAGGCCAGCAGCGGTGAGGAGCCCAGCTTGCCGGGCGGGGGTCCCTGCGATTCATCTTCACGGTCAGAGCCAAGGTCAACCAGGTGACAGCAAAAGTGCAGGGAGGTGGTGTGCAGCCCCGGAGACGAGGGTCGTCAGAAAATAGTTTAATTATGTACAGGTGGTCACCAGGCTGATTATGAGGGGAGACGTGAACATTCACGAACAGATTCTGGAGGACAGCTGAGCAGCGCGATCTACCCAGTGGACACGCCACGGATAAAACAAATCACAGACTGTGACACGTGTGGGAGGAGTGCAAATCGTCACCTTTCCTTCAGGACCAGAAGAGAAAAAGAAAGAACTCGGAGGCTTTGGAATGCTTTCTCTTCCTGCGAAGGGAGTAGCGCTGGCTCTGGATCCGCTGAGCGTGGCGGGCGCGACGTGATGCCAGCTGCAGCCGCGCCAGCCCATGCCGCCCCGGCCCCCGCGCAGCCCTCCAGGCCAGCCAGCAGCTTCCAGCTCCACGAGCCGCACCTGCAGCCACGACCCGTGGGCTCAGAAGAGCGGCCGGGAGCCCTGGCTCTCGAACTCGGCCCAGGCGTCGTTGAGCTCCATGAAGATCATCCGGGCGTACTGCTCGTAGGGCTGCCCCCGGGCCTGCGGGCAGGCAGGACGGCGGTGGTGAGGGCCCGGCCCGCTCCCAGGACCCTGCCCCAGCCCCGGCGCGGAGCCCGCAGCCCGTGCCCACCTTGTCCGGGTGGACCACCAGCACGGCGCGGCGGTAGTGCTTCTTCACCTGCGCCGGCGTCACCAGGTCGGCCATGCCCACGGGCGTCCAGCGGCGCTCGTCGTCCCACAGCGCCGTGTGCAGCGTCGACAGCAGAGCGCGGATGTTCCTCTCCTTGCCCTCCGTCCAGTCCAGGAGCTGAGGAGACGCCACGCTGCTGAGGGCGCGCCAGGCCCCGGCCTCTACCCACCGAGCGGCCAGCGGTCGCCCCACCGAGCAGGGATCTGACTGTGAGATGTGTGGCCCCGGCGTGGACCCCCGCCCCAGGTTCTGCACTGACCCCACCCAGGCATGGCCAATTCCATTCCCTAGGTCTGGCCGGACGGGACACAGACTAGACGGTGCGTGGAACCCAGGGACCCTTTCCTCAGTGGGACATTCACAGATGACCCGCCGTCACAGCCTTGCCCTGTCCATCCTGGGGTCCTTGTCACCCCCGGGGTCTCTGCGGCCCACGCCCCCCGACCGGGGTCACGCCTGGCTGGTCTCCAGAGGAGCAAGGAGCTTAACGAGCGTGAAGCCACACGTCCCAGCCACGTGGGGACAGTGGATCTTTCACCCCAAAACTTTAAGAGCAAATAAGTGTAGATGGAAGCCACTGTCCCTGCAAGCATGTCGGACAGAGGTCCTCGTGTGTGAGAGTCGGGGCCGCGTCGGCTGTGTCCCTCTCCCCACGCTCCTGCCCAGGGTGCCCCCCACCCTGCCCCGGCCCGAGCGCCCTGCACCTTCAGCTTGAGCGGGTCTGAGTCCCGCGCCTGGTCCTGCCTCCTCATCTCGGCGATCGTCCTCGGCCCCTTCCTGTCGGCCCGGGAGGAGAAGCCCTGGTTGGACAACAGGTCTTCGAAATCGTTCTCCGACACCCTTGGCTTTGGACCTGGAGGAGAGCAGAGGCTTCAGGGGCCGCGCTAAGTGCCCGCCCGACCGCCTGCCTGCTGCCTCTGCCGCATGGCCAGCTCGAGCACCCTCGGGGACAGCAGGGCAGCCGAGAAGACGGGAAACGTCCAAAAGAGCTGCCCGAGGCAGGAGCGCACGAGTGCGGGCGGGGTCACGGCAGGCATCGGGACCACCACCCCCGTGACAAGCGAGGCAGCCAGGCCTGGGCGGACCACCCAGCTGCCCGGCCAGCAGAGGCCGAGAAGGTTCCCGGACAGTGTGGCCTGGCCCACTGGGGGCAAGAGGGTCACCCACAGACATGCGTCTGAAATCATTAACTTCCATCCAAAGGGGCTCCCGCTGGGTCTCTTTAAACACCCTTTCCCGGGACTGGGCTCTGAACTGCACGAGGCAAAACGGGATTTCACCGCAACCGCTTCACGGCCAGCTCGAGAAACCACACAGGCGGCAGGAGAGGAAGAACTCACCGAAGCCGGGGGCACGGACCCCCCTCTCCTCCCGGCTGCCGATCACACTGAAGCTGGAGGTGTAGTTTGGCCGTGGCTGTACGCTGGCTCTGGGGGTTGGCTTGGCCTGGGGGGGCCACGGGGTGCCCTGGGCTGGGGGCCGACTCATCTGCCAGGAGCCACTGGCCTTGGGAGGGGGGACTGTTTTGGGACCGAAGCCCCCAGGAGCAGGTGCAGCGGGCGAGCCTGGGGAGACAGTTCACGTGGGGAGTGTCACTGACGGTACGCTGCCCCGGCGGGTACTCAGCCCTCGCGGGCAGAGGACACACCCTCGCGAAATGAATGTTTCAGGTCAGCCGCCAGGACGGGCGGCCTCTAGGTAGCCCACAGCTGGCCTGTCTGCAGGGGCTGGGCCGGGCGGGCTCCCCTCCCCACTCGCTCAAATGCAGGGCTGAGTCCAGGAAGCTCAAAACCAGCACCCGGAGCCCACAGGGCCCCCGACCAGCACCATGCAGGCGGCTGCTCCGTGAACGCAGGCACGTGGCGTGTCACGTGTGCGTGGTTCTGGGCCACTTCACATGCGCACAGATCCACACAAGCACTGCGTCAAGATGCCCCCGTTCTCCGTCCTGTGACCTTCACCTCAAGAACATTCTAGACGTGGAATCACAGGGCAGGCGGCCTTTGCGATGGGCTCTTCTCACTCAGGACCCACCCACCTGCCCGCTTGTCGCCAGCAGCCTGGCAGGCGGACGCGCCACAGAAGGACGCCGGTGGGTTCCAGTCTGTGGCGATTACCCACAGGGCAGCCCTGAGCACTGCCGCGGACACTCCCTGCTCAGCCCACGCGCGCCTCTGGGATAGACGGCGGTTGCGGGTTCAGTTCTGTGAGAACCGACGCCCGCCTCGAGTAGCCGTCCCGCACGCCCGCCAGCTCTGCGCCCGGCGCTGCACCCCATCGAGGACCCCCCGCGCCTCCAGGGCCGCCAGTGACACTAGACCTCTCCCCAGGCTGCCGTTCTCTTCACCGCTCACCCGTTTTCAAGTTTGATGTGTTTTGCTCTGTTTTTACTGTTCTTACATATCCTAGATAGTTGTCAGATACGTGGTTCAAAGATATTTTTCCCACCCTGTAGCTTTTCATTCTGTTGAGAGTCTTTAGCAGGGCAAAAGATTTCTTTTTGCTCAAGTCCAATTTATCCATTTTTTGCTGACGGATCATGGTCCAGGTGACACTAAAGGCTACGTCCCCACCATTTTCTCTTTTCTTCTAAAGGCTTTATAAATCTATGGCCAATTCTGAGTAATGGTCATCTACCTGCTGTTTAAGGTGTGAAGTTCAGGGTGAGGCCACTTTCTTGCTGCCCCAGCACCGTCATGAATGGTTTTGCACCTCTGGCAAAAGTCAGTTGGTCTTACTGGTGTGGGGCTACTTCCAGGTCGGTGATCTACGTGTCTGTCCTGCCCACAGCACGCAGGCACGGAGGAGGCCGGAGGCCTCGTGGGCTGAGTCTTAACCATCCCACTTCGCGTGACTCTCCAAATGACGTCTACAATAAGCTCGTCTGTGGCTGCAGGAACCCTCACTGGCACTTCTGGCGAGGACTGTGCTGACCCCATTGACCGCTGCAAGAGAACCTTCCCGATGTGGGTCGCCGGGCTGTGAGCGCGTCTGTTTACTGAGGTCTTCCCTGACTTCTTTCCTCGTTTGGTTTTGTAGCTTCAGGAGTCCTGTACGTGCTTTGTAAGAGTAATATGTTATATATTTCTTTTTTTCTTCTTTTGCAGGGATTGCAAACGGTGCTGTTCTAAATTTTGGGTTCCTTGTGCGTGTTGCTAGTGAACAGAAATACCCTTGGTGTCTGTTTGTTGATCCTGTGTCCTGAGACCCTCCTGAACTCACTCTGGGACCTGAAATGCTTTCATAGAACCCCTGAGATTTCCCACACAGACAGCACGTCGTCTGCACATGACAACACTGCCTGTGTCCCTTCTGTCCCTTTCTTGCCTGCCTGCAGCACCTGGGCCGACCCGGGGGAGTGTGTGGTCTTCTGAAATCCAGCGCAAGCCTGGCGGCAGGACTCTGCACATGCTCCCTATCAAGTCCACGGGCTTCACGTTACTGGTTTGTTGAGTGTTTATCACAAGTAGGTGCTGAACTCCGGGGAATGCCTCTTCTGCACCATCGATGTGATCACGTGACTTCCCTTCCTAGGCCAGTTAACGTTGTGTATACATATATATATATGTAAATATATATAATTTTTTAAAAAATTATTTATTTATTTTGACTGCGTCGGGTCTTAGTTGCAGCACACGGAATCTTCTCTAGTTGTGGTGCTTGGGCTCCAGAGCATGTGGGCTCTCTAGGTGTGGCGTGTGGGCTTTCTAGTTGTGGCGCGTGGGCTCCAGAGCACGTGCGGGCTCAGCAGTTGTGGTGGGTGGGCTTAGTTGCCCCGCGGCATGTGGGATCTTAGTTGCCCGACCAGGGATTAAACCCACGTCCCCTGCATTGGATGGCAGATTCTTAACCACTGGGCCACCAGGGAAGTCCCAACATGTTGCATTCTGTTCATAGGTTTGGAGATGTTGAACCAGCCTTGCTTCCTAGAATAAACCCTACTTGGTTGTGGTGTGTGTGATTGTTTTTTTTTTTAATGATTTTTTTTTGATGTGAACCATTTTTGAAGTCTCTACTGAATATGTTACAATATTGCTTCTTTGGACACGAGGCCTGTGGGATCTTAGCTCCCTGATCAGGGATCGAACCCTCACCCCCTGCATTGGAAGGCAAAGTCTTAACCACTGGACTGCCAGGGGAGTCCCCTGTGTGATTCTTTTTATACACTGATGAGCTCTCTGTGCTGACGACTGGCTTTGATTTTTGTGTCTGTGTTCATGAGGGATGCCGCCCTGTGGTCTGTAGTTTCCTTTTGTATCGTCTCCATCTGGTTTTGGTATCAGAGTAACACCAGATTCATAAAATCAACTGGAAAATATTTCCTCCTCTTCCTATTTCTTGGAAAAGACTGTGTGGAATTGGTATGAATTCTTTAAACATTTGGTAAAATTCTCCAGTGAACCCAGATGGGACTGGAGATTTCCTTTATGGGAGGTTTCTAACTATGAATTCATTTTCTTTATGATTACAGACCCACTCAAATGCTCTACCTCACACGGGGCACATCTGAAGAACTTGTCCACCTCACCTCAGTCCCAGGACTGGTGCTGAAGCCTTAAGTCCATTTCCCTTCAGAGCCTTTGGGGTCTGTGGACATCTTGGGTTAACCTCTCTTTTTTAATCCATCTTAGCAGAGATTTGTCAACTTTACTGATCTTCTCAGAGAACTAACTTTTTGATCAACCCATTTTCTCTAGTTCTCATTTTCTATTTCATTGATTTGGGCTCTTTATCATTTCCTTCCATTTGCTTTGAGCTTATTTTGCTTTTCTTTTCAAACGTCTTCAGGTGATAACTCACAATACTGACGAGACGTTTCCTCTTTTCCAAACTACACGCTTAATGCTATGTGTTTCCCTCTTGGCACTGCTTTAGCTGCATAACCCAAGTTTAGATATGTCGTGTCTTCATTTTCATTCTCTTTGACACGCTGTTTTATTTTCCTTGAGACTTCCTAAATAACCCGTGTTATTTAAAACTGTGTCATTCAGGACTTCCCTGGTGGCGCAGTGGTTAAGAATCTGCCTGCCAATGCAGGGGACACGGGTTCAAGCCCTGGTCCAGGAAGATCCCACATGCCACGGAACAACTAAGCCCATGTGCCACAACTACTGAGCCTGTGCTCTAGAGCCCACGAGCCATAACTACTGAGCCTGCGTGCCACAACTACCGAAGCCTGTGTGCCTAGAGCCTGTGCTCCACAACGAGAGAAGCCACCACAATAAGAAGCCCGCTCGCCGCAACCAGAGAAAAGCCCAAGTGCAGCCATGAAGACCTAATGCAGCCAAAAATAAGTTAAAAAAAAAAAAAAAAAGTGTGTCAATTTCCAAGAGTTTGAAGATTTTTCAGTTATCTCGCTGTTACCAATTTCTAGTTTGATTCCATTTGATCATGGAATGATACGGTCTGTATGATTTCAGTTCTTTTAAGTTTGTTGACGACAGTTTATGGCCCAATACATGGCCTTTTGGTGGTTGCTTGGGTGCAGGAGGATGTGTGTCCTGCTGCTGTCAGGCAGTGTCCTGTAAATGTCCCACAGCTTTGCTGACTTTCTGTCTGGTGGCTCTATCTTTGTTGACAGAAGGGATGCTGAGGTCTCCAACTAGGATGTGAGTTTGTTTCTCCTTTCGGCTCCATCAGCTTCATGCAGGACTCTGTTTTCTGAGGGGGTGTGACGGAGGGCTGGGGTCACAGTGCAGAGCTGAGGGCTGGGCTCCATCCTGAGAACGGGCGCCCCGGATCCCGAGAAGTCCTTTTCACCACAGGCAGCCCCCGAGAGGCTCCGAGTGACCCCACACTGTGCTCAGACAGCCCAAGACAGAGGCAGAAAGCCCAGGGCAAACCCAAACTTCCAGGAATGCTCTCAGGGAGATACCGAAACCTGAAATGCCAGGAAGCGTCTGGGGAGATGTTATTTTCACCTAAAATTCCACATGCCTCCCGACTGCCAAGGGACGAGAGGCACTCCTGGCCTCCAAACAATTAACGTCCCTAAAAGTTTTCTCAGAAAAGTTACTGGCAGTGAATTCTGCTCCCTGGGGAGCGGGGCAGGCCCTCTCCACGCTCCTGTGCTGAGACTGCTCCCAGATGGCCCCCCAAACACCGCTATGCCCGCGGAGGGCCAGACCCCAGCACCAGTTTTGGCAATTCCTGGTGTTATCTTGGTAACAAGCTCCTGGGATGAAGCAGATTGGGCCTTTCCTGGTGTCGCTGTGCCCTGGGCCTTGGTGGACAGGGTGAGGCCCCACCTCGGGTAGGCGGACACAACACCCCAGAGAGAGGCCTGGTGCTTTCCACGTGCCCGACACGGCCCTCAGTTTACCTTGGAGGCCGGAACTGAGATCGCTGAGGTCCGCAAATGGGTCCTGGCTCTGAGACTTGGTCTGGCTGGCTGGGGGGCCAGGAGGGGCCGGCTGGCCTCTAGGAGAGACGAAGGGGCCTGGAGGAGGGCAGGGGCATTAGATCCAGCACACTGGAGTAGATGCGGCCTCTGCCCTCCCATCTCACGCTCCTGAAGGCCTTGCTCAGCGTTGTCACTGCACCTGGGACGTGGCCACACTCGCAGCCCGAGCTGCCCACATGGCTCCGTGTGGGAGGTCACCTGACAGCTCGTATAAACTGTCCTGGGTTTGTCCTACCACCTCCCAGAATCCACCTAAAGTGTGAGTGCACTTTACGACATCCGTTCATTCTAAGTACAAGGTACTGAAACGTCTAAGTAAATCACTGTCCTGCTCCTAATTCCCGTGTCATTCAAGAGTCAACTGTAAGGTCATTACAAATGATGGCAACTCATATATAAAGAGCTCTTACGAGTTAATACAAAAAAGGTGAATTTCCCGTGCAAAAAAATGATTAGAAAATGTGAAACAGTTCTCAAAAGAAATATAACCAAAAACATACAAAATAATAAACAACCTCACGCATAATGAAGAAAAGCAAATTGAAAGAACTGACAGCCTATCAAACTGGCAGAGTAGTATGTTTACAGTTACAGCCCATAAATTAACAAACAGGACTTAAGAGAGAAGCATGTCACAGGCGTCACAAACACCACTGCCTTTGAAAGCAAACCACTACCAGAAACTTCCCCACGGGAGAGAATCCCGATGTATGGAAAGAAGGACAGACATGACAAAAGTGAGACGCCAGAAGCACTCTTGTCCCCACAGACAGGGGACAGACCAGGATAGCCTGCAGCCTCTCAAGGGCCCTGCAGGGCACAAGGAAGCGCTAAGGAACATTCTGGGTGAAAAGTTCAGAACAAGCCGAATGAGCGCCCACAGGAGCCGCGCGAAGGGACTCGGGACAGTGGCAGGAGGCCCGGCCAGAGCGCCCCTGGGGCGCTGCTCCTGCCTCCTCCTCTTCTGGGGGCCGGGGTCACAGTTACGCCACGTGCCGTACCTTCTGCAGCTGGTGCAGCGGCCGGGGCCTCAGCCCAGGCGTCCCATCCTCCCAGCAGGTCCGGGTGGCTGGTAGAGGCTGTCATCTTGCTGGGCTCCGCTGGCAGGTCACCTGGGAAGACAGCAGCGCTATCCGGTGTGTCCCCGGTGGGGCGGGCACATGGCCTTCACATGGCCTCCTGGGGGCCCTAGGGGACAGGCTGGCCGCAAGCCCCATCTGCGGCAGCCCCGGGGGCGCCCTCCGTACCGCCCTCCACGTGTGGGCAGGAGGCACACCTGACGGCCGCCTGTGCGGGAGGCGGGGGGCCGAGGTGCCGGGCAGCAGCCCCTGCGGCGCTCCTGGCCTAGCGAGGACCCAGGCAGGGCTGTGCTCACGCACCTCTGGGGCCTCCAACCGGCCTCCCTCCGCACGGGGGGAGGACACATCACACGGTCACTGCACTGACCAAGTGGATGCAGGGGGTCAGCAAGAGAAGCCCACAGGGCGATGCTGAGACTAGCGTCCGCGGTCCCTCATCTGAAAGGGTCTTCAGAGAAGTCTCCTCCCGCCATGGCTGGCCACACGCCGGTGCCCCAGAGCCTGCCTTCCCACCTGCCCTGAAACCCAGCAGGGCATACAGAGTGGACACTGGCTGCGTCCCCTTTCTGGGGGAGGGAGGATCGCACTGCCCATCTCCCCCGGCCCTGTGGCCCCATCCCCGGTGTGGAGACCGCACTTACCCAGATGCAGGAAGTCGGTGCCGCGGGCCAGGGGTGGAGCGCTGTGGGTGGCAGGGAAGGATGCAGGCAGGGTGGCTGGAGAGTCCGAATTAAGAAATTCACCAAAGAGGTCGGGCTGGGAGTGGGGCTGGGTGTCCGGGTCAGATGGCAGGAGAGGGTCAAACGGGTCCGCTGTGGCAGGACACCAGGAAGCAGGCGGACATGAGCGCAGGCACCACAGCGCACGCCCTCAGCCCAGAGGATCGGCTCCGGGACGGCCCTCCCACGACCCCATGGCCCCGAGAGGGAGGGGCAAGGCGCTGACCCCCGCCTGTCTCAGGAGGTCCTCTGGGGGCTCGCGGTCTCCCTGAGCGGCAAACTGCCGTGACCTCTGGGCCCACTCCTGCCGGCGGCACCTACCGGCCGGGACCGTGGTCCGTGCGCTCGGGGCAGAGGCTGGGCTGGTGAAGAGCAGGGCCGCGTCCCCACCGAGCAGACCGCCTGCGGCACCCTCTGGAGCAGCCGCCGGGGCCCCCAGGAGGCGGCTGAGCAGGTCCGCGTTGCTGGGGGGGCCCCCGCGGGCCTGCGTGGGGGGCGCCGGCCCTGCCTCGGAGTGCAGCCCCAGGAGGTCCACACCGTCCTCCTGTGGCAGGTCCGGGCCCGGCGTGTCCTCGTCGGCCACGTCCCCGCTCTCAGCCGAGAGCGTCGGGGCTTCCTCGTCAGACGGCTCGCTCACACGTCCGTCCTCGGCCGCGGCAGACGGACCCTCCTCGGCAAGGTGACCCTCTGGGCCTGTCGCGCAGTCCCCGTCCTCTGAAAAGAAGACAAGGGTGGGGCGGCTGCGGCTCAGTGCGAGGGGTCGGCACGGGGAGGCCCGGGGGCAGCGCCAGGCCCGCCTACCCACCCCGCCAGTCCAGCGTGTGCAGAAAGCGGTCGGCGTTCTCGTTGCTGTGCGGCGAGTCCAACTCCGGGGGCTCGGCGTCCGCAGGCCCGGCCTCGGCGTCATACTGCGCAGAGGAGCCCGGCTGCCTGGGGAGCTCTGGTTTTCCTGCAGGAGGGGGATGTCAGGCCACCCGGCCCAGGGCAGCAGCCGGTGTGGGGCTCCGGGGCCCAGGCCCAGAGCCAGGAAGGGCTCACCACCGCCAGAAACCCACACGACAACCAACCATCAGTGAATGGATCCCAGCGTCACCCAGACGCTGCCCCGGGGGCACACGCGTACCCCGGAAAGCACACACGCACGCACACACGTGCACACACGCTATTCAGGGACACTTAGCTGTCCTCACACAAGAAAACAGAAAAAAATGCAAACCAAGAACATGAAGAAAATTGTTATGTGGCAAAGGAAGTCCCAAGTCCCACCCACCAGCGTGCTTCTGATGCTACTTTCAGTAAATGCTATGAAATAAGCCGACACAACCCTGCTGAATCGGGGCGGTGGGGGGAGGAGGGGGTTGGCCAGGAACAAACTCTGCTGTGAGGCGGCCCCGCCAGCTGGTCCCAATCGAAGCCTCGACTTCTTCCAGGTCATGTTCAAAGTTGACACATGTCCAGAAAATGCACCCCTCCGAAACAGCGAATGACTCAAACCTGACCCTCCCGGGGGTCCCAGCCCCGCCCCATGACGACCCCGGCAGGACCACGTGGCTTGGGATCCAAAAACAGACACTGGGCCACCCGCAGGCATGCCCAGAAAACAAGGGTCTCACCAAATTTAGATAGAATGTCTTGCTGCTCCTCCCGGCTGGAAAACAGGATCTTGGGGTTCAGCCCCCGCATGCTCGCACTCTCCCAGGGTGGGGCCTCGTGGCCGGGCCTATCTCTGGGTTCCACCTCCACCTCCAGGTTCACTTGAAATAAATCGGGATATTTCTCCTGAATGTCACAAGCGTCCAGGTCATACCTGCATTTGGGAGGCGAGATGCAGGTTAGGCACGACCATGGGCACTTTGGGTATCACCCCAATGTTCACTGGGAAACGAGTGCGGGGCAGGGCCGCGTGCTCCACAGGCACCCCGGCCCCTGCACTTCATGCTCGGGACGTTCAAGCCGCCACTGAGCAAATGGTCAGAGGGACCTGCAGGGGTCTGTGCGCAGTGGGGCCCATCCACACCCGCAGAGCAGGACCCCCGCTCCTCTGTCAGGGGAGCGCTCAGCCCTCACTCCTCAGGTTCTGGAGTTCAAATCAGGTCCTCAGAGCTTAAATGCACGTTCCCACAAAAACAATGCCAGCCATGCTGGCAAAATCCCCCAACTATTAACAGATGCCCACAAACCAGTGCCTCTGGAATCTGGCTGCAGGGGTGGAGAGGCACCAACCTGTTCCCACTGGGTGGGACGGGGAGGGAGGCTACCTGGGGCGGCGGCCGGGGGGGCCCGGGCCCGGGCAGGACACTGGTAACAGGGCAGCCCGCCAGTGGTGACTGTGGCTGCCATGTCACTGAACTGCCCTCGTCCTGTGGCTCCGCACCTTTCGAGGGGACTCCTAAGATCACCTCTGCTGACAGCATCAATAAACCCTAGTTCCTCAGCTAGACAACAGGCTCCCAGCTGTTCCTATTTTATGCTAACGTCTGTTTGCACTACTTACTGCTTTGTGCCTCTAAGAAGAGTAAAGCAACAAAAAGAGAAACACAAAAAAGAACGCTGGGGCCCTGAAGGTCTGAGGAGTCGAGGGAGGGGCCCTGCCGTCCTCTGCAATGTCCAAGAAGGGCCTCCAGGCAGAGGAGGGGCCGCAGGAGTGGTCAGGGGTGGTGGTGAGGCCACAGCAAATTTTAGTTCTTACTTCCCTGGATTCAACAAAATGGGACGAGCGAGCACGCGTGACCCCAAATCCTTCCCACTCCTCACGGACACGGCCGCCTCTGCGCAAGGAGGGGAATGAGGGGTCTCTGCAGGGGCGAGGCCGGGCCCACGTGGGCGCAGGGACAGTGGCCGCACTGCCGTGTGGCCCTCTCAGGCTCCCGGCCCAGAGGCCGCCACGGGCTTCCTTCCTGAGCAGGCCAGGTGCCCACGAGAAGACGACGACACAGGCGACGGCTCAGCCGGGCAGGAACAGCTGGCACGGGGGCCGCAGGTGGAGAGCCCGGACAGCGCTGCTGGCCAAGGGGATCCGGTGACCAGCGAGGGCCCGGGGAGGGGCCCACCCACGAGGAGCGGAGGCCCAGAAGCAAGGCGGGGAGAAGGCGCGCCGCCTCTACAAGCTCAGCTCCAGGGCAGCAGGGCCTCGGGGCCACTCCGGGCACCATGCTGGTGGCCGCCCACCCCCGCCTCCCTGCCCGGCCCAGCCCCAGAGACAGCCCCCCCAGGCTGGGGTCTGCCCACCCGCCCAGCAGGCCAGTGAGGAAACAATGAGGTCTGTGAGCAGAGGCGCAGCCCCGCTGCCCCCAAGGGCCCGGGGTCTCAGAGGGCAGAGGGCCAGGCCCCGCTGGGCAGGCCCTGAGGGGGGAGCCTGCCACGCTTGGCCGGGAAACAAATGCATCGGCTTTCGTCCTGACTGTCACCCTGCCCACTCACACCCGCTCGGCACCCCCTCCGCACTCCCAGGAGGCACCCGAGGAGTTCCACAATTCTTCTGCCAAGCGTCCTCTTTCAACCACCCGCGGGGCACCCCTTGCCTTTCTCCTATTAAACCGACGCGTCCACTTCTGGAGGCGCGACACGCACAGCGAAGCAGGAGGCTACGCACGCGCCTCAGGAAAGGTCATCCTCGTGTCAGCAGGCCGTTCAGAATAAAACACTGCCTCTTTCCAGACCCCAAGAAGGGCCACGCCCCCAGAGGCGGCCACTCCTCGGGCCTCCGGGTGGGGCCCCACGGGAGGCCCGAGCGGACGTAACAGGGTCACGGACATGACATCACAGCTCACTCTCCATCCGACTGCCGACGCCACGGGGGCCTCTTCTCAGTCTGGAGCCGTCAAGCCTAAGGCCCTGGGTACGTGGCTAATGACGCCCCGTGCACGTGGGGAGCGCTGAGGCAGGAGCTCTTCACAGTTCTCATCACAGGAAAACATCTAACTCCGCGGGGCTCCCACGGGGCTCCCCCCGTTGCCCTGCCCTCGCGGCTCTAACCTGCTTCCCTGGAGACGAGGGACGTGCAGGACGGCCCAGGTGCTTGATGGCCGTGTGGATGAGCCAGTCAAGCCTCCTGCCTGCTGTTAGTGGGTGTCGTCCTCTTTTCGTGCTGTGCTTCTCCACGTGTCCGCATCTGACACACACGCTGCAAACATCTCGTCTGCCTGAAAACGTCTTTGATTGGCTTTCGCTTCTGAAGGATGACTTCACAGGGGACAGAATTTCAAGTTGGCAACGTTCTCCTCAGGCACTTCCTGAAGACGCCCCCGACTCCGGCTCCCACCCCTTGGTTAAAAGGCAGCTGCCGGTCTCCTTACTTTGAAGGCCCCTCCCCTGGGGGCTCTGAAATGGTCGTCTTTGGTTTTCAGCAATTTGCAACATGCTGAGGAAGGGGTTTCCTTCCTTCTTTTATATAAACTCCTGTTTGCTGTTTTCAGAGTTTTTGATTCTATGGTTTGATGTTTTTCATCAGCGTAAGGAAATTTTTGGCCAGTGATTTTTCCAACATTGTTTCTGTTGTGTCCTCTTCTCCTTGGACTCCAAACAAAGGCACGCCTGACCGTTTCCCAGCCCCCAACATCCCTGCGACCCCCTCTGTATCCACCTCTCTCTCTCACCATTGTTCCTCTGTCTACTCTGCTACCGGGCACACGGCTCAATTCTCAGTTCTAGCTGTGACGTTTCTCAGTCCGAGAGTCACACCTGCCTCCGTTTTACACGTTCCAGCTCTGCGGTGAATTCCCCCTTGCACTTCCCTGAACACACGAGATGGTCGTCAATGCCGTCTCCCAGCTCCAGCATCAGGTTCACCTACGGGCCTCTCGCCCAGCTCTTCCGCTTGGTCTTCAGTCATCTGGTCTCTGAAGAGAAATGTCTGAGGACACAAGGACACCTGAAGCTCTGGGACTACCTTCCTCCAAAGGAGAAAATACCCGAAACCTTAAAGTGTGGCATTCCTCGTCTTTGTCACGTTGGCACGTAAAAAAAAAGCATGAGGTGCCAATGTGGAAAACACACTAAAAGACAAGAACACGGAGACTCTTAAAGGAGCAACAACGGGCAGAAACACAGACGTGCCCACAGCCCACGACGCTGACGCTGTGAGGGCGGCTGGGCGGCTCTCCCTGAGCCCTTACCACGGGCAGCCCTGGCGCGGCACTGCCCTGTGTGAGCCCTCCCGGGACCCCGGGCGTCAGAGCTCACGGCCCGCCCGGGACCCGGGGCGTCAGAGCTCACGGCCCTCCCGGGACCCCGGGCGTCAGAGCTCACGGCCCGCCCGGGACCCGGGGCGTCAGAGCTCACGGCCCGCCCGGGACCCGGGGCGTCAGAGCTCACGGCCCTCCCGGGACCCCGGGCGTCAGAGCTCACGGCCCGCCCGGGACCCCGGGCGTCAGAGCTCACGGCCCTCCCGGGACCCCGGGCGTCAGAGCTCACGGCCCGCCCGGGACCCGGGGCGTCAGAGCTCACGGCCCGCCCGGGACCCCGGGCGTCAGAGCTCACGGCCCGCCCGGGACCCCGGGCGTCAGAGCTCAGCGCTCCTGGGACCCCGGCCAGTATCAATCATGCCGCACTTGTCTGCACACCAGCCACGGCTGGGGGTGCTTGTGCACCCCGACCCCTCTCGTCCGCCCCCCTCAGTGTGACGCCAACATACTTTGCAAATTTCACAGTAGCTGCATTCCGAGGCACAAACCCTGTGTGGAACTGGATCTGGAACATCTTCATGGACGCCATCTGCAGGGAGAAAGCGAACAGAAGGTCCTCAGGCCAGGAGCGCGATGCCAGGCCCTTCACGGGTGACCAGCTGAGAGCCCCACGCCGGGCTCCAGGGCCGGGGACACACAGAGGCTGGGGCAGCGCCCTCCCCAACAAGCGGCTCCTTGGGCCCGTGGGGAGGCCCCAGGGCCACAGCCGGGCAGGCTCTGGCTGCAGTCCCCTCTGCCCCTGCCACACAGGTGGGGACACAGAGCTCTCACTGCGCTTAGAGAACCAAGCTCGCCCACGAGCCCGGGGCCGCCCGGCGCCCGCTCACCTTAGCCTGCAGCCTTCCTCCCAGGGTGGACCTCGCGTGATAGATGATGATAAGCACGTCCCCCTGGACCGTTATGCCCAGGGGAATGACCGCTTTGCCGTCCTCGATTTTAAAATCCCTGGAGAACAGAACCAAGAAAAACAGTGCACTTGGGTACGAGGTGCACCGTTCTGATGAACTGCGACCCACAGCGCCAGTTTCTTCTTGCGTCGCGGGTTTTTCTGCCAAATGACGTCAGGCGTGGGGGGAGGATGGTCCAGGAGAGGACTTCCAAGGAGCCACCCAGCACGAAGACCCCGAGAACTCCCCCACAGGCCCCGCCGGCCCCGCCTCCATGCCCCCCGCCCAGCCGCAGCCCCAGAGCACAATTCCCTCCTCGACGGCCCCCAGAGCATGAGGCCACGGGGCAAGGAAGGGCCTGAGCCCTGAGCCCACCTCAGCTTGTCGTACTCCTGGGACGTGGTGGTCATACGCTCATCCCCCACGTAGACCTCGCAGAAGGGCCGGCAGCCGCTCCGCTGCTTGCTGAACAGGGGCACAGGCGTCATGACCACGGCCCTCACCAGGATGGGCTTGCTGTGGGGCGTGATGGGCTCCTCTGCCACCATGTCGCACATGTACTCGATGTACCTGGAGGGCAGGAGGCACACCATGTCACACGCGTGTTCTGTGCAGGAAACGGGCGTCTCACGTGTGCTCCGTGCTCGGCCCGCGCACCGCGTCACACACTTGCTCTGTGCAGCCCACACACCACACGTGTGCTCCATATGTGCCCACGTGCCACGGCGCACCCGTGCTCCATGGCTCTGGAGCCCATCAGGTCGTCAGTCTTTTTTCAATCACACGTAAGCATCTCATGCTATAAATTTCACTAAAAGCGACGTTCCAGTGTCATCTCATGAACCTTATGTTGTAATTTTCCTTCAGTTCAAAATATCTTTAAATTTCCCTTGAGACTTCCTCTCTGACTCACGGGCTACTCATAGGTAGATTGTTTCACTTTGAGATATTTAAGGCTTTCCAAAGCCACCTTGCTGTCACCGATTTCTGGGTTAATTCCACGATGGCCTGGGAACATATCTGGTATGATTTCTGTTCTTCCCCATCCGTTGCGGTTTAAGAGCCTGAAACATGACACTTCTTCCCAAGGGCTCTGCATGCACGTTTCTGTCGTGGGTGCCCTCTGTGGCTCTGAAGCGACCTGCCGGCTTGTCCCACTGGTCACTGCCAGGGACGCTGTGACCGTCCACGTCCTGCTCTGTGGACTTGGAATCGGCTCCTCCGGCTCCCTTCGGGGGTTCCGCGGCTCCTCTCCGTGGTACCGCCGCAGGGCGTCCGTCTCCTGCACGGGTCTAACCCGTCTCCCGGGGAGGGGCAGGAGCCGTGACTGGCTTCAAACTGACAGCAGTCGACACTCCGTCTCGCCAGAGCACTCTGGCCGCTCCCGACGGCCGCGGTGGAGACGGCCGCGTGGCAGGAGACCCGGGTGCCTCTCGCCGACAGCAAGAAGCCAGGACACCACGACCCACGTCCACAGACCACAACCTGAGTGAGCTTGGAAGCAGATTCAAAACTGAAGAAGAAGGAGATGCCCCTGAGTCAAGGCTGAGCTGAGAAGGCAGCCTGGCCGGCGCTGAGCTGGACGCCTGACCCGCAGGGACGGAGGGCACAACACGGGTGTTTCAGCAGCGGAGCCTGTCGCACGTGCCCTGCACCCAACCCTCCTCCACCCCCGCCGTCAGTGCTACGGTGCAGGCCCGCAGGCAGCGTGTGCTCGGCGAGGGGCCCGACACAGGGGACACTGAACCGGCTTCCCGGCCAGCCGGCCGCCTGCCTGCCTCTCCAGCCTCGACTTCTCCTTCCTGATCTCCTGGGTCACCCGAGCACGTCCCAGGCCTCCGCTCGCATCCTCTGCTGACGTAATGATGGCCCTTGAGAAGAATCTTCACTGTTTGCACCTCCACTCCCGCCGCCCACCTTCCGGAGCTCCTGTGTGTGGCTCTCGGCAGTGTGAACGCCAGAAGCCGAAGTGGGTTTTCCACGTGTGTATTTTGTTCTGAGTCCCACTTGGTGTCCTCTGAGCTTCCTGGGTTCGACGTCTGCCGTTAATTTGGGGAAATTCTCAGCAACGCCTCCTCCGTGCTCCCCCTTCCTGCTCCGTCTCCCCTGGGGGCCCCAGTGGTGCGTCTGTCAGACCATCTGAGATGGCTTGACGGGTGTTTCGGTGAATGACATCTACAGACCCCTCCGAGGTCGCGGCCCTCTCCGTTTGGGTCTTCCTTGCTCCTCCCCGCCCCCACCCCCGTCATCAGAGTCTTGAACGCACAGACCAGCGACCAGTGACTCCAAACGTCCCGTCACGGTTCCGGGTCTCAAGCGAAGGCTGCTTCGTCCGTCTGTCCCCAGGAGATGACCTTGTGCCCCCTGAGCAGCAGCCTCCCTCTCTGACCTGTCCTGCAGGGCACAGACCACCCCCCGCCGAGTGCCCTGTGGGTGGGTGCCTGTCCCTCCTTGGATTGGGGGTGAGCCGATGGCTCCAGGATGGCTCTTCTCCAACAGGTTTGAAAAAGTCGTGCATCTGAAGCAGGCGCCGCTCTTTTTTAAGCTGTTGGGGCGGGTGGGGGATGACACTCTCTACACCTGCACGTCTCCAAGGAAGCAGCCTGGGGTCTGCTGGGGCCCCGGGGCCAGGCACACACCGGCAACAACGATACTCTCCTGGCTCTGACCCCCGACTCTGAGCGCTCCTGAGCGGCACCCCAAGCTGTTGGGGAACCCCGGATGTGCCCAGATTACGGGAAGGTGACACGCTGAAAGGGTCGGCAGCCTGTCACCCATGCTCCGCGGCGCAGCCCTTGCTCCGCCACGCCTTCTGCATGATGGACAGGCCCGCCCCTGCCCCCCGAGCCACACGGAAGACACGACCGCGGGCCGGCTGTCTCGGAGTACGCCCTGCCCCCGGGCAGCGAGCCATGGGGTGGGCCTCACAAGCAGGAGTGGGTCAACCACCCCACGCCGCCATCAAGGCAGTGCAGCCACCCCGAGCGGGAGGAGTGACCACAGCGGCCCCTCACTGGCCTGGACGCCTTCCCGATCTCCCTGCCAGGGCGGGGGAGGGAGGCAGCAGGGCCGAGGAGGCCCCGGCTCTCCCCACTCCTGGGCCCTGTGCTGTTCACGCCAAGGCCCTCCCCACAGGGGAAGGAGGTGTTCCCCCAGTACCCGAGGGCAGTGAGCAACTCCTCAGGCCTCAGCGTGAGGCTCCCCTCTCGCTGCAAGGTGGGTGGAGGTGGGGAAGGCGGTCTGGGAGCAGGCAGTGGCCCCAGCGGGCAGGGGCCGGGCGGTGGCCAGCTGCAGCCCCGGGGAACCATCTCCTGTGAGTCGTCAGCAGAGACAGCCTAGAAGCTGTGTGTCTCACGGGCCCTGACGTGGAGGACACACGGCGGTGCTGCCACACAGCTCCCAGATGCCACTTCCCCTACCGAACGGAGCCACCAGGCCACGTGTGCAGGGGCGGCCCCAGCGCCAGCGAGCAAGTGACCTCACGTGCTAGGAAAGCTGGCGCCCAGGCGCCGGACAGAGGCGCAGCCCCGCTGCTTGGGAGCCCCGACGGGGCAGAGATGCGGCTGCCCCGACTGCGCACGCAGGCCCGCGCTCCACCCAACGCCAAGGTCCACACTCGCGTGAAACCCTGCCGTCTCCCAGCGCCCACAGCTACGACCTGGCCACGGTGACGCCGCACCCAGGCCCCACGGCGGACGCCATACCTTTTGTGGGACGGCCAGATGCCCGGCGGGCAGCGCTTCATGCTGAACATGTACACGGCGGCCTCCGCGGTGCTGAAGAGCCGGCAGAAGCACAGGAAAGAGCAGACGGCCACGGCAGACGCGGCCCTCCCGTCCTAGGACAGAGGCACGGGGCAGGCTCAGGCGGCACTCACTCCCCCAGGACAGTCAGGGCCTGCGCCTGCGGCCGGGGCTCATCAGGGGACTCAGGAAAACCCACCTGATGAGGTGAGCATTCAGGGAGCGGAGAGAACACGGGCTCCACAGCAGAACACACGAGGCGGCCGAACGCGTGCCGCTCTGTGTCAGGGTCCCCACCCGACCCCCGTGCGCGGCACGCCCATGCTCACCCTCACGAACCCTCTGCAGTGCCACCCCTGGTGTGACGGTCACCCACACCAGGACGGCAGTACTGACCTTCGAGGGCGGGTTCTGGCAGGTGCCCCACTGGGTGTGATACCCACAAACCCTCAGCCCCTGGGCTCAGAGACAGGGTCCCAGGAGGCAGGCTGGCCTCTGTACGTGGGTGCTGCCACGAGGGGGCCCGCACCTTCCATAAAAGGGGTCGGGGGGGGACCCTCAGTGAGGGCAGTCTTCTGCCAGAAGGCCCTGCTGCCGGGGACCCGGCTGTGACCCACAGAAGGTGCCAGGAGCCGCCTGGGGGCACCGGGCCTGGGCCGCCAGCCGCAGACCCCAGGGCAGAACTGCTGCTCCCGGGAGTGGTGGGCGCCGGGGTCACCACTCGGGACACCCGGCCGCCCCCGCCTGACCCTCTGGATGTCCCCTCCGTCCCTTGAGTGTCCCAGGGCGGGGCAGCGTGCTCACCATGCAGTGCACCACGCAGACGTTCCCGGGGTCCTGGCGCAGCCAGGCGTGCATGTTCCTGCAGAGGCTGTACAGGCTACGGAGGCTCGGGGCCCGCCGGGCTGCCCAGCCACACTCGGAGACCTGCAGGGAGGGCAGCTCGCCAGCCGGGGCGCAGACCCACGGGCCCCACCCAAAGCACCCCACCACGCCCACACCACGCGCCGCCCCCCGGCCCCCAGGCGCGCGACAGGACTCGGGAGCCAGGCTCCGGCAGACGTGGCAGAAGGAGCATAGCACCTGCCCTGTCTGCGCTCAGGGTCAGTATAAACACTGTAAAAAGCGTCCACGTCCCGAGCGTTTAGCCGCCAAGCAAACCGCGTGGCCTCACGTTCCCTCTGGAGGCACCTCAGGCTCAGCGATCCTCGGGGACCCCTGATAAGACCCCGCCCCTTCCACGCCGTGTCACGGGCGGGCCACACTAGGCTGAGCATCCGCCAGAGCCCGCGCTCACCCGGTTGTGGAACCTGGAGGCCCGGTACGTCCTCGGGGACAGGTTGTAGACAGCATAGCGGCCCGGGTGCTTCGAGTCCAGAAACAACCGCACGTCTTCGACGCTGTTCTTGATGGTCGACTCCACGCCTTCCGCCGGGAACGACATCACTGCAAGAGAGGAGCCCCTGCAACCTCCACAACCGCAGGCCGGGCGGTCGGGCACGCACGGGGGCCTGCTCCTCGCGGCCGCTGACCGGAGGTACGGTGAGTCCTGAGAAGGGGCGGAGCAGCGGCCTACAAGCCCCGCCCCACCACCCGTCGCATCCTCTGGGATCCCCAGACGGTGCCCCGAGACCCTCCTGAGACGCAGCTTCTGCCGCAGAGCCTGAAGCACCACAGGATCTCCCCAAGCATCTAGACTGTGGTTTTTGCCTGGAGACCCACATTTTAATACGCGTGGCCTCGCATTATTTCCCTCATGACCTCAGTGTTTCAGAAGGTTCCAGACCAGGGGGAGAAGCTGGGTTGACACTGGCATTATCCACCGCAGGGCCTAGAGGCACACTGGATGCAGGGATGGACACCCTAGGCTACATCTCGGGCGAGTGAGTGGCTGCCCAAGAGGCCAGAATCCCACACACCGTCCTCAGACAGGAAAGAACCAGAAGTTCATCCTTATGGTTAAAGCTGGCAAACGTACCTGCAATTCTGGATGTGATGTAAGAAATATCCAAATCTCCCTTTGCATAACTGGAATTAAAAGAAAAAAAGGGCACTTGGTTATTATAGGAAATTTCTACGGTTAATTCACAAGAGCTTAAACTGAAGCAAGTCCTTGAGAGGCCGGGGTGGGTGGGGGTGGCCCTCACCGTTCAGGCTGCAGCTCCCGGGGACACTGTATGTGCACGTGTCAGTGTGCACGTGTGTACCTGGGTGACTGTGTGCACGCATGTGTGGGCATGTGTGGAGCTGACATCTACCTAAGAGTTGGATGAGAAATTATAAACTGCAAGGGGTGGAGAGGCAGGGGTCCCGATAGGAAGGGTCTTTAATTCTCTTACTACCAGAAGGTGGGACATAAGGAGCTGGTTTGGGAGAGAGATGACAACAAAAATGGAAGACAGAGTTTTCTGACCCAGTACAAAATGTCTGGCTAATGCGAAAAAATTACAAGGCACATGGAATGGCAAAAAGCAGAATCTGAAGAGACAGAACACACATCAGAACCAGACGTGGCAGGGATGTTGGGATTATCAGACCGGGACTTAAGACAACTGTGGTCAACGTGCTGAGGGCTCTAATGATAAAGTAGACAGCATGCAGGACATATGGGGAATGTGAGCAGAGAGGTGGAAATCCTAAGGAAGAACCAAAAAGAAACACCAGAGATCAGAGCCCTGCAGCAGAAATGAAGGTTGCCTTTGATGGGCTGATTAGACTGGACACGGCTGAGGAAGGAACCTCTGAGCAAAAGGACATCTCAACAGAGTCCCTGAAAACCCAAAAGCAAAGAGAAAAGGCTGAAAAGAACAGAACAAAACATCTAAGGCCTGTGGGGTTAGAAGGTGTAACATAATGGAGAATCCAGAAGGAAAAGACAGAGAAGAACAGAAGAAATACTGAAACATTTTAACTGAGAATTTCCCCAAATCGATGTCAGACACCAAACCACAGATCCAGGAAGCCCAGAGAACACCCAGCAGGACAAATGCTGGAAAAACTACACCTGGGCATGTCAGTTTCAACTTAGAGAAAATCAAAGATAAAGAAAAGAATCCCAAAGGAGCTGGGGGGGTGGGAGGGGAGGGGGACACTTTACCTATAGGGAAACTGAGATAAGAATTACATCTGACCTCTCCTTAGAAACCATGCAAGCAAAGAGTGAAGCAAGATATTTACAGCATTGAGAGAAAAACCAGCAGCCCAGGATTCTGTACGCTGAGAAATTATCCTCCAGAAGTGAGGAGAAGTAAAGACTTTCTCAGACAGAAATTGGGGGAGTTTGTTGCCAGTAGATCTGCCTTCTAGAAATGTTAAAAAAAAAAAAAAGTTCCTTAGAAAGAAGGAAAATGATAAAGGTCGGAAACTCAGATCTACTGAAGAAAGGAAGAGCATCAAAGAAGAAATAAGGGAAAGTAAAATAAAGATGTTTATTTTTCTTATTGTTAATTTATCTGATAAGTTTGTTCAAAATAATAACGGCAACAATACACCCAGATAGGTATGCCTATGTACATATTTCACGTATAGACACACATACTCAAACATGCCTGTGTACAAGTGAAATGAACAATGATGCAAGAGCCAGGAGAGAGGAATTAGGATTTCTGTAGCATTATGAAGCACACCCACTGCCTGGGAAGTGATAATATGCTATTTGAAAGTGAACTTGGGTTAGCTGGTAAGTGGGCACACTCTAGGGCGACCACTGAAAACAGCAGAAAAAAGAAATATAACTGATAAGGTCGAAAGGAGAGAAAAGGGATCGTATAAAATGCTCAATTAAAACCACAGAAGACAGAAAAAGAGTGGAAGACAAAAAAGCACCAAAGAACAACGGCGAAGACTAGAAAACAGTAACAAATAGGGTGGCTATTAATCCAACCCCAGGTGCCGCGGAGACACTGCGGGCTCGGCTGCAGCCCCGTGCAGTGAAGCAAAGGGGCCACGCGGATGGACGTTTTGGTTCCCAGCGCGTCTAAACGTCACGTTTACGCAACACTGTGGTCTATTAATGTGCAACAGTGTTATGCCCAAAAGACAGTGCCCATCCCTGTAATTAAAAATGCTTTATTGTTAAGAAATGCTAACCATTGTCTGAGCCTTCAGTGAGTCTCAGCAGTAACATCAAAGACCACTGATCACAGATACCATAACAAATACAATAATGAGGAAATGTTTGAAGTACTTCGAGAATTACCAAAACGGGACACAGAGACACAAAGTGAGCAGATGCTCTTGGAAAAAGGTGCCGACAGACTCGCTTGACGCAGGGCGGCCACAGACCCTCACTGCATAAGAAGCGCAGTAAAGCGGGGTCAGCCTGTGTACCAATAAACACTTTAAACACCAATGGTCTAAATACACCAATCAACACAGAGCCTGTCAGAGTGGCTCAAAATATATGACCCAACTATGCCATCTACAAAGTAATATGAAGCTGAGCATCTCCTTGTAGTTTATTCAGAGTTTGTCCTCTGTTAATTTCCTTTAGGCATTTTTTCATTTTCCTATTAATTTTCATAATCCACTGTATATAATGGATACTATTTGTTTGTGAGTTACATAGTTTGAACGTATTTACTCCCAATCAGTGCCACATCTTTTTGTTAAAGAAATGTGTTTTTTCAAGGAACAGAGAATTTTTAAGTTAGTTAAATTTATTAACCATTTTCTCCATGGCTTATATATTTTTTGTCCCATTTAAGATATCTTCCTTACTCTGGTGTTATAAAAATGTTCCTCTATATTTTATTAGTTTTTCCTAAGAAATTGCCTTTCACAATTAGATCTTTTAACAAATCAGAACTACTGTATCTGGCTGTTATTAGACGGGACCCAATTCTTTCTTCTTCTGCACGGCTACCCGTGGTCTCAGCAACACAGACCCATTCATCTGTTATTTTCTTTTAGACTCACATTTCATGTTTTATACTATCCCCACCCAAGTACATGTCAAGCGTGAGTCTAAACACTTGTAACAACACAACAGATGTTTGAAAAAAATTGATAAAGAACAGGGTTTGTCTCTTCTTATTTTTAAAAACATTGCCGGCAATTTTGGATAACTTACATGTGAATTTTGAGATTGAGATCTGTGGAAACGACATCAGGATTTTTATTTTTATGGCAAAGAACTTACAGATTAACTGAGGAGCAACACGACCTTTACGATATGAATTCGCCTACACGTAAAGACGGCGCACGTCCCCACTCCCGTCTAATGTTTCGGTCGTCAGTGTCAGCAGGGTGCGGCGGCAGCACGCGGTGCCCTCCGCAGGCCGGGCCTGGGCAGGGGTCAGTCGCGCTGCCACGGGAAGCCCCCCGCCGCCCTGTGCAGCCAGCAGGAGAGTCAGCACCACGGAGACCAACTGTCCCCAAACTGACCATGAAGTAGATAAAATGCTACACCCTCAGTGACGGCGCAGGCAACTTGACAGGTTTATTCCAGAATTCACGTGAAGAAACAGATGAGTGAGAACGGCCAATGTGCTTGGGGGGAGGGAGGAAGGCCTGTCGTCCAGACAACAGAGCGCGGGCCGCGGGGCCGAGAGGGGCTCGCAGGACGACCCGGGACAGCGCCCGGCTTGGTCGTCGGCAGAGGGGCTGCGCCTGTCAGGGGGGAGTGAGCAAGAATCGAGAAAAGTCCCCAGAGGGAGGTCCAGGTGGATTAAAAAGCCAAATGTGCAACAACAAAGCTATTAAAAGGTACATTTATAATAAATTCAGACATTTAAAATGTGTGTGTGTTTTTTTTCCACCACACCGCGTGGCTTGTGGGATCTTAGTTCCCTGACCAGGGATCGAACCCGGGCCCTCGGCAGTGAAAGCACCAAGTCCTAACCACTGGACCGCCAGGGAAGTCCCTGGGATGTGTTTTAAATCAGGTCTGATCTATTTACAACTTGGGGCACGAAAGGCTTCCTAAACGAGAAGACAAAAGACGGAAAGGGAACTGTGAAAAACTTGTGTTTTAATTAAAACGAGCAACAGACAAGAAGAAAGCATTTGCCGTGCTTACCCTGTACGAAAAAGCTGGTCTATAGAATGTAATGTAAAATCAGTTAAGAAAAACAAAAACCCAACATGAAAAAGAGAGCAGGGTAAGAGCAGCAGTTCACGGGGACACGCGGCCAGAGGTTCGCGCCCCCAGGCCCACGGGGCTCCACGTGGGATACCTAGTGCTGGGGAAGCTGGCGGGGCCCGGCCACCCACCCCACTGTCCCCGAGGAGGGGCCGGGGCACCCGTGGCAGTGGGGAGGGGCAGGTCAACACAGAGTGCAGACACCGCCGGGCTGGGAACTCGGGGTGCCTGGTGGGGGCGTCTGTGAGGACCTGGCACGGGGGCTCTAGGACGTGTGGACGTGTAGGGTCTGACCTAAAACTGGTGAGAAACAAATGAGACCACAGGCAGGTGAGGGCTCAGGGTCAGGCCCACAAGCCAGCCATGCCTCTTGGAGGCCACACGGGACAGGCTGCACACGCGGGGACGGTCCTCCTCCGGATAGACCCCGGGACTCCTGGGTCCACATACCCTGAGATGAAGGGCCTGCCTGCGGCCGAGGGGCTGGCAGTGGCCCTGGAGGGTCTCCATCACCAGGCCCTAACTGGACCTTCCTGTGGCAGGCCTGAAGCCCAGCACACGGGGCTCCGCCTGGAGGACCCCCTCAGTGAGCTCAAGCACCGTGGCCGCTGCGCCTGTCTGACCCTGCAGGGTGAAGGCCGTTTCCGTGCGGATCCTCTGCTTGTTTGTGGGTTTGGCGAACAAAGAACCAGGAGGCGTTCACTGCAAACGTGCAAGCCTGTCACTGCTGGGATGCCCCCCGGCTGCAGCCAGCATCCTTCGAGACCAGGTCCCCGTGCCTGGCTCCTTCCCTGTGACGGGGACAGGGGCAGGGTGGGGTGGCCTCCCTGCCTTCCGGGAAGCCCCGGGGTCCAGCCCACCGCCTCCTGGCCTCGCGGAGGCCGTCCCTTCTGTGGGAAGGGCAGTTACAGGCCACAGTCCAGGGCCGGGGCTGTCACCGGCCCTGGGCCTTCTCAGTGGGGAGTCCCCAAACAAATGAGCTCACACTGTATTTCTAAACCAACTTCACAAACACAGGGGCTCCCAGACTTCTTTCACTGCCGGCAGGCGTCCTGGGCGAAAGGCGGTACCCAGCCTGCCCCTGGTCCTCAGAGGGCTGCAGGCAAGGCTAGCCCCGGCAGGCGTCCGGCGAGAGCAGGAGGGCTCTCCCCGTTCTCACGACTGACAGGAGTGGCCATGCGCCCCAAATGCCTGTAGAAAACGTGGTCCATACGGAGACCTGCAGCCTGGGGAGCCGAGGGCTCAAGTGCCCCATGAGCAGCCCCACGGGCCCCGGTCTCTGGGGCCCGTCCTCGCAGCTCGGCTGGGAATTCAGTGGGTCCGTCAGTCTGTCCGTGACTCCATGGGGAGCTGAGCTGTGCCCTTTCTCTGAAACAACTCGCAGCTACGAGGACCGCTCGTCAGTGGGTCTCATGTGTCCTCCGGAGATTCGGGACCCTGGGGGTGGTCTTGGGACCCGACGCACGCACCTTTCCCCTTACTCTAGGAAACCCCCGTTCCTACCCCTACGAGGACCTGCCCTCGGGTGTGTGCGGCACCATGCCACCATGTGGCCTGGTTGTGCCACCAGCCTGAGGCACATCAGGCTCACTAACGTGGCTGTGAGTCAAGTCGGGCGTGAAGGCAGCTAAATCCGGGCAGAGGACCGTCACCCCCACCCTCACAGGCAACTCTCAGGCCCGACCATTCACCCGAAACTCTGCTTTTCAGAACGCGAGCAGGTACGTGACGCCCAGCGCGCCGCCCCCCCCCACGTGCCCGTCATCATGGTTCCTGGGTGCAGAGGCCGGGGCAGCGTCCATTCTCCCAGCAGCCCCCCCCGAGGCCAGGGACGCTGGGCCCACTAGAGACCTGCGGGGGCGGGGAGACGGCGTCTCAGCCGTGTGGGGACTTGGTTTCTTTCCTTGGGCGAGGCCGAGTGGCTTCTCTCACGTCCCGTTCATTGTCGTCGGGTCTGCCATTCCAGCCCGGGTCAGCCCCGAGACCCCAGGATGAACCCCACTGGGAGGAAGATGGGAGGACAAGAGTGGGGCCGTGGGACCCGCTGCCCTGACGCCTCCCCTGTCGGCAGAAAGTATGGGGACGGCCGCGGGCCGGGGTGCGGCCACACGCACGCAGAGCGGCCTGCTCAGCGCCGTCACGTGAGATCACCCCGCCCTGGGAGCGCGGCTGCAGGAACACCGCCCCGTCCGGGACCCTCTGGCCTTCGCACCCAGAGCCTCAGCCCACATGACGCTCCCATCTCCGTGGACAAGACTCCGGAGAGCCGGGCACCATGAATGCACAATCGTACATCTGACCCTTCCATCAGCTACGAGGTGCAGCCCGGGATGTTGCAAAGGGCCACAGACGCAGGTGCGAGCAGGCACCCTGCACTGCCGGACCCCTGCGCTCAGTGGGAACTGCGTTTCTTCTCGTCACGTAAGGTCACATCAGAGGCAAAGCACACGGGGGCCACGGAGCCCACCGACAGCAGCACACACACGTGTGCACGCACACGCTCTCACACACAACACACGTGTGCTCCCATGCACGCACGTGCTCACACGTGGGCACACTCGTGCACAAACCCGTGGGCTGTTGCCTGTGTCGCCAACAGTTGTGGACACAAAACAATGATCACGGCACAAAGAAAATGAGGCCAAGGCCCGCACGACTTGTGGAGGACCACGGGGCTCACAGACACGACAAACCACTGCCCCTGCCCCTGGACGAGGCAGGTGACACGTCAGAGGTAACCCCCAACGCTCCCGGAAACTCCCTGGTCAAAGCCGAGACCGCTCAGAGGACGGCACGAACAGGTCGTGTACTGTGGCCACGGTCTCCGTGGACAGGGCCCCCCTCAGGGAAGGGATACGGCCGGAGCCAGCGTGTCTGCTTTCCCACCGTGCTCCCTCCACTGAGGAGGAAGAAGCGCAGCCGGGGACCGATGGCTGAGCCCACGCGGGGGGGCCGGGCTGGCGCTGAGCACGGGCCGCTCACCCACGGCCCCAAGGGCGGGTTCGGCCAGGCTTGGAGGCAGGGCCGCACCCAGGGTTCCGAAAGTTCACTGCAGAGAACCCACGAGCCGGTACGCCCTCAACTCACTTGGCAACGGACTGGATGACCTTGGAGGAGGTGTCCTTGATGTTGGTGAAGAGGCGCTCGGTGCTGCCCCGCAGGATGTCCAGGAGCCCGCCATAGGGCTGGTCGTACTCGGCGACCACCAGGCCTGCAAGCAGAGACGAGCCTTAGGATGTGGCAGGGCCCGCCAGAGCCACCAGCACCTGCAGCGGCCACGCGTCCCCTGACCCAGCCACCAGCGCTCCACATCCGGGCGCAGCGCCCGCGGAGCGTGCAGCCAGGCACCCCGGGCCCTCTCGCAAGGGCAGGACCTGGACACCATCGGCGGGCTGGAGCCTCTGGGCGCACGCGGGCGTCCCTGGCTCCAGGACGTTCACCCCACTCACTCTGAGCGCTTGCTGGACACCAGCAGGGACCTCACCACTGACAGACACGTGCCAGGGCCCAGCCAGGGCCACCAGCCCGCCCCCGAGGTACGGACACGGCACACACAGAGGCCGCAGACGCACGGCGGAGGGGAGAGTGTGGGAGCAGGGCCGTGCGGGCGGCCCCGGCCGGGCACAGGAAGGCCACGGGAGCCGCAGCTCAGTGGGTCTGCGGCGGAGCGGGCTCCTGGCCGCCGCCCTGATGAGACTGGAGCGGTGGCTGTGGAGGCGCAGAGAGCGGGGGCGGTCTGCGGCCTCTCCGCCACCCGGGCCCTGCCTGTGCGACGCCTTCGCCGGGCGCCCCACGCGCGTGCGCGGCATGGTCTCGTCTCGGCGCCTCGAGGTGGCCCCATAGCGCTGGTGGGCAAGGGGCCAGGACACGGGCTGGCCAGCTGACGAGTGACCCCCGGGGCCGAGAGCTGCGGGAGGACCTGGGAGGTGGACTCCGTGCCCCAACGGCGAGGTGGGCAGCGGCCCCGGGGGCACAGGGCAGAGGCAGGTCCTGGCAGGACTCCCGGAAGTTTCCCGGGCCGGGGCGCTAAGCCCTGGCTGCAGCCCACCTCCCGGGACACACCGCGTCGCACCAGCACTGGGCGCCCAGACCCGCCCAGCACGCCGGACGATCGGAGCGCGAACCTCTCAGCAAACACGCCCGAGTCGTGAGAAAAGCCCACCAGCCCCACTTGTCCTGCTGCCACAACTGTCTCCCCATCTGAGCCCCTCTTCTCAACCAGCGCACTCGGACCCTCTGGTCCCCGGCCCCCCGCACGGCCGCTCTATTTTCTCACATACCCCCTCCCGATGTGCCGCCCTCACGGTCGCTGTGGGCTGGCCGTGGAAGGCGCACCCCCACTACCTGGGCAGGGGCCGTGCTCACCAGTGACTTGTAGGGGCAGCTGGGCCCAAGGGGCCAGAGGCCGAGGCGGCCACACAGGCAGGCACCCCATAGCCCTGTGGGCCAGGTGCCGGGGCTCGGAGGACCCGGGCTGCCCTGACAGCACAGGGAGGCAACAGCCAGCCCTTGGTCTCTGTCCTCCTTCCTTGTTCTAAACCGCAGCCTGAGTGGCAGCCCCGCTGAGTTCTGGGGGTGCTAGGGAGCCATGAACCTGAGACTGGTCCTGGGGACCCCAAACGTGCAGCCTGCCTCGCGCTGCCAGGCCCCAGCCCGCAAGAGCAAGACTGGGTGCCCGGCGCGCGGCAGGCACGAGGAGTACTCACCTCCACCGCAGCCGCTGCCTGTGGAGCCCGCAGGAGGGGCCGCGTGCCCGTAGCCTCCATTCTGCTCCAGGAGCTGTAAGGATCCCAGCGCAGGTCAGGCACAGCGCACGGCGCCACGCGTTTGGGGCACATCGCTCCCCGAGTCCACCCTCCTCCACCTGATTTACTACAAAAGCCACGAAGGAACCTCCCAGTGTCTCGACAAATCTTGGACCCCAGGGCCGATCCTCGGGGTCGCCCGGGCGCACGGCTCCATCGCCTTAACAGAGGCGGCAGCCGTGAACGCCGCCACCCGCCAAGGCCACAGGCTCTGCCGTCGACACAGGAGCCGGGTGGGGTGCCACCATGCAGCGGGGCCGCAGGCTGCACAGCGAGGCGCCATCTCCCACGGGCCAAGCCCGAGGCCGGCGCCGGCTGCTGCAACGACACCAAAACCTTTGCGGAGACTTGTGGCGCCCCTGGCGATGGGCTAGGCCGACCCTGGGACGTCGGTGCTGCGCTGAGCCCCACTCGAGTGCCGGCCTCACACTCGTCCCACTTTAGGTACGTGTAGCTCCACAGCTGCTCTGTTTATAAGTTATATAGAAGTCGCTTTGCGGTTTCTCGTGGGGTTTTAAAAAACGTTCTTTTCACCAGGTTAACGTTTTACCACGTTAGGCTCAGCAACAAGATATACGTGGTGTGGCTTCTGTGCCCTGTGGTGCATTGGAGGCGACCAGTGTTAATAGGAACGCTCCACAGGGTCTTACAAGCAACACACAGGCTGGCGTGAAGCAGGTGTGTCTGCTAGACCGACCGTGTCTTTTCCTCACAGACCCCCAGTTCTGTGGTTTCATCAGCTACGTGACAGCACACAGCCTCTCCCAAAGCGACTGCAGGCCGCCACACCTCCTCCGAAGTTCCAGGGAACGAACGCGCCCCGAGGCTCGTCGGAGGACGCGTTGCTGCCTCGGGCTCTCCTGAGTCCTTCCCCACACGCCCGTTTATGGATTCAGCCCCATCTCCCATGCGGTGCTCTCCTGGTTTCAGAGTCTATTGGGGCCTGTGTGCCCGTGCTGCCCCGTGGGCGGCTGGCTTCTCTCCCCGCGAGGCCCCGGGCAGAAGAACCCTACAGAAGGGGTTTAACGTCTGACCCGCAGGCCCTGGGTTCTAGAAGTGCTAAGAGCACAACGTGCTCACGAGCCCCACTGCCCACTGGCCTGTGTCGTTCCATGGGCATCTCCACCCACACCGCGGAGCAGGGCCAGCGGCACACGTGCAGACTGGCTGCCCCCAGATTATGGCCCCCCCTACGCCACCAGAGCCTCTGCCACCCACCAGGGGCACACGTTTTCTGTAAAGGCCACTCGGCAGCCCAGGCTGACCTGTGACGGCTACCGGCCTCTATGAACCGCACCTACTGGACATCTGGGTCCGCTTCCAGCCCCTGCCTTCCAGCCCTTCCCCCGGCTCTGCTTCGAACTCCGGAGACCCCACATGGCGGCACACTTCTCCTCAGGCGATCCCGCGGCCTGGGGGCTCCTCCATGTGCGAGGGCCGCGAGCCCCGTGGAGCTGGGTCACCCGGCTCTAAAGCGGCGTCGAGACAGTGGGACCGCAAGCTGCACGCGGAGGCCTACCTCGGTGATGGGCGACTTGGGGTTCACGCTGCGGGCGGCCGCGATCTCCTGGAGCTGGTTCACCAGCTCCGTGATGGATAGCCGCTCCTCGGGGTTGACCCTGAGCATGGCACCTAGGGCAGAGGCAGCGTGTGCTCGTCCCGTGGGCGCCGAGGCCGGGGTCCTGGGCGGCAAGCACCACCTGCTCTGCAGGGGCTAGGGACCCCGGAGGCCCCGCGTTTTGCTTACGTTACTGATTTTAAAAGCAAGCGAGGGATGACAACGTGAGGAACAAAATCGCCGGAAGCAGCCACTCGGGACGAGTGTTCACAGGGGTGCCGGGGACGCCGGCAGGTGGGACTTACGGATGAGGCCGTGGAACACGGAGTAGCGTGTGTCGTCGGCAGGGATCGCGTACTTCCCGTTGACGATGCGAAGCTTCGCCCCGTCCTCAAACGGGTGCTGCCCGAAGCAGAGCAGGTACAGGATGCAGCCCAGGGCCTGCGGGAGATGGGCAAGGCCTGCCGGGTCTGATCTGTGCCCCCGCCCATCTGGCTGCAGTCCACGCTTGCCAGGCACAGAGACTATCCCGGTCAGAGCGGCCAACAAACTCCAACCCTTCGCTCTGATCAAAAGGTCCTTCCAAGATGCAAAGTTCCTACAACCCAGTGTGGGGATCTACCGGCCGGCCGGCTGTGCGGAGGGGCACGTGGCCGGGCGACTGCAAGGAAGGTGTCCCCGCCATGCTTCTCTGGGCTAACGTGAGCGCTGGGGATGAATCTGGGGGCTGGCGAGGCTCCACGGCGTCGGCCCTGAACCCAAACGTCAGTGTCCCCGCCATGTTTCCACCACAGCACCAGCCACGGGAGCATGGTGGGGAACCAAACCCGACCAGTGTGTTGGGGGAGCAGCCCATTCTGGGCCCAGACCAGGCCAAGCCCCGGCGCCGACTCCAGACCCGCTTTCCAACTCCCGCGTGTGTGCGTGCACGTGGTTCTTGGGCTGGGACAGGCTGAGGGCGCCCACCTGGGGTTGACCAGCTCATGTGTGTCAAAGAGTCTCCACCTACCCCCAGGACAGGGACTCATATCCACGGCGGGGCTGAGGCCGGACTCGGGCCTGATGGGCCTAGACCATAAGCCTCGAGGCGCGGGGGTTCAGGGCCATCTGTTCCTGCTCTTAGGGACACCAGGGAGGCCGCAGGACACCTCAGACGGGCAGGAGCAGTGCCCTGTGCTCGGCGCTATGCTCCCCGAGCTCTGTACCTGACTCTGAACCAAGAGGTCAGCAGATACCCGCTCAGCCAGGCCCCACACTCACCGCATACAAGGACTGCCCTCCATCGATGGGACCTGTTCCAGGAGACGTGAAGGGCCACCCCAAGTGTGTGGCCTGACCTCACTTTGAGACCCCCTGCAAGGCATCAGGCCCGGCCATCGCTCCGGCCATCACCAGGTCAGCATATAGCTGCAAGGCCATCTGGGAGGTCCTCTATCTGGCCACGTGAACTGTGGCTTCATGAACCCCCGGCCCCGTGAAGGGGCTCCGACCAGTAGAGCTCAGGCCCAAGGGTGCAGGAGCGACCTGTCTCAGGCCCAGAGCCCGCGCAGCACCTGCACCCATTCTGCTACCCACCCCCCGACCCCACCCCACCCCCATCAGCACATCTCCGCTAACAGCATCACAAGCGCCGTTGAAAAAAAGGAAGAACAAGCAAAGAGGAAAAGAGAAGGGAGGCTGAGGGGACCAGCACGCTGGAGCCTGCGCCCCAGGGCCTTGTGCCAGCTGTGGCGGGGCTGCCCACGCACTGCGGGCAAGTGGCTTACCCAGATGTCCTGCTTCTCGCCAATTGGAAAGTTCGAGTACAAGTCCACGATCTCCGGCGTCCTGTACATGGGAGTCGTGTTCCTGGTGATCTAAAGAAAGGACACAAACGTATCAGAGGAAAAGTCACAGGCGAGCGATAGCCGCTACGTTGCACGGTGGTCCCTGCACCACGGCAGTCGGCGCCCGCCAAGAGCCCTGGCCCGGGGCGGTCCCACGAGCGGCTCTGTGGCTGGGCCCCGCCGGGAGGGGGTCAAGGAACATGGGGGCCAGCACGAAGCATGTCTGGGGCATTTCCGCGCCACAGCAACCAGGGACACACAGAACCGTGACCCGTGAAGAGAACGGCGCCCACGAGTCCTCGTCAACAACAAACAGGTGGGGCTCAGGGCACCAGGTGCGGGAGCGGGACGGGGGCGGGGCCGCGCAGCTCTGCGGATCCGCCCTGGGAAACGTGACTCAGAGCCCCACCAGGCGGTTCCAGCCCGGCCCCCGCTCACGCGGCCAAGGCTTTCCGCCCCCTCAATTCTGCCCACCACCTGGCAGGGAACGCGTCTGCAGCCCCGAGACGTGGGCGCGTCACTGGGAGCGCAGGTCCCGAGGGACAGCAGGGCGCGGGCGGCCAGGAATAGACACCTGCCTGGCGGAGCCTCCACCCAGCGCTCCGCTTCAGGACCCGGCTCCATCTCGGATCGCTCTCTCTGCTTGTGCGGCCCCCGTGGGCTGCTTACGTGCATGGGCTGACGGTGGCACCCTCCCCACCCCGGCCACGGCCCACCCGTCTCCCCTGCGGCTCCTGTGGGAGCTGCCCAATGTCCCTTGAAGGTAGGTTTTTACATGATTTTTTAAATTGCTGCGTTTGGGATAATGAAAAAGTCCTGGAGAGGACAGAGGTGCTGTGGAGACGTGAAAGCACTGAAGGCCACTGAACCGCGTGCTTAAAAGTGGCTAAGGTGGTAAATTTCATGTTACATTTTTTGCTACAACAAGAAAAGGCAAGGCAGAAACAGCCAGGGGTGGGGTGCGGTGAGTGAGGGTGCTTCCCGGGCCTCCCGAGCCCCCCGGCCCGGGCCCGCGCTCACCTCCTCCTCCACCAGGGCCCGGCGCTGGGCGCTCCAGCTGTAGTCCGGGTAGTGCGATATGGTTGTGGCACTGCCGAAGTCGCACAGCTTAATGGTCCCCTGGTTACTGAGCAGTAAATTTTCAACCTGCGAAGTTCCAAAGACGGTCTTTATGAACTCGGGGTGCAGGCTGGACCGTGGACACGCATGGGGCGTGGCGCCCGGTGGGGAGAGGCCCTGAAGGCAGAGAGGCCAGGAGGCCTCCCGGGCCTGGGGACACTTCTTTCTGAGCAAAGTCGGTGCATGTACCTCGAAATGGGATGCTCAGAGAAACAAACGGAAGTTAAAATCCACGACAAATCAAAGATAACTTGACCTAGTAACGTAGGATATACAATGAAAGCCTTTAAAAAACTTAGAACATGAAAAAAATGAACATAGCATTTAAAAGTAATCAAACACATCAATAACTAAAGAAGAAATCTAACTAAAGATACACAAAAGACCTCTTATTCAGAAACTGTGAATAAATGAGACGAATTTTTAAATCCAAAACAAACAGGGACCCAGACTGCACTCCTAACAGGAAGGCACAGACCCACCCACGGCTCCGTAAGCCAGGTCCCACCACCAGCCCACACGCTACGCGTGGCTTTATTTTTTGAATGGTCAAGAAAATTCAGAAGATCGGGATTCCGTGACCCAGGTGAGGAGCAGCTTTACTGACCCAGCCACACCTGCTCAACCCAGCAGCCAGGATGTGCGCAGTCTACCAGCCCCACTCTGGGCAGGGTCAAGGCAATTCCAGTCAGAAGCTGACAAACTGATTCAAAACTTTACAGGCCGACCCCGCTTTACTGAGCTTCTTACGCAGAAGGGTCTGTGGCTGCCCCGCGCCAAGCGAGTCTGTCGACGCCTTTTTCCAACAGCATCTGCTCACTTTGGGTCTCTGGGTCCCGTTTTGGTAATTCTTGAAATACTTCAAACTTTTCCTCATTATTGTATTTGTTATGGTATCTGTGGTCAAGTGGTCTTTGATGTTACTGCTGAGACTCGCTGAAGGCTCAGACAATGGTTAGCATTTCTTAACAACAAAACATTTTTAGTTAAAGGGATGGACACTGTCTTTTGGGCATAACTCTGTTGCACGTTAATAGACCACAGTGTCACGTAAACGTAACGTTTAGATGCGCTAGGAACCAAAATGTCCAAGTGGCCCCTTCGCCGCAGTCCCCGCTTCACTGCACAGGGCTGGAGCTGAGCCCGCAGTGTCTCCTTGGCGCCTGGGTGGAGACACCAGGAGCTGACAAGAGCCCCACGGTCCCAGGCGACCAGGCGCCTGCCCATCGTGAGCTCTGGTACAGAGGCCAAGGAGCACCAGGGCCAGGACCCACCGACAGCCCCCCCACGAGGCGGCGCTGTGGGAAGGGGCCTTGGATGCCACCCGGCCAGGGTGCTGAAGACCCCCACGACAAGCCCAGGACGACTCACCCCCAAACACAAAGGAATGACCAACAGGGTGAAAATGCAGCCGGAGGAGCGAGGTCTGCCCCACCTGCACTGACACGGGGCTGCACCACAGGACACCAGGTCCCCAGGAACAGGACAAGACAGGACAAAGCCCGTCATCAGAAAGAAAGCCCAGTGGAACCCACACAACTGCTGAGACCAAACACCAAGGGCCGACCAAGCGCGGGCATGGGGGCCGCCTTGAGCTGCAGTGGGAACATCCATAGCAAAGACACGCACCCTTCAGCACCCAGGGACAACAGTGTCCTGGGACAAGGGCCACCCGGGGTGCAGAGCGGCGCTCTCACCAGGAGCACGGACGCAGGGACGGCCAGGCACAGCGCCGTGGCCCTGCTTGGTGTGGGCTCCTGAGATGGACGAGCCTCAAAGCCTTGACGCCGAGCAAATGGACTGTGGGGTTCCACTCCCACGACGCCCCAAAGAGCAAAAGGCAAGTCCCACTGAAGAGGACGCAAGCGCGCAACTGCTACCAGCGGGTGACATGCAGCCCTGGGTGTGACACGCATGTCTGCTACATCCCTGTGTCCTTCCTGCCCCTCCACAGGGCGCCACTTGAGGACTCCCATCCTCGGGGAGCACTTGCAGGGAGCCCCCCAGCGGGGCCGGCTGCCGTGGACCCGGGCACTGAGGAGTCCGACCCAGGCTGAGCTCTCGGACACGGATTCTTTAGTGTCCTCCTTCTAGTTTTTCACTTTCCTGAGACAGAGAAGAAAGACAGCTGCCCCGCCCCCACCTGAGGACGGCACTGTTCCAGACCAGCAAGGACACCGGGAAGGCTGGCTACCGACGGGACATGAGGGAAGTAGTACAGAGGTTTCTGGGAGGGAAATGGCATGTCTGGGGTCTGCTTTACAGTGTTTTTAGCAAGTAGGACTGGGGAAGGGCGGGGAAGGTGGGGAAAGGGGTTGGTGTGCTGCTACCCTGAGCCATGGTCAGAGTTGGGGCACTAGCTTTGTGGATGTTGGATTACTGTTAAAATCAGGCCACAGACCAGGAGAAGATACTTGCAGCACATGTAACTTAAAAAAGGCTGTTGTAAGAATGTACAAAAACCAACCAACAGGACTTCCCTGGTGGTGCAGTGGTTAAGAATCCGCCTGTCAACGCAGGGGACACGGGTTTGAGCCCTGGTCCGGGAAGATCCCACGTGCCACGGAGCAACTAAGCCCGTGCACCACAACTACCGAGCCTGTGCTCTAGAGCCCGCGCGCCACAACTACTGAAGCCCGCGCGCCTAGAGCCCGTGCTCCACAACAAGAGAAGCCACCACAGTGAGAAGCCCGCGCACCGCAACGAAGAGTAGCCCCCGCTCGCCACAACTAGAGAAAGCCCGCGCAGCAACAACGAAGACCCAGCGCAGCCAAACGTAAATAAATAAATAAATAAAACCAACAGATGACAGAAAAATGGCAAAAAAACAGCCCCTTAACTGAAGAATAAGGGGAATAAGGGCACTGATGACTATAAACACGGCAAAAGCATTCAACATCATTAATCAGGAAAAGACAAAACCAGGAAGAAGCCCCCCGACCAGGCGGCAACGTGACAAAGGGCAGCTCCACGCGCACAGATCCCGCGTGTGCACTGGGATGGGCATGCCAGCACCCCGCCCCCGCACCAGGCAGCAGGGCTCCTGCCCCAAGGCGGGTGCGGCAAAGGCGGCGGCGAGCGCAGCCCAGGGGAGCGGTCACCCACTCCTGGCTCCACTCTGGGTCCCGGTGCCCATGGCCACACCCACGCAGGCGACAACACCCAGCAGAGCAAAGGGGCTTCATCTGGACGGAGGGCTCTTGTCCCGCAACGGGAGCGTGAAGGCGGTACCTTGAGGTCTCTATGGATGATGGGCGGCTTTTGTCTGTGCATGTGCTGCACCGCCCTGCACGTCTGATAGAATATCTTCAGGACGGTATCACACGAGAGCGGACCTTTAGATTCAATTTTCTTTAAAAATTCCACCAGCTGCCCTAAAAGAGACAATTAAATTCACATCACCACGGAGCCGTAAATGCTACGCCCGCCCCAGGCCCGCTGCCGTCCTGAGCCCACCGCGGGGGTGGGGGGGGGCGCTGCCCCTCCCTCCGGCGGTCACCAAGCCCCGCAGAGGAGAGTGCGACCTCCGTCAGGGCCACAGCGAGTCACAGAGCCCCGCGTGGGAGCGCCTGCCCAGACACCAGCAGAGGCCTCTTACCCAGGGAGCCCATCGTGACGCGGCAGCTACAAGAAAACCCACCACGAGTGCGTATGTCTTTGCGCATGTCTCTAAGGAAATAATCACCGTGTTTCCTTAGGTAACAACGGTCCTCCGCTGTTAAGGAGAAATCTCCACACTGAACACGCAGACAACAAGGAGTGCGGCGTGGGGAAAGCACAGAAGTGGAGAGCGAGGCTCTGGGCCCCCATCCCAGGCCCCAGGACGCCACCATCAGGGCTCCCCACCTCAAGGTTGCTCCTTCCTGTCTCTGAGGCCCAGGCCCCAGTCCTGCTGTAACTGGCCGCAGCCCAAACCAGTGAAGCCAGCCGGCCCCCTCCGCGGCAGCTCCCTCCACGACCGTGTGCCGCGTGCCGTCTCTGCAGGGCCGGCCTCCACGGCCGCCCCCTCCCTGGTCCAGGCCTCAGGCTGCCTCGGCTGCCATGCTCCGCAGCTCAGCTTCGCACGCTGGGGCCCGCGGTCGCACTCGATGCAGCTCCAAGGGCGCCACCACACCTACAGGCCCCACAGTCAACTGGCGCTCGGCCCCTCGCCCTGCGACCCTGCCTCCTGCCGACCCGCCAGCTCCCAAGCCCCTGCCACACCCTCCTGCAGCTCCCAGCACAACCGCGCAGCCCTTCCCCACCCCGACTCTGGTCTCGGGCTGGGCTCTGTCTGTGCCGTGCCCTAACCCTAACCCTAACCCTCAGCGGGGGCAGGGGGCCCACAGTAGCGATGGGGCCCCAAGGGGTGATGGGCCCTCAGGAACAGACCGCCAGCCCCCCAAGATGCAGACAGGGCACAGGCCCCACGAGGTGCTGCCGAGGGGTCTGGAGCAGGGATGACAGAGCGACCGCCAGGCTGTCTGGAGGAGCGGGGACGAGACGGTGCATGCACGAGGTCAGGGTTCACTGGCCTCTGACGTTCAATGAGAATTCAAGAGCGGTCTTTCTAAGGATAATTTTGTAGGTGGCACAGTGGCTGAGAGGGCACCGCGGAGGACAAGGCGGGGGTCCCAGAAAGGGGCGGGGGCTCCTGGGGCGTGTATCCAGGGTGGCCACAGCCAGACCAACCCTCAGCGGAACTGGTGCCCACGTGCCCCTCCCCCACCACTCCCAAAGACCCTGCGGCGCCTGGTGCTGGCACCGACCACCGTGCCTAGCGTTCAACCTGGGCCTCGTGCGCTGGCCCAGACGGGTGGTCCCGGCAGCACCGCCATGACTGGCACACTCGCCGAGGTCGCTGCATCGGGGCCGCCCCCGCCTCAGGCACCACCCACAGGCCCGCACTCCTGAAAGGCACCCACGGCCTCCAAACCCAAGATCAAAGCGACGCCAAAGCGCAGCGAGCAGCTGAACGACAGGCGGGGAACGCTGTACATGAACCTCGGTTCTCTGGAGACACCAAGGGCCCAGAGAGGGCCCTGTGGGACCCACGCGGCCCCCGCCGCCCCGCGCACCGAGAGCCTTCCAGAGAGCGCGTGTGAACGTGTGGGGCACCAGCGCGGGCGCAGCAGGCTCACAGGAACGGACCCTGCTTCACAAGCTCCCACGTAGAGCTGTCTTCAGCGAGCACGAGTCCTCTTGCAGGTAAAAACCAGCGACGCCAACCATCCATCAAGTGGGAGAACCGGGCGCCAGACCTGAGCTGGGCGAGTCGGCACTCGCCAGCTGTGGGAACCGAGGAGCCAGCACGTGACTGGATCCCGAACACCGCTCCCTGCCGGAGCCCGGAGCTCCCATGCCACCCTGTCGGAAAGCGCTGTGCGCCCCAGGTTCTGTCTTATCCGCTCAGGATGGGGACCCCTGTCCCCCTCCACTCTGGGCGGCGAGACCCCCGGTCCCCCTCCGCTCGGGGCGGGGATCCTGTGCACCCTGGTTCCCGGCTGCAGTCCGCAGCACCCCCTCCCCTAGCAGCCCTGACACCCCGTCTCTGCTCTTCTTCGCGGCATGACTACTGCGCTCACGGCCCCCCACCCCTCCTCCTGGGACACTCCTTGGGGGCAGTGACCCCTTGGGTTGCTTCCCTCCTGGGTAGCCGCCTGCCTCAGTCTCCCCCACTCTCCCCTGGCGTCGTGGCGGCCCCACACGCGCTGCCTGTGACCGATGGACAAGCAGGACGTCTGGTGGCCCCTGCCCCGACTCCAGGCCCCGCAGCCAATCCTCTACGCCCGCCGGGCCTCACAAGTCCTGCCCTGCCCCTTCCATCCACGAGCCCCGGGACGGGCTCCGGCCACCTCACTCCCGCTGTTTTGCCCACACGGGTCCAGCATGGGGCAGACGCTCAGTGCAGGACGAGCCGAGCCCGACCCTCCAGGCGGGGGGCCTGCTTCCGCCGCAGACAGAGGCTGAGCCCACTCACTCTCCCGCTCTGCCCCTAGAACTCTCCGGAAGGCATGGGCTCCCCGCTGCCGTCAGTGGACATGGGAGTCCTCCTTTGAGAACACAGCAAGTGCAAGTGTGACCGCCTCGACGCGGGTGAGGTCGCAGCCTCGGGGCCGGTGCAGCCGCTCAATCCCACCTCCCCGGCCTCATCTGACCGCTTCCCGACTGAGGCGGCTTCCTGCTGCCCAAGAGCCCTGACAGCATGCCTCCACCCCTTTCTTGGACCCAGCTCTGCCCTCAGGCCCAGCGCGGGGACGAGGGGGGGACGCAGCCTCTCGAAGAGCTCCCACCGGACAGGGAGCCACGCTCTCTCCGTGACAGCCACCGTGTCTCCGGGAGAGAAGACCCCGGGAGCATCTCTCGACTGCTGGGCGGTCCCGAGCCGCTGGAACCTCACCTCTGCAGAGCTCCATGAGCAGCAGGAACTCGGCCTGCCCGGTGTCCGACTCCTCTCTTCCGATTGACGCTGCAGAACAAAACTGGACAATATTTGGGTGGCCTGAAAGTTTTTTCTGCAGGTGTCTTGTTAAAGGAGAATGCGTAAGTCTGCACGTTTAAAAACAAATATATACATACTATTAAGACACTAAGGTCAGAACACTGAATCCAATCAGCTTACAATCTTACCGCGTCAGAGCAGGCAGAGGACAGGGAGCAGGTGGGGGGCAGCCAGGACGGCAGGAAGACGCAGGAAGGAGAGGGAAGGGGCGGGGAAGGTGGGGACGAAGACCCCCACCACGCTGGCCACGCACCTGACCACAGGCCGGGCGGGACAGCAGGCGGAGGGCGTGGCACGTGTGAGGCTGCGAGAGGTGAACGAGGCTACTGGAAACCCCGCGAGGTGAGGACGCTTGGGCCCAGGCGGCCGGCAGGCTCGCAGTGGACAGAGCTTCGAGACGGAAGAGAACAGATTCTGACAGCCAAGGGCAAGACCCCAGTTCCAGGAGAACACGTGCGGGAGTGGAGAGCAGACCAGCACCAGCCCCACAGACCGACGCTCCACGCACGGACGCCCAGGGCCCGAGTGCTCCGGGCAGGGCGAGCGGGACTCGGGGGGCTGATCAGAAGCGACACAGAGGCCCATGGGAACCAGGCCTGGCGAGGGCACCGTGGGCCACAACAGGTCACGAAGGACAGGCAGAAGGGCAGAGGCAGGGGGCTGCCCATCCCCGGCTTGGAGACCTCTCAGCAGGAATGACAACGCTCCCAAGGCTACAAATCTCTTATCATCACCCTGAGAGTGAAGAAGAAGGAAGAAAACTCCTTCCTACTAGACACGTGCTACAGCTAAGTCCAGTGAAGCAAACACGGAGAGGGCATCACTGAGCAGCCTCTCGGCCGCGGTCAACCACAGCTAGACGCAGGCCTCCCCACGTGACCAGGAAAAGGATACCATGAAACACACTTCCTGAATGATGGCTCTGTTCTTCTCCTCTTCGTTGGACAGTAATCTCTGTATCAGGAAATAACATACGAGCAAAGAGTAGAGGCTTTATCTTTGTGCTCTGTACCCAAGAGAACAAACACAACGCATCTAAGGGCTCCCCCGCCTATGTTTTAACATCTGACCCGCAGAGAAACTTGACAGAAGGTTACAGACCCTTGGAAATGGTCCTTTATGATCCAAGGACATAAGGAAAACCAAAAATAGGAGGCTTTTCTCCAAACAGGCTAGAGGAAAATGAGAGATGTGGGTCCAGTTCTGGATGCCAGAGTCCAAGTGCACACCGCCAGCTCGGCCGCACCCGAGACAGGCCACTGCCACCACAGCAGACAGGCCCTCTGCGAGTCTCAGGACAAGCTAGCACGTGTGCCCAGCACCCCAAGTGGCCCAGACGCCCCCTCCCACCCCACCCCCGTGACCCTTATTTATAGATACACTGTGAACGCTGTTTTACACGAGTGGCCTTCAAACTCCTGGTATTCGTGGAACCCTTACTTTGGCAGTTCTGACTCCCCTCCCCCTGGCCGCCTGCTGAGTCTCTGCCCCAAAGTTGGAAACCACAGCTTTACAGTCCTCTAAAACTGCTGAGGCTTCACCATCAGAAGAAACAAGTAAAACAAATAGATACAGACTGCAAAAAAGAAACAAACTAAAGAACAGGGATAAATCTCTGAAAACACTGTCACTTAGAGACTTATTTCCTTTAAAATACACCAACACCCACAAAAACGTTTGTCACCCCTTATTACCTTCAATGCATACTCTCTGCCACTTCCCAGATCTTGAGCTTCATACACAAATGCAAACCCTCCTGAAAATTAGAAAAATATACGTCAGTTCAGTGCTGTGATTTTATTTAACATTAAGCTTTAAAAATATCTTTACTAAGTAAAATACAAACTGGACTTGTGGATAGCAGTTTGTTTTCTGCAACAATGATGGCCCCGATTTATATAATACTGCCTTCTAAATACCCTGCTTCACAGGAAGGAAGAGAATGAACATAGGAGTGAGATCAATGCGGGAAGATCAACACAACTGAGGCCAGTTCTATGAAAACAAATAAAAGACTAGTACCACACATGAATGTGGATGAAAGAATTCTTAACAAATCATTAATTCTAAATAAAATAAAATGTTAACAAATCAAACTCAACAACATGTAAAAAAGGATAATACATCACAACTAAGCAGAGCTGGTTTAATCAATGTAATTCAATTATTTTTAGTTTAATTTGCTTACTTTTTTCTAGCTTCCTACAGTGGAAAATTTCATCATGAAATTTAAAACTCTCAGCAAACTAGGAACAGAAGGAAACTTGCTCAACCTGATGAAGGGCATCTCTGAAAGACCCACAGCAAACATCACTCGGCGGTGGAAGACCAGATGCTTCCCTCTAAGATCAGGGACAGGCAAACGCGTCTGTTCTCACCACTGCCATTCAGTATCACACTGGAAGTGCTGGCCAGTGCAATCAGGCAAGAAAAGAAATAAAAGGCATCCAGATTGAAAAGAAGTAAAATGTTTTCCTCTGCAGACAAAGGATCGTCAATGTAGACAAGCTTATACCTACACCCCAAAAGCTACTATCAGTAATAAATGAGTATAGAAAGGTTGTGGGATGCAAGAGCAACATACAAAAAAATCAACTTTATTTCTATAAACCCTAAGTTAGGCAAAGATTTCTTAGATATAAAAAAAAAGTATGATCCATAAATGAAAAATATGATAAATGTACTTCATTAAAGATGGTTTTACTGATTTCTGGAGTACACTGTTGAGAGGGTGAAAAGACAAGCCCCTAACTGGACTTTGCAAATCACACACCTGGCAAAGGACCTCTATCCAGAAAATATAAAGAAAATCCAAAGTTCAGTTCAACAACATTTTAATGAGCAAAATATATGAAAAGACACTCAACCAAGATAAACAGCTAGCAAGTAAGCATATGAAAAAATATTATGTCATTATCCACCAGGGAAATGCACATGTAAACAAGGATACTACTATACACCTATTAGAGCACCTAAAAATTCTTAAACCGACCTACCAAATAGTGATTAAGGTGTGGAGCAACTGCATGCTTATACACCACTCATGGGAACGCAGAATGGTATCATCATTTTGGAAAACAGTTTGGAGATTTCTTTAAAAGTTAAACATACGCCAACTCTACAGCCCTGTCATTACACTGCTAGTATTTATCCGGGAAAAATAAAAGCACACATCCACACAAGGACTTGTGCACGAATGTTCATAGCAGCCCCATCTGTAATTGCTCAAACTGGAAACAACCCACATGTCCATCAATAGTGAATGGATAAACCAATCATCCCCGCACAGAACACGACTCATCAACAAATAGGATGGAACTATTGCTAACATGCAGCAACAGGATGACTCTCAAAACAATTATGCTGAAGGACAAAAATCAGGAAAAAAGAGTATATGTATATGTACACATGATTTCACTTATAGGAGACCCTAGAAAATATAGACTAATCTACAGTAACAAAAAGCAGATCAGCGGTGGCCTGGAGGTTGAGGATGGGAGGAGAGGACTGTAAGGGAAGGAGGAAAACTGTGGAGGTGATGGGTTTGTTCACCACCTTGATGACAGTGACAGCTATGTAGACATATACATACACACACATATATGTATATATATATATACACACACGGGACATATTTAAAGTGTTTTGACATATATGCAGAGTTACTGTACGTCACTTTTATCTCAATGTAGCAGTTAAAAAATTAAATAATAAGTCAATATAAAAAAATAGATGAAAGGAAATGGAAATCCAGAAAACAGAAATAGAAAAACAGATGGCTTCACTGGTGAATTCTATCAAATAGTTAAGTGAAGAAAGTACAACCACCTCGTACAAAATCCCTGCTAAGATAAGAGGAGAACATAGTTCCCGGCATATTTTTTGAGGCAGAGAAGACAATAAACATACAATTACAGATCAAAATCACTCATTAACAAAGAAATCAAACATCATCAGAAAATACCAGCAGTGATTCTGACAATGCATGGTAAGGATAGTACATTATGACCACGTGGGATTTACCCCAGGGATGCAAGGTTGGTTCAACACTGAAAAAGCAATCACTGTAGTACACACTATTAACAGACAGTGAGGGCAGATGACCTCAACAGACACAGAGAAAGTATTTGTCCACATGCAAAATCCATTCATGATTTTTTAAAACAGTAAAATTTAAAAAAAAAGTTCAGCAAACTAGGAATTGAAGGAAACTTCTTCAATCTGAGAAGCGGCAACTACAAAAAACCGACAGCTAACACGAGACTTAAAAGTGTTTTCTTTCTAAGATCAAGAACAACACGAGGATGTCTGCTGCTCTCAGAGCATAATACAACATTCTATTGGAGAGCCTAATCAGTTAAAGAAGGCTAGAAAAATAAAGAGCAGAAAGGTCAGAAAGGAAGAACTAAAGCTGGTCTTGCTTGCAGATGCTAAGACCGTAAAGCAAACAATCCTAAGGACACTACCAAAAACTCCAGGACCAAAGGGCCACCGCAGCAAGGCTACAGGTCCTCTGGAACATCTCCTGGCCTCTGCCCAGCCCCAGCACTGGTCCTCTCGGCTGCAGCCGCACCCACACTACCGTGCTTCCTCGAGCACACCAAGCCCACTGCTACCCAGGGCCATTCCACTCGCCACAGCCCTGCACGGGCACCCTCGCCTCACGGGCACCCTCGCCCCGGATGCTGGCCCAACTCCCCCTCTCGCCACTCAGGCTCTGCTCCCCATCACCTTCCTGGCTCAGTCCTGTCCCAGCCACGCCCTATCCCCAACGCTCTTCCTTCTTCCCAGCACTTTCCAATACCTGACGCTCTATTACACATTCATTTGGATACCTGTTTACTGTCTCTCCCACTAGGCTGCAAGCTCAGTAGGCAAAAATGTCATCCAGCTTGTTCGTGTCACCAGCACTTAGGACAGAGTCTGACATATAGTGGGCAATCAGAAATGTGTGCTGAGCAAATGAGATCACGACGACAAACTCTTCAGCTATTAAAACAGTCACGGGCTTCACTGGTGGCGCAGTGGTTAAGAATCCGCCTGCCAATGCAGGGGACACGGGTTCAAGCCCTGGTCCGTGAAAATCCCACATGCTGTGGAGCAACTAAGCCCGTGCGCCACAACTACTGAGCCTGCGCTCTAGAGCCCGCGAGCCACAACTACTGAAGCCCGTACGCCTAGAGCCCGTGCTCTGCAACAAGAGAAGCCACTGCAATGAGAAGTCCGCGCACTGCAACGAAGAGTAGCCCCCGCTCACCGTGACTAGAGAAAGCCCACGCACAGCAACGAAGACCCAACACAGCCAAAAATAAAGAAATTAAAAACAACAACACAGTCACTTGTATTATATTTAACACCCCCAAAAGCAGGGCTATGCACTGTCTGTGAACACAGCACATGCAGAGGAAACAACAGATGAGCAGGAAGTACACGCACTGAATTCATGGTGGTAGCTGCCTCTGAAGAGAAGCAGAGAAACGCAACCAGGGGGCAGGGGGTCAACAGAACCTTTAACAACATCTGTGATGCTCCACTGTTCAGAAAAAGTCTGGAACCAAATACGACTCTTTTTTTAAAAAAGCTAACATTTATTAATTCTGGATAGCAGGGACAAAGGTGTCTGTTCTGTTCTTATTCTTTCTACTTTTCTGCATTTTTCAAATTTTTCTTATTTAAAAAAGAAACCCAATTTCAAAGTTTGTTGTATAGCTACAGTAATCAAGACCATGTGGCACTGGTGGAGGGACAGAGCAACAGAACAAAAGAGAAAAACCCCAGAAATAGAGCCACACAAATATGCCCAAATGATTTCTGACAAAGATGCAAAAGCAATTCCATGTTGGAAGCACTGTTTTTTCAATAAATGGTGCTGGAGCAATTGGACAGCTCCAGGCAAAACAAAGAACTTCAATCTAAACTTTACACCTTACACGACAGTCAACTCGGAGCATACAAACGCAAAACCAAGAGACAGCATAGGAGAGAAATCCTGGAGATGCAGAGCTTGGCAACGAGTTCTCAGACTTGACAGCAAAAGCAGGATTCAGGAAGGAAAAGTGATAGAATAGACTTCCTGAAGGTTAAAACTTTGGATCCACAACAGACCCTGTTCAGAGGCTGGAAGACAAGCTGCAGCCTGAGAGAAAACACTTGCAAACCACATCTGACAGTGGACTCATATCTACAATATACAACGAGCTCTCAAAACTCAGCAACAAAAGACGATTCAAAAATAGGCAGAAGGCACAAAGAGACGTTTCTCCTACGGGGATGGGCAGGTGGAAATAAGCACGGTGTTAGCCTTTAGGGAAACACAAATGAAAACCCCAATGAGCTATCACTACACACCTGCTGAATGATCAAATGAAAACACAACACAAAATGCTGGCAAAGACTCAGAGAAACTCATCACGCTTTGTAATGGACTCAGCTTTGTCTCCCCAGAAGTCACGTGTTGAAGCTCTAACCCCCAATGTGACTGTATCTGGAGAGAGGGCATTTAGGGAGATAAATAAAGTTAAAGCCCTGACCCAACAGGACTAGAGTCCTTAGAAGAAGAGACACCAGAACAGCTGAGGGAAAAGACCTCACCAGAGACCCTGTCAGCACGTTGATCTCAGACGCCAAGCCTCCAAAATCATGAAAATGAATTTGTTGTTTACACCACCTTGTCTGCAGTTTGTACAGCAGCCCGAGCAGACTAAGACACTCACCAACTGCTGATGGGAATGTGAAAATAGCACAGCCGCTCTAGAAAACAGGTTGGTAGTTTTCTAAAAAACAAAACATGCAACTGCCATGTGACCCAGCACCTGGGCATTTATTCCAGAAAAATGAAAACACAGCCACACAAAAACCTGTACACGAATGTTTATAGCAGCTTTATTTCAAATAACCAAAAAACCTGGAACAACCCAGATGTCCCTCAGCGGGTGAATGGCTGAGCCAACCATGGAACGTCCACACCACGGAGTGCTCTGCAGAAATAAAAATGAACTAGTTACAGACACAACAACCTGGATGGATCCCCAGACAACCATGCGGAGCGAAAAAAGCCAATTCCAAGAGGCTACACGACGTGTGATTTCATTTATACAGCATTCTTCAAAGGACAAATTAGAGAGGAGGACAGATTAGTGCTTTCCAGGGGTCCAGGAGGGGCATCTGGCTGTGAAAGGCACGAGGGATCCTTGTGGGGATGGACACATCCAATCCTGGTTGTGATGACAACTCCAGTTTTTCCAGATGCTGCCACAGGGGGAACGGGCAGTGTACGCAGACCTCTCTGCATCTTTTCTTACAACTGCACAAGTCTACGATGACCTCAAAATTAAAAGTTTACGTAAAAATAGTAACACTAGTGTATAAAACGCACGAAGGAATGCCATGTTGGGCACTGCTAAGACAGTGCCCTACGCAGTCATTACCGTGAATGTTCTGGAATCGGGAAATGGCTGACCTCCTCTTCCCCACATATGGGGGGGGTGCGCGCACGTGTGTGTGTGTGCGCGCGTGTGTGTGCGTGTGCGTGTATTATATAAAAACAGGACTCAGATCCAGAATAATAAGAAACTCCCACAACTCCTGCCCAATAAAAAATGGAAAAAAGATTTTAACAAACATTTCACACACAGGAAAGATACACGACTGGCTAACAAGCGGGTGAAAAGGTGTTGGACAGTATCACGGGGAAAATGCAGATTCGACCACTGCACCCTCTCGAGAACGGGTATAACCACAACGATAATAGGCACTCACGAGCTGGTGGGGCGGAAGCTGGTGCAGCCACAGTGGAGAGGGTTTGGCCGTTTCATCTGAAGCTAACCCTACATCCAACCTAAAAGCCCGCACTCCACTCCTGGGCATTTTACCCAAGAGAAAGGAAAACATACAGAAACCTCATAAAAAATGTTGCTGGCAGCTTTATTCACAATAGCCCCAAATGGGAACACCCAAAGGTCCGTGGCAGGCGAGGCACAGCAAACTGCAGCAGAAAAGGGAACCGCACTTCAAAACCATGAAGCCGCCGGTGAGAGCACCCGGGCGCGACACCAGAGACACGCTGTCCCAGAAGAGGGGACTCAGAGCCAGCGAGCGCCTGGCCGGGAGGGTGACTGGGACCCAGAGGCTTTCTGGGCTGACAGCCTTCTGCACAGGCATCTGCTACACAGGTGCGTGCACTTGTCAAAGCACCTAAAGTCTGCTTCACCCCAGGTGAATGATGCAATTCACATTATTTTTAATAAAAGAAAACAGGCACAGCATGTGACCATGCAATTCCTGAAGGCAGCCAGCACGGCTGAGAGGCACTGAAACAAGCTCAACCTCACCCATCAGAGCAGCGCAAACCAACAGAACCAGACACCACTTTTATCCACTACAGTGAGGACGATGTGGGGAGGCTGGAGTCCGGCAGGGCGTCCGAGGGGGCCGGTGACGGCCCCTCCCACGGCGCAGGGTCGCAGACAGGGGCGGGGTGAGGTGGGGCGTGGCGGGCAGGACAGCGAGCACAGGCCAGGGGGTGCAGCAGCATGGGAAGCAGGTCGGCTGATCTTAACACGTTTTCTCTCAGCATTGTTGGTAAGAAGCAGACACTCCTACGGAGCAGAATTCCAGGAGCTCCACTGCACACACGTGATCACTACCTACCCTACACAGAGACGCCTGCCCATGCAGACGGCAGGCGGTGTCTCTGGAGACGAGCAGGCCTGGCAGAGGAAGGAAGGAGAGCGCCCCCCCGCAGGGAGATGTCCCCTCCCCAGGACCCTCCCCGGAAGACACCCCCTAAGTGTCCGTCCCCAGGGCCACCTCCCCAGTGTCCCGCTCCAGGCGCTCATGCGCCAGCAGACAGACGTGCACTGGAGAAGTACCGCAGGCCTGGCACCACAGGTGCCCAGCGGGCAGGGCAAAGCCAGTGGCGGCCTCCGCACTCGGCTCCCACCTGGCCCCCCAGCGGCACCGCTCCAGCAGCTTCTTTTACCTTGATTTCCTCTGGACACCTATCCCTCCGGGACACACCTAAGACGACCCAGGCCGTTCCTGGGACCATAGCCTCCCTGGAGCTCCCGCCCGACTCCACCATCACCCCCTGGGGGCACTGGCAAGCTCCCGACGGCCCCGACCTCAGCACCGCCACGACCACAATCCACATGAAGCACCAGGGACTGTGCCCCGCAAGTAGCCAGGACCCCATAAGTACTGCTCTGGTGATTACTACTGCTTTATGCTGGGTGCTGTCACCACGGTTAAAGGCTGACCTTAAAGCTGCCAATGTGCCAGTGAAGGGTCGGGTGGGCCAGCTGAGAGGGCGATCACTCAGGCACAAGACGTGGGCCACCTCGTCCCGACGGCCACAACCCACCACCGAGCCTAAGCCCCCACTGCAGAGATCCTGGTTAGCCGTGCTCTGCAGTGTCCGAAGAGGAAAGGTCCCCTCGGAACCCTCCCTGGCAGAGAAGAGCGCACCTCACGAGAGTGAGTCCAGCGAGCAAAGCAGCCCTACAGAGCTGGGCTGCCCGAGGGACCAAATGCTCCTAAGCAGTAGCGATCCATCCCCGTTATCCTTTCTGGCAGAAGGAAGCATGAGCATGCAGAATCCAAAACAAGAAGAAACGCAGAACGCATCCTGAAGTCCACTTGGACTGGGCATCTCTGACGTTGTGGGGACTCCCAGTAATTTGCTTTAAAAAAGTGAAAATTTAGAACAAATTTTGAAAAGATTAGAAAGCTATCTGGATCACCCAACCCACAGTTCTGCCCAACAACCCATTTCAGACAAGTGCAAATTCCAAAAAGCTATGAAAACCAATGTTTTTTCCCTAAATCATTTGATAGCAAAACCTGATCTATTATAAACTCATCTGGGGCAACACCTGACATGAACTGATGGGAGGCTATTTGAAGACTTAATTATCCCACAGTGAGGATGCTTACTTACTTAATTACAGATATAGTAACACACTTGATTATGCGACGCTTTCCCAACTCCTGCGGCAGTATCCCAGGACACACAGGATACACACTAGCTTTCTAAAACGTGAAGAATTCCGGAATTGTCAACATAGGCACCCAAGGGTTTTGGGTTTGGGACCTTCCCCATATTTATGCAAGACAGCCTGATTTCCCACAGCCTATGTTCTAAGGCTGCTATTTTATGTGAACGACTTCATACAGGTTTCTTACCATTCCAGTTCAGAAAAAGGCTTCACGAGCTTTAGAAGCTGTGAGCCGCCAGTTCAGTTTAAGGGGAGGAAATCTACAGTTCCTAATCGCAGTGGTGACTTTCAGCTCCTGACGTGCCTGGAGAGCAAAGGTAACAGGTGCTCTGCACAGCCACAGTGGCTGCTCCCCTCTCCTTGTTCTTCATCCTGGGTGTTAAGCCACAGGCAAGAGCTGCCTTCTCTCCGTGACCCACTCCCATCCCACCCCTCCTCCCCCTGGCCCTGCCACTGCACCCAGCAGGGGTGCGTCCTCACCCTCCCACCTCAGCTGGGCCCGCTGTCTGTCCATCCAGAGGATCCCCTGCGCTGCGTTGTCCTTTGGTCATCAAAGCCTGTGTCTTACTTGAACTTCCACGAGGCAGAAACCATGTACCGTCCACTGTGAATTTCTTAAAAGAATCAAAATACTTGCCTGGTATTTTTAGAATAAATGAATTGATCTGGGGGAACTCTCATTACTAGAGATACTGGCCCCTACCTCTGAAAGAAGAGCCTGAGGTTTTCTCACTAAATCACACCCCAAATCTCTTTGTTGCTGACAGTGGAGGAAAAGTGTTATGATGCTGAGGCCAGAACATCACCTCAGGCCTTTAGGAATGAGGGCACCAGAACAGTCAGCCAGTTTCCCACCTCCAACGGAGCACAAAGAGCAGCACGAGTGCTAATGCAGGGGACACAGCTCTGCCTCAGCACCAGCCCCAAAGCCAACTGTGTTCAGCTGGTAAGCACCAAGGCTAGGGAAATCTGCCATGCCAGAAAAAAACAGAAAAACCCAGATGAGGAACTAGGACTGCGCCAACACTGGTGATAAATTCTGGGTGAAGAAGGGAGAGGACGTTCAGGAAGCTAGAGAGAGCACGCGGAAACACAGCCGACTAAAGATGGACCAGCCCAGCCTGCAAGGTTCTGTTCCGATCACACCTGTTGGCTCAGCTTGCAGTAACTTCCGTGGGATCTCACACAGAGGTCGGGGAGCGGGACGCTCAGGTGGTAAGAGAGGGAAGCCCGGCTACCGGACACTGCGCTGTCTGTCCCAACACCCAAGGAGGGGAGGACTGCGGTCACCCACGCCGGAGTTCCTGTCACCCGAGGAGGGCCAGCCCTACGTCCACTGCCCCACTACCGCCCTCCATGCGAGGGAAGGGCCACGACTTAGACCCACGCCGCCGCACCGCCCGCCTCCGGACTCCAGCCTTCAGCCGTGCGGGGCCCCCTCGCTCCGCCCCTACTGTGGCCCCTCGCGCCAGGCCCCGCCTGCCCACCATTCCTTCCCGCCGCCACAGCCTCCGCTCCGGCCGCGCGTCAGCCCACACCTGCCGCCAAGACTACCTTGCCCCGGCCTGACCCCAAGCCTCCGACAAGGAAGTGCCCAAACCTAGGCCGGCCTCACCCTCAGCAGTGGCCTCCCGGCCGGCCGTGACCCTCGCCGCCGCGGCCATCCTCCCCCGGCCCTGACCCTCCCCCGGCCGGGTCCATGCCACCGGCCCCGGCTTCACCTTCGGCCAGGACCCGCCGCACCCGCAGCCGCAGCTCGCCCATCTCCACCGTCTGCCCCACGAAATCAGTCTGGTCGCGGCCGGCAGCACCACCCAGGGAGCCCGGGCCGGCCAGGAAGTCGAGCGCAGACTGCAGCAGCGACATGGTGGCAGCCCGCGACGGGCGCCGGACAGAGGGCTCGGGGTCCAGCCGCGTCCGGGTCCACTCGGCAACCGCCGGCCGCGAACCGGACCAACTTCCGCCCGACGCCGCGACGCAGGGGCGGGAGCGCGTCGCCGCCCGGAAGAGCGCCGGCGCCTCACTTCCGCCGCGCCAGCGGCCACGCATGCGCAGGGCGGGGTGCGGGGGTGGGGGGGTTGGTGCGCGTGCGCGGTGCTGCCGGCCTCGGAACGGTTTTCGGGTGTCGCGCTAGCAGAGGGCTGCCCACGGGTGGTCTGGCCCCCGGTGCGGCGCTCAACCGTCCCCACGTGGCCGTTTCCGCGGAGGCTGGTGCTCGGGGGCTCCCGGGGCTGGGCCGCACGGCGGGAGGAGCGGGCCGCGGAGCGCCGGGGGTCCCGCAGTATCCGTCTTTTTAACGAGTTGGTTGCTACTAAAAGACTGAAGAGCTTAATTTTAGAAACCGAGTTTTGTAGCTTCTGTAGAAAAGTCAGATCTGGCAGCATTGGACCCAGAATACCGCGTGTCACCCATCACCTAGAGCTGCCCCCTCAGGTAAGATATCACCACTCGCCTGACCCCTTGGCTCGCTTGTGTGCCCGGCTGCTTCCTGTAGGTCCTGGTGTAGAGCGTTCATCCCCAAACTGAGAACTGGAGCTGAAAGCCCTAGGCAGCATCTTAACCCGCCTAGAATTTCAAGCTACTAAAAATCTCTTTCCAGACGGGCTAACGTGCGTTATCCTTATAATAAAGCAGCTTCGTTCATGCAGTGCTTTACTGCTTGCCGTATCCTTTTATAAGTGTTCGCCTTAATGATCCTAGATTATCTTGGAGAACGCACAGTATAGTTAATCCCGCACCCCACACCCCGCCTTTGGGTGCAAAATGTGCTCAGCAGTGTCATTACCTGGCCAGGTGGCCAGGGTCTTGTTGATATAGCTAGTGATACAGCTAGAAGTCCACACAAGTTACGTGGCTTTTTCAGCCGGTGTGTTCGTCTGGTAAATGGAATACAAGGACTGGGGGCTCAGGAAAGAGCCCAGGCTGTATTTGGTTGTCCCTAGCATGTAGGTGGCAGTTGACTTGAAGAGCGCACCAAGGGGACACCGTAGTTAGAAAGAGGGTACAGTCTTCAGAGGCGAGGAGCAGCCAGGGAAGCAGGAATAAAACTAAGAGAGTTTTGTGTCACCGGGCCAAAGAAAGATGTTGGGGGGGGTGGTAATTAAAAGTGTCAAATGTCATTTAAAAGTAGGAAAAGTAGTAAAAGATGTATGTTGGATTTAGCAACAAAGAGATCTTCGGTGACCTTGCCAAGAATAAATTGTTTCATTGAAAACTCTCCATTACTCTGAGTGGAAGAATAAAGAAATGGAGAGAGAGATGGTAAGTGGAGGTAACTCAGTGAGTTTGGCTATGGAGAAGAAAGTGTGGGAGCTAGAGTTACGATGGATGTCGAGAGGTTGCAGGATGGGAGATGGCTGAGCAGCCTCCAGCTGATGGGAGGGGGCCAGTCAGTGTCTGCTGGGAAAGAAGGGACAGGTGCAAAGTGGTCCCCTAGAAGGTAGGAGGGAATGCCATCCAGAGCATAGGGAAGTGTTCACTTTGGATGTAAGAAAATCACTTTTCATTGTAAAAGGAACGGAGGTAGGTGGGTTGTAGTTGTAACTTTATGTGTTTATTGGACTGAAAGCAAAGGAATTCTCTGTTTTCTTCTGTTTTCACTGTGAATAAGGAGAAGAAAACACCTCCCGAAAATGGGAAGGGAGGTAAGAAAGCTAAGATTTGAGCAGTGTGGAAAAGATCTAAAATAGCTTTTGTGGAAAACCTAGTGAATAACTCACTAGAAAGCATGATGTAGTCCAGGGCTCATTTGAGTTTGGAGGCTATGGATTTATTCTGGTATGACCTACAGTTGGGTGGAGATTTTTAATAGTGTAATTACTTTGGAGACAAGAGTCTATTCAGACTTTGTATTTCGTACTGATGGAGCACTTTTTATACTGACACTGCACTAGGTGTTATAATAACACCATCTTAATCCAGATCTGTGTCTCCAGAACACACTTCCCTCCTGAACTCTGAGGTATTAGTTCTTAGGTATCTCTCATATACATGAGATAGCTCATGTATACATGTCATATATATATGTCTAAAACTGAATTTATAGTCTTCATCGCCATATATACATGTCTAAAACTGAATTTATAGTCTTCATCGCCAAACCTGTCCCTTTGTAGTAAATTTCATAACAAAAGACTATAGTCAGAAGTTAAGAAGATTATTTTATAATGATGAAAGCGTAAATTCATGAAAAGACATAACAGTCCTAAACAGTTCTGCCCCTGGTAATAAAGCTTTTAAATACATGAAGCAAAAACTAGCAGTAGTGCAAGGAGAGATAGACAAACCCACAATTGTAGTTGGAGATTTCAATACTTCTTTCTCAGATAATGATAGAACAAATACCCAGAAAATGACCAAGCGTATGGTAGAGTTGAGTGACACCAGCAACTTGATTTAATGGACATTTGTAGAATACACGTTATCAAATATATAAACAACATTTACCAAGATGAATCATATTCTGGGCAAATATGTTTTCTGACCACAATGGAATTAAGCTAGATAGCAATAGCATATATCTGGAAAATCATCCAAATATTTGAAAACTGACTGACTCACTTTTAAATTACCCATAGGTCAAAGGAGAAATCAAAAGGGAAATTAAAATTTTGAACTAAATGAAAATGCAGCATTTCACAATTTGTGGCTAAAACACTACTAGAAGATAGGTCTCAAATCATTCATCTTAATAAACTAGAAAAATAAGAGCAAATGAAACTCTAAGTACAAAAAGGGAAATAATAAATATCAGCAGAAATCAATGAAATAGAAGACAAAAACAATAGAGAAAATCAATGAAACCAAAAGCTGAGTCTTTGAGAAGATAAATAAAATAGAGAAATTTCTGGCCAGGTTGAACAAGGAAAAAAAAGGTTAACAATATCATGAATGAAGGTGATGACATCATTGCTAAAAGGGTAATCGGAAAACATGAACAACTTTATGCCAATACAACGACTTGTACTAAAGGAACAAATTCCTTGGAAGACAATACCAAAACTCGGTCCAGAAGAAGTAGATAACCTAGATAGCTCTATAACTATTAAAGCATTGAATTTGTAGTTAAAAACTTTTCCTAAAAGAAAATTCCATACCTAGATGGCTTTACTGGGAATTCTACCAAACTAAAGAAGAAATAATACCAATTCTATATAGATTCTTAAAATTGAAAGAAGGAAATATGAATGCCAGCTCATTCTATAAGGATAGCATTATTCTAATGCCGAACGTTGACATAGGCATTACAAGAAAAGAAAACTGCAGACTAATGTTCCTCATGACAAAGATATAAAAATTCTTTTAAAACATTTTTTAGCAAACTGAATCCAATACTATATAAAAAGGATAATACAACATAACCAAGTGAGGTTCGTCTTAGGAATGCAAGTTGGCTTAGTATTAAAAAATGGGTCAATGTAATTTACAGTATTACAGTGAAAAAGAAAACCAAATGGGTCATCTCAATAGACATAGAAAAAGCATTTGATGGGGACGTCCCTGGTGGTCCAGTGGTTGACTCCACACTACCACTCCAGGGAGCACGGGTTTGATCCCTGATGGGGTAACTAAGATCCCACATGCCGCATGGCACAGCTGGAAAAAAAAAATTTAAAAAAAGAAAAAGCATTTGACAAAATCCAGCATCCATTCCCTGATTAAAAAAACAAAAACAAAAAACTGTCGGCAAACTAGGAATAAAATGAAAACGTCCTCAACATAATAAGGGCATCTATGAAAAACCTATAGCTGACCTATGGAATGATAAAAGACTGTATGTTTTTTTTCCCTCCAAGATTGGGAACAAGTATCTGGTCTCACCATTTCTATTCAACATTGTACTAGAAATTCTAGCCAATGTAATGAGGCAAGAAAAAGAAATTAAAAGCTTCCATATTGAAAAGGAATAAGGAAGATTGTTTATTTGAAGATCACATGATCATCCATGTCAGAGTTTCCCAACCTTGGCACTACTGACATTGTGGACCAGATAATTCCTCATTGGAGTGGAGGGGTGGTGTTTCCAGTGCACTGTAGGATGTTTAGCAGCACCCCTACCTCTGCCCCCTGGATACTAGTACACACACCACTTGTCACAACCAAAAATGTCTCCAGGAGGGACTCCCCTGGTGGTTCAGTGGTTAAGACGTCGCCTTCCAATGCAGGGGGTGAGGGTTCGATCCCTGGTCGGGGAGCTAAGATCCCACATGACTCGCAGCCAAAAAACCAAAACATAAAACAGAAGCAATATTGGAACAAATTTAATAGACTTTAAAAATGGTCCACATCAAAAAAATCTTAGGAAAAATAATGTCTCCAGGCATTGCAAATGTCCCTTGAGGGGCAAAATTGCCCTCAGTTGAGAATCATTGTTCTCGGTAAAAAATCCATGGAAACTACAGAAAGAGCTACTAGAACTAGTGACTTTAGCAAGGTTGCAGGATACAAGGTTAATATGCAAAATAAGTTAAAAGTTATTGCATGTTTCTAAATAACTAGCAACAAATATTGTAAGTTGAAATTAGAAAAAAAACACTATTTACAAGAGCATCAAAAGATACCAAATCTTTGGGATAAATCTGAAATAGACGTGCAAGAATTATAACTGAAAACTAAAAAGGTTTGCTCAGAGACACTAAAGACCTTAATAAGTGGAAAGATACACAGTATTCATTAATTTAGAAAATTCAGGATCGTTAGGGCCTCAAATTAATCTATAGATTCAATGCCATTCCAATTAAAATCCCAGCAGACTTTTATTTTAATGGACACACTGATTTTAAAATTCATTTGGAACTGCAAAAGAGCGAGAATAGCCAAAGCAAGTTTGAACAAGGACAGATTTTTATGACTTACACTATCTAATTTCAGTAATCCAAATAGTACTCCAAATAGTGCTCCAAATAGTGTGGTGTTGGTATAAAGATATATAAGTAGATCAATGGAACAGAATAAAAAGTCCAGAAATTGGCCCATGAGTATAAATATGTTCAGTTGATTCTGAATAAGGAATAAAGGTAATTGGAGAAAGGATAGTCTTTTCAACAAACGGTGCTGGAAGAATTGGATATCCATATGTTTTTTTTGTTTTTTTTTTTTTTTTAATTTATTTTATTTATTTATTTATGGCTGTGTTGGGTCTTCGTTTCTGTGTGAGGGCTTTCTATAGTTGCGGCAAGTGGGGGCCACTCTTCATTGCAGTGCGCGGGCCTCTCACTATCGCGGCCTCTCTTGTTGCGGAGCACAGGCTCCAGACGCGCAGGCTCAGCAATTGTGGCTCACGGGCCCAGTTGCTCCGCGGCATGTGGGATCCTCCCAGACCAGGGCTCGAACCCATGTCCCCTGCATTGGCAGGCAGATTCTCAACCACTGCGCCACCAGGGAAGCCCCATATGTTTAAAAAAAGAATGTTAATCCATACATTGCATCATATATGAAAAAACCCATAAAACTTCTAGAAAACAATCTGAGAATTTCCAATATGGCACCAAAGTACAATGCATAAAAAATAGATAAACGGGCTTCCCTGGTGGCACAGTGGTTGAGAATCCACCTGCCAATGCAGGGGACACGGGTTCCAGCCCTGGTCCAGGAAGATCCCACGTGCCGCGGAGCAACTAAGGCTGTGAGCCACAGCTACTGAGCCTGCATGCTGCAACTACTGAAGCCTGTGCGCCCGTGGTCCGCAGCAAGAGAAGCCACTGCAATGAGAAGCCTGCGCACTGCAACGAAGAGTAGCCCCCGCTTGCCGCAACTAGAGAAAGCCTGCGCACAGCAACAAAGACCCAACACAGCCAAAAATAAATAAATAAAATAAATAAATTTAAAAATATAGATAAACAGGACTTCATCAAACTTAAGAACTTCAAAATACATTGTTGCAGATGTGCTTCAGTAGGTGAATGGATAAACTGTGGTGCATCTATAAAATGGAGTATTATTCAGTAATAAATAGAAATGAGCTACAAGCCACAAAAAGACACAGAGGACCTTAGAAGCACATCACCAAGTGAGAAGAGCCAGTCTGAAAACGACACATACTGTTAGATTCCAACTGCATGACCTTCTGGAAAAGGCAAGATTGGAGACAGTGGAAAGGTCCATGGTTGCTAGGGGTTTCGGGGGGGGAGGGAGGGATGAATAGGGGGAGCACAGGGGATTTTTAGGGCTGTGAAATCGTTTTGTGTGGTACTATAGTGGTGAATGCAAGTCATGCATTTGTCAACACCCATAGAACTACAACACAATGGTGTGTCAGTGTGTCGGTGTTGGCTCATTGACTGTGCCACACTAATGTAAGATGTTAATGGTGGGGGAAGGGGGGGGAATGAACGGGTATATGGGAGTTCTCTGTACTTTCCCTTCGATTATTCTGCAGACCTAAAACTGCTAAAAAAAAGTCTGTTGATTTAAATATATATGTGTGTGTATATATATACACAAATATATAAACATATATTTTTTTTTTACATGTTGAGAGAATGAAAAGACAGCCCATACTGGGAGAAAATATCTGATAATGGACTTGTATACGGAATATAATACATAATATATATTTATATATATGTATGTATGTAAAGAAAAGTACACAATCCCTGCATAATCTTCCCAATGATTTCCACACTCCTGAAGGAGCTTACAAGGCTCTTTGTGATTTAGTCCTGCCTTATACTTCAGGTACACCTCCCAATTTGAGCCTGTGCTCCAGCCTTATCAAACTCCTTGCACTTTGATGCACACCGAGCTCTCACTATTAGACACACACACATACACACAGAGTCATTATTTGTCTTTCAATAATCCTCACAGCATTATTTGAGAATTAGAAGAAACAGGACATATAAAGTACTTGGAACAATGCTTAGTACTTAGTAAATGTTGGACAGATGTCACATATTGTTCTTATTGTCATTTTGTCATAAATATCTCCAGACAGCACTCTGGCATTTCCCGTTCTGAGCTTTCCCAGACTGAGCCCGCCCAGGACACCTCTGCCCCACCGCACCCTGAGGCGTAGCCAGCACCCTGCGTGATGCTCTGCAGGGTCACGTGCCTTCAGTTACCTCCTCTCTGTTACAGGAATTTTCAACTTCTCCCTCTTCCTGCCGTCGGAATTTAAAAATTCTTCAGTCTCTTCCATCTTAAGAAAAATCATTTCTCAACTCCACTCTCCTCTGCCTTCAGTCTTATGTTCTTTCCTTCATCACCATGAGCCTTAAAAACTTGTGTGTGATGAAGGTTAGGTGTAGCTGACATGTTTTTGAACACTTATGTGCCAGGTGCTTTTTTTTTTAGCCATGTAAAATGCACATAACAAAATTTACCATCTTAACCCTTTTTGAGTGCACAGTTCAGTGGCATTAAGTGCATTCACATTGCTGTGCAGCCGTCACCATCATCCGTCCACAGAACTCTTCATCTTGCAAAGCTGAAACTCTGGTCCTATTAAGCAGTAACTCCCACCTCTCCCCCAGCTCCTGCCAACCACCCTTCTACTTTCTTTCTTTATGAATTTGACTCCTCTAGGGACCTCATGTAAGTGGGATCATACAGTATTTATCCTTTTGTGACTGGCTTATTTCACTTAGCATAGTGTCCTCAAGATTCAACCATGTCATAACATGTGAGAATTTCTTTCCTTTTTAAGGTTGGATAATATTCCATCGTAGATGCAGATGCCACATTTTGTTCAGATGTTCATCTGTAGATGAGCACTGGGGTTGCTTCCACCTCTTGGCTATTGCAGACAATGCTGCTGTGATCATTGGTGTACAAATATCTCTTCGAGTTTCTGCTTTCCATTCCTTTGAGTATATACCCAGAAGTGGAATTGCTGGATCCTATGTTAATTCTCTGCTTAATTTTTTGAGGAACCTCCATACTGTTTTCCACAGCAGCCGTGCCATTTACATTCCCGCCCAGCAGTGCACAAAGGTTCCATTTTCTCCACATCCTCACCAAGAGTTGCTGTTGTCCATCATTTATTTGTATTATGGCGTTCCTGGAGGGTGACTGTCTCGTGGTTTTGATTTGCTTTTCCCTAACGCAACCCAATAATGTTGAACATCTTTTCATGTGCTTATTGGCTACTAGAATATCTTCTTTGGAGAAATGTCTTTTCACATCCTTTGCCCATTTTTTGAATTGGGTTGTCTTTTTACTGTTGAGTTGTGAGAGTTCTGTATATATTTTGGACGCTAGAGTCTTACTAGATACATGATTTGCAAATGTTTTCTCCCATCCTGTGGATTGTCTTTCACTTTCTTAATAGCATCCTTTGAAGCACAAAAGTTAAAATTTTGACGAACTCCAATTTATTTTTTGTTGTTGCTTGTGCTTTTGGTGTCATATTTAAGAACTCTTTGCCAAATGTGAGGCCACGAAGATTTTCTCCAATGTTTTAGCTCTTACATTTAGGTCTTTGATCCATTTTTAGTTAATTTTTGTATGTGGCATGAGGTGATATCCAAATTCATTCTTTCGCATGTGGATATCCAGTTGTCCCAGCAATATTTGTTGAAAAGACTATTCTTTCCCCATTGAATGGCTTTGACACCCTATTGCAAATCAGTTAACCGTAAATATAGTGGTTTACTTCTGAACTCTCAATTGTCTTCCATTGATCTATATATCTGTCTTTACGCCAATACTGCACTGACTTGATTACCATAGCTTTGCACTAAGTTTTGAAATTGAGAAGTGTGAGTCCTCAGCTTTGTTCTTTTTCAAGACTATTTTGGCTACTCCTTAAATAGCCAGGGGTTCCTTAAATTTCCGTATGAATTTTAGAGTCAGCTTGTAAATTTCTACATGGAAGGCAGCTGGAATTTTAATAGGGATTGCATTGAATATGTAGATCAATTTGGGAAGTATTGTCATGTTAACAATATTAAATTTTCTAATCCATGAATAGAGGATGTCTTTTCACTCTTTCAACAATGTTTTGTACTCCTTTTTTTAAAGATTATTTATTAGTTATTTATTTATTTATTTATTTAATTTATTTTTGGCTGCATCAGGTCTTAGTTGCGGCATGTGGGATCTTCGTTGAGGCATGCAGGATATTTCCTTGTGGTGCACGGGCTTCTCTCTAGTTGTGGCGTGCGGGTTTTCTCCTCTCTAGTTGTGGCGTGCAGGCTCCAGGGCACGTGGGCTCTGTAGTTGTGGCACACGGGCTCTAGTTGAGGCGCGCGAGCTCAGTAGTTGTGGCACGCAAGCTTAGTTGCCCCGTGGCATGTGGGATCTTAGTTCCCTGACCAGGGATCGAACCCGCGTCCCCTGCATTGTAAGGCGGATTCTTTTTCACTGGACCACCAGGGGAGTCCCTGTACTCCTTTGTTAAATTTGTTCCTAAGTATTTTTGATGCTATTATAAATGTAATTGTTTTCTTAAATTTATTCTCAGATTGGTTATTGCTAGTAAATAGCAATGCAGTTGTTTTGTATATTGATCTTAACTCATTTATTAGTTCTAATAGTTTTCTTGTGTGGATTCCTTAGGATTTTCTATATACAGAATCACATCATCTGCAAATAGAGATAGTTTTACTTCTTTCTTTCCAGGCTGTATGCCTTCTGTTTCATTGTCTTGCATAGTTGCCATGGGTAGAACCCCGAGCAGTGTTGAATAGATGTGCTGAGAGCAGACATCCTCGTCTTGTCACTGATCTGAGGGGGGTAGTTTTCAGTCTTTCACCATTGAGTGTGATATTAGCCCTTTATCAGGTTGAGGAAATTTCCTTCCATTCCTATTTTGTTGAATAGTTTTTATCACGAAGAGGTGTTAGATTTTGTCAAATGCTTTTTCTGCATTTATTAAGATGATAGTTTTTGTCTTTTTTCTATTGATATGGTGTGTTCCAGTAATTGATTTTTTAATTTTAAACCAACCTTGCGTTCCTGGAATAAATCCCACTTAGCATGGTATATAATTCTTTTTATATGTTGCAGAATCCATTTGTTAACATTTTGTTGAGGATTTTTGTGTCTATATTTGATATTTACTGACTTTTTAAAAATAAAATTTAATTGAAAGAAACTTAAACATACAAAAAGTGTAGAAAGCAATATAATGGACATCTGTTTCCCCAGATTAACCCATGCCTAAAGAAACACATTACCTTTTGTCTTATTTTTGTCAGGATGGTCTTCTTTTCCCTTCGCCCCCTCCGCCTGCTCTTCTCGGCTCCTCTCTCTCCCTCCCTTCTGTAAAGTATTAAGTTTAGGGACTTCCCTGGTGCTCCAGTGGTTAAGAATCTGCCTTCCAATGCAGGGGACGCGGGTTCGATCCCCGGTCAGGGAACTAAGATCCCACATGCCACGGGACAACGAAGCCGGAGCGCTCTAGAGCCTGTGTGCCACAACTACTGAGCCCACGTGCCACAACTAGAGAGCCTGCACGCTGCAACGAGAGATCCCTCGTGCCGCAGCTAAGACCTGACGCAGCCAAATAAATAAATAAATAAATATTTTTTAAAAAATTAAAAGAAAAAAGTATTAAGTTTAGTGCTGGCCAAGATGAGGAAGCCCCCTTCCGGCTGCCTCTCCCGCTGATTACAGGTAAAAACTCTGGACAAAATATTAAAAGAGAAAGTATGCAAAAGGCAATAGGTTGGAAAGGGCAGTCAAAACTTGAATCAGTGACCACACGTGTGAATTTTCCATTTTTTCACTCTTCCTCCTCGTGGCTTTGACCCTAGGCCAGTTCCCAGTTGTGGGCCTGGGCAGTGAGGGCTGCTGTACCCCGTCTTTCTGCCTGTAGCAACTATGAAGGGGGCCCCAACAAGCAGGAGTATGTGAGTGAGAGGCAAAGGAACTAGAATAATCCAAACAGTTTTGGAAAAAAAACAAAGTTGGAGGACTCTAGCAGATATCAAGACTTACTATGAAGCTATAATCAAGGCAGTGTGAAACTGGCAAAGGATAAATGCATAATCAGTGGGACAGAATGGACACTCCCCAGATAGACCCACACAAATGTGGTCTGTTAGTTTTTGACCAAGGTGTGTGCAAAGGCAATTCAGTGGAGAAGGGACAGTCTTTTCAACAAGAAGTGTTGGAATAACCAGACGTCCATCTGCAAGAAAGGGAAACTTGACTATACTTTGTATGTTATATAAAAATTAACTCAAAATTGATCATAGACCAAAAGTAAAACCTCAAACTTTAAAACTTCTAAAAGAAAACAGAAAATCTTTGTGCTCTTGGGTTAAGCAAAGCAATGTTAGATATGACACCAAGAGAATGATCCGTAAATGAAAAGGTGGCGAGTTGGAATTCATCCAGATTTAAAGATTTTTTTTGATGTGGACCATCTCCAAGGTCTCCGCTGAATTTGTCACAATGCTGCCCCTGCTTTACGTTTGGTTTCTTGGCCTTGAGTCACGCGGGATCCCAGCTCCCCAACCAGGGACTGAACCCGCACCCCTCGCATTGGAAGGTGAAGTCTCAACCACTGGACCGCCAGGGAAGTCCCGTCAGAGTTTAAAACTGACATTCTCCTGAAGACTGGTAAGAGAAGGACAGACAAGCCACATAACTGCGAGAAAATGCCTGCGAATTACATATCTAACAACGGACTTCTAACCACGATGTGGAAGAAACTCTCAAAATTCAGTAAGAATACAAATAACCCCTCAAAAGAGTGAACAAAAGATTCTAGCAGACACTTTGCCACAAAAGATGTACAGTTAAAAAGTAGGCACGTGAGAATACCCAGCTGGTCAATACGAAAGTGCAAATTAAACCACAGTGAGGTAGCGCATCTCTCAGCACAGCTATAATTAAAAATTCATTAAATTTTAAAAAGACCCTCCAAACCAAGTGCTGGCGAGGGTGGGGAGCAGATGCAGCCCTCACACACTGCGGCTGGGATGCGGTGCAGCTACTTCGGTAAATCGTTCGGCAGTTTCTTGTAGAGTTGACACGTACTTACTGAATGACCCAGCAGACCCCTTCTGAGGTATTCGCCCAAGAGAAATGAAACAGGTTTACACAAATACCTGTGTGTAAATCTTTATAGTGGCTTTATTCTTAACTGCTAAAACCGTGAATGACCTGTTTCCCAACTGGTGGATGGATAAACAGGTACATTCATGCAGTACAATTAACTACACAGCAGTAAAAAACATGTTACTGATACTCCCCAGACATGGGTACATCTCAGATGCATTGTGCTAAGTAAAAGAAGCCAGACTCAAGAGGTTCTTTGGGGTACAAGTCCATTTATGGGACAATCTGGAAAAGGCAAAGTGACAGTAACAGAAAACACAAGCGGTGGCCAGGGTTTGGGTGGAGGAAGGCCTGCCCACAAAGGGACTGCTCGGGGACAGAACTGCTTTGTGACTGGGGCCATGGTTACACACCTTGTGCATTTGTCTAAATCTCAGTGCTGGGCACCAGAAGGAGTGATCCTTCCTGTGTGTAAACTTTACAAAGTGAATCCAGTGAGAGATAAATTAGAGATGCAGATGAGAGCTAGAGCCCCATCTTCACCCATCCTCCACCCCGCCCTGCCTGGGTCACTGCAGTGCTGTCCTGTTGGTGTTACTGTGCTCTTTCTTACTGGTGTATGTGTGTACATCAGTGGTGTGACACGATGTGTGTCTTTCTGCACTTGATCCATCCCTCTCAGCGTTGTGCCTCTGAGTTTTTGCATGTGAGTTGTTTCATCTGTTGTCATTTACTGTCTCAATCTGCTCTGGCTGCCACAACAAAATGCCACAGACTGGGACCTTAGACAACAGAACTTTATTTCTCACAGTCCTGGAGGCTGGAAGCCCCAGATCAGGGTGGCAGCCAGTTCAGTTTCCCGTGAGGCCACGTCCTGGCCTGCAGACACACACCAGAGGGAGGGAGCACGCTGGTCCCCTCCTATCAGGGCACCCATCCCACCCTGGGACCCACCCTCCCGGCCTCCTCTAACCCTAGTCAACTCCAGAGGCCCCACCTTCTGTCCCATCCCCCGGGGTGGGGCTCGACATGCGACACGTGCATATTTGGGGCACAAACAGTCCACAGCCCTTGGTAGCAGCTCCCTTAGTGGTTAATAATGTGCCGCCTGTCAGTCAGTCAGAACGTGTGTGACTTTCATCGTCGAGGTGAACCGCTCCACGAGGCCCGCAGTCCCCACCTCGTGTGCGCCCTGGGGCTGGCCGCCTGGCGGTGGGCACCGCAGCCCTGCCCGGCTGCTCAGTGGTCTCCCGGTGGCTGAGGTGCCCTGCACTCCCTGCCAGCTTCTGCATCGCCTGCGCCCTCGCCGCCTCTTAACTCCCTGACTTGTGCGAAGCCGACTGTCCTCGCGTCGGTTTCCTTTGCGTTTCCCAGGCTGCCGAGTGTCTTACACGTGCGTCCGCACTTCGTTCTTCCTGCCCGGAAATCCCCGTGAGCCTCCTTTCTCCGCCCGGGGGGCGGGGCTCTGTCTTCGTCCTGTCCCGGGCGGCTCGCGTGCTCTTAGTTCCGACGCCCGGCTGCACCGCGGAGCGCCTCCTCGCTCTCGCTCTCGCTCGGGTTCCTGCCGCGTTGCCGGGGTCAGCAGTGTCCTCTGCAGGGGGAGACCGGGCCACCCTTCCGCTTCCAGTCTTCCCTCTCGGGGGCTTCACCGCGCGGGCCACCCGTCCTGGAGGAGCCCTGGCGTCCTGCGCTCTGGACCCGCCTCCTGCTCCTTCCCGGGCGCCTCGGCGCAGTCCTGCCCCCACGCCACCGCGGGGCGTCTCGTCCTCTCGGAGAGCCTTTGCGGGTGACTCCAGCCCCGACCTCTTTCCCGACCTCTCGATGCCGTCCCTCTGCCCAGGCACAGCTCCGTGGCAGAGAACGCGCTCCGCCTTCAGCAAGGAGCCTGGTGCCTCACCGGGGCCACGGCCTGCCCCCCTGGAGTTCCCGCTGCGGGGCCCCGACTCCGTTCCCAGGAGGCTCTGGCATCTCTTCCGCCCGGAGCCCCGCCAGCTGGCACCTCACTTGTCTTCCCAGCCCACCTCTGATACTGAGTTGTCCAGGGAGCTCTGCCATGGGGGGTTCGCTGGCGGGTGCCCGACCGGTCCCCCAGGCCGCCTGCCAACAGGAGGAGCGAGCGCGCCCTCCAGCGGGGCAGCAGCCGGGGCAGCTGGGGCAGCTGGCTTTCCACGCAGGGTCTTGATTCCCCCAAAGGTCGCATCATGGCTGTGATGCAGGGTGCAATGGGAGCAGGGACACGGCGGTGTCTGGTTGGGGTCAAGAGTGTCACGCCCAGCCCCGGAGCACCCACCATATGTGCCGTGTGCCTTCGCCTGCCTCTCCTGTCCCTAGAGGGGACACAGTCACAGGGTGTGTCTCCCAGGTCACAGGCCCCTCTTCTAGAAGGCTGCCTGGGAGAGGAGAACGGGGCAGAGGAAGCAGCGGCAGGGCCCCTCTGCCCAGCCCCGCCCAGCGGGTGGCTCCTCCTAGGGCCCCCTGCCCTGTGTCATGGCCCCCAGGAGCACCCCACGGGCTCAGACCTGTGCTTCTTCCCAGGCTCCACCATGTCTGGGCCCCGGACCCCAGAGCCGGCCCTGGATGGGCAGGGAGCCTCCCCCCCGGGCTCACAGGACGAGGACATGGCCGACGGGACCCAGCACTCACATCGCATGCTCAGCTTCAGCGACGCGCTTCTGTCCATCATTGCCACCGTGATGGTCCGTGCGGGGCCCCACCCAGCACGGGCCCTGACCCGGGGCCCCGAGGCTGCTGGGGGTGGGGAGGAGCAGCCCAGGACTGGCCTGAGTCCCCGGCACGTGGCATCCAGGGAGCAGTCAGTGCCCAGCCCAAGAAGTGTTCCTGGGTTCGTGTTGTGTCTGTTCTCCTAGATCCTGCCTGTGACCCACACGGAGATCTCCCCGGAACAGGTACTTGGGACAGTCTGCAGTGTCTGGTGTGCGGGCGAGGGTCCAGGAGGCGCAGGCCCCGAGCTCGAGGCCGGGCTCCGCTCGGGCGTACCTGGCTGGGAGGGCCAGGCCGTCCGCCGCGTCCCCCAGCGATGCCATCCAGCCCCGGTGCCCTCGCGCTGAGCCCTGAGAAAGGCAGGAGCGCCTGGAGGCTGGCGCGGACTGTGGCGGCAGGCGTCGCGGGGAAGCTCCCTGGGCTGTCTGTCCGTCACGCTGGCGTGCCCCTCAGAGCAGGTGCTTGGGGAGCAGAGGGTGGCCGGCCTGCCGGGCGTGGGCCTGCGCCATGAGCAGGGAGGTGAGTGGGAAACGAGGTTTTTCCATTGCTAGTCAGTTTGGAATATTTCCATTTTATAAGTAAAATAGCCACACGTCGCAGCACCTCAGAAACCGGACGTGATTCCGGGAGACGTTCGGAGTTCGTGGGCGTGTGTGTGTGCGAGCACAGCTCTCTGGGCCCCTCACGTCGAGCACGGGTCACCTCTGGGCTCCAGGATGCGCAGTGCTGGCCCAGGACGTGTGGCCGTGGTCTGGCTGCAGCCCAACCAGCACACTTAGCCTGGACACTGCCGGGAGTCATCTGCGGGAGGTGATATCGCTACTTCTCGTAGGGTTTGGATGAGAATTAAACAGAAATGATGGTCGAGCCTGACCTTGGCAACTGGCACCTGGCGCGGTGAGCAAAGGGCCCCGTGCAGCTTCCTCTGCTCCGGGGCACCCCCTCCCCAAAGGGGGCCTGGGGGCTGCACTCCGGCCAAGCTCAGGAAAGCCGTGTGCCCGCCGGGGGCCTCGACGCTCTCCTGGCTGTGCCTGCTCCAGAACCTTCTGGGGCCCTCGGTGCCACCAGTCTCAGAACAGGGTGGTGGGTGTGCACGTGAGATGCGGGGGGTGATGGGATGCGCGGGCCTGGAGCTCCTTGCCTCTCTGCGGTCGGGGTCGTGACCTCCGTTGACCCACGAGAGGGCTCTGAGCCAGAAGGTTCCGCAGTGGCAGGGAGACTCCTTCAGGGAAGGCGCCGAGGACCCTCCTGACACGAAGGAGAAGGTTCATCAAGGCCAGAGGACCCAGGGATCTGGAAACGGTGCTGCTCATGTGGTCTCAGACGACCAGCAGACACGGGCAAGGCACCGGTTTTGCATTTGGAGTTTTTGCTGACAAAGCTTAAACCCTCCCCCGGCCTGGGGGCCCAGCTTCCTGTGCAGCCCATCACCTGGCGTCCAGACACCACGGCCCTCTCGCCAGGCCTCGCAGTTGCTTTGGGATCACTTACCCGGCGACGCCGTGACTTCGTGTGGCTGCATGGCCTGTGGCCACCCCGCCGGGATCCTGGGAGAGGCTCGACGAATCCTCTCTGCCTCCAGAGCTGGCATTTCGGGGGGCCTGCCATGTTGGGAAGATGGGGAGCCTCCGGAGGGGCCTCAGGGACAGCCCGGGACTGAGGCTGAGCCTTGGTGGGGGGAGGTGAGGGCTCCCAGGTGCTTCTCCGGCCCCCCGGGGCCTGGTGCCCGGGGGCGGGGCCGCCGGCTGCCGTGGGTGAATCTCCGTCTGATGCTGATGCTCTTCTGTTCCAGGAGTTTGACAAGAGTGTCCAGAAACTTCTAGCCACGAGGATCGCTGTGTACCTGATGACCTTCCTCATCGTGACCGCGGCCTGGGCGGCACATACGAGGTACGGGCAGGCTGGGGCCTGTTTCCGGGCTGGCAGCCACACTGTGGCTGGCTGGGTGTGTGCCCAGCAGGTGTGTCCTCGCCCTGGCTGAGGGTCAGGGTGGCAGTGGGGGTGCGCTCAGTGCTGATGAGCTGTCCTCGGGGTGGATGGCAGCCCCGCCCTCCGGGGCTGAGTCACAAGGGGTCACGTTAGTGGGCTGCCTCTCCCCTCCCCTCCCCCTCCTCTCCCCTCCCCTCCCCTCCCCTCCCCTCCCCTCCCCTTCCCTCCCCTCCCCTCCCCTCCCCTCCCCCCCCCCTCCCTCCCCTCCCCCTCCCCCTCCCCTCCCCTCCCCTCCCTCCCCGTCCCCTCCCCTCCCCTCCCCAGCCCTCCCTGCCGAGTCCTCCCTCAAGCCTCTGCTTTCTCCTCTGCACACTGCAGCAACAGGGCTTACACCCCAGGGCCAGGACGATGAATGGGGTGCCAGGTGCAGCACTGCTCGGGCCACTGTGAGCCCGGGCAGGGCAAGGGCAGGGCTGTGGGCTGACCACCTCTGCTGCACTGTGACGCACATGCTGTGCACGGCCCCTCCGTCCTGGTCCCTGGACTCTGGTGAGGAGGGTGAGGCTTCGGGACACAGGCTCCAGGGCCCGAGCTCTCTGTTAATGAGGAAAAGGTTCCTTAGGACCCAAGGGGGACAGGGCCCCAGAGCTGTGGGCGTCACCTGAGCCCCCGATGGGGTGGGAGGACCAGGAGGGCCCCCGGAGATGGGTGGGGATGGGCTGGGGTGCTGACATCTCGGTTACAAAATGCTCCCCAGTGGGTTGCTGGGGATGCAGGAAGCCAGGAGCCTACAAGGCAGCGGCCCTCGGGTTAAAAGTGTCTCTGAACATTTATACACCACGTACTTGTTTTCAGCAAAGTGGCTGTTACTGGTGGGGACACGTGACCCTCTTTAAAGGCTTTCCTCTCCTGCCTCCTTGTTCACGGAAAGCAAGAGACCCAAGGGCTGGCGAGAGTCAGGGGGGCCACAGCCACCTCTGTCCAGTCCTGCCGGCGGCCGTGCGGGCCGCTGGCGTGGCCGGCTCGCCATTAGCCCCGCCCACCCTGCAGAGTGGACAGGGCCGCACGGGCCTCATTTGCGGGCTGTTCAGCGGAGCCCACCCCCCTCTGCCAGAGGTCCCGCCTTCTGAGAGCGGCACAGACCCGCCCTGGGTCTGGGGCTCGGCTGCCATCTCGGGGCCACAGCCCCTACCTCTGACTTTTAGAGAAGTGCCTGGCCCCTGAGGCCGCCTCCTGGCCGCCCTTGGCCCCTGGCCGGGTGCAGACCTCCCCAATGGGGGGAGAAGGCCACGTCCTCGTGGGTCAGAACCCTGAGGGGACCGTGTGGGGGCCAGGGAGGGGCTGGGGCCTCGGGAGCTCTGCCTGCTTCCTGACTCCGTTTTCAGGCTTCTGTCCGCGTCTTCCCGTCTCGGTGTGAAACCGGCTCTGTTGTATGAGTGTCTGTATTTGATGCCGTTAGAACCATGTTTACTGACAGCATGACTTTTCCTGTTTTCCTTAAATTGTTGAGATTGTTCCAAGTTGTTGGGAAAATAGACGATACGCTTGCCCTGCTTAACCTGGTGAGTTTCTCCTTTGGTTTCTGCCTGTGCTCAGCTCCCCGGTGCCCCTGGGTGTGCGGGCTGGGACGCGCCCACTCCCAGGGCCCCGCACGCCGCCCTCAGCCCCTCTTCCTCCCTCCCTCCCAGGCCTGCATGATGACCATCACCTTCTTGCCGTTCACAGTGAGTCACAGGGATTTCCGCTCCCACTTCCACCTGGGGGTCCAGCCTGCCCTCCACTGGGCAGGAGGGCTCTGACCCTAAGATGCTCCCTTCTCAGAAGCTCTCAGACCACTGGGAGGTCCAGGGCCTGGACCACGGGGTTGCAGAGAGGAGAGAAGGTTCCGGGGGAAGGGGCGACCCTGGGTTTCCGGGCTGGATGGAGTGGGGAGGCTTCCAGGGCCCCAAGCAGGGCTCTCAGGGGCAGAGACACCAGCCTGGCCTCCGAGGGCGCAGTGAGGGGCGCCCTCTCCGTGCTCCCTAAGGCTCTCGGCTCCTGCCTGAACCCCAGAGCCCATGGCCTCCTGGCCGACCTGGGCTCGTCCCCGGCATGTGACCCCTCCATCTCCTCACCCCGCAGCTCCCTCTGATTCTGACAGAGAGCGGGGCTCTGGGTACGGAGCACATCGCAGAGAATTGGGGTCTGGGGAGTCTTTATGAATCTGATAAGCTTGCAGCTTTAAAGGCTTCAAGCGTTGGGTGGAATGGCTCTTGTGAGAGAGACGCCTCCAGGGCTCAGGCCGCTCCCACCCAAGACAGCTCTGCTGCTGACCAGGCAGAGCCCAGCTGACGCCCGGGGCTCACGGGCCCTGCGGCCCTGCGGGTCCTGATTCTGGGGGTTTTCTGGCTGCAGTTTTCCTTGATGGTGGCCTTCCCCGAGGTGCCTCTGGGCATTCTCCTGTTCTGTGTGTGTGTGATGGCCGTCGGGGCCGTGCAGGTAGGACACCGGCTCCCCGCCCCCACACCCCGTCCTCGTGGAGCAGGAGTTGTAGCGCGTGCCCGGGCCGCCCGTGGTGGGAGCTGTGCAGACGCCACCCGCCACGCGACGCCTGCCACGGGGCACCCGCGTGGGCTGCAGCAGGACAAAGCCAGAGACGCTCGGGGCCTGGGCTTCCTGTGCCGACGTGGAGAGAGAGTGAAATGGGGCCGCCGGCACCCTCGGGCGGGGCTCTCTGAGACCCACACCTGACCCCCAGAGCAGAGCGAGGGCTCCCGTCCACTCTGCACCCCCAGAACATCGTGCAGCGAGCCCCACCCGAGACCCTGCTCGCACCCTGCAGCCCGCCTCTCCCGCAGGCGCTGATCGTGGTCTACGCCTTCCACTTCCCCCACCTGCTGAGCCCCCAGATCGAGCGCTCGGCCCACCGGGCCCTCTACCGGCAGCACATCGTGGGCATCATTCTCCGGGGCCCGGCGCTGTGCTTGGCTGCGGCCGGCTTCTCCCTCTTCTTCTACCCAGTGGTGAGTCGGGGTGGGGGGCCCACCGGGGGGCTGCTCTGCAGGGAGGAGCCCGCGTGGGTGAACATGGCACACGCCCAGTGGGCCCAGGAGGCCATGCGCCTTCTAAAGACGTGCCTGCGTAGGAACGTGAGCCGCCGGAAGAGAGAGAAAGTGAAGAGAGAAACTCCAGAGCAGGAGAGACTGGAGTGGAGAAGAGGGAGGTGCAGGCATGGGTGGAGCTGGGCCAGGGCCGGGAAGACGCACCCCCAGCGTCCAGGGAGAGACGGCGGCCGCGCGGGCAGAGCCGGGCGGGACTCCATCCACGGCGCCCTCGAGCCTGCAGGTTGTGCTCTTTTTAAAAAATTTACTTATTTATTTTCTCCTTTTTATTGGAGAGTAGTTGCTTTACACTGTTGTGTTAGTTCCTGCTGTACAGCAAAGTGAATCAGCTCTGCATACACATGCATCCCCTCTTTTTTGGATTTTCTTCCCATTTAGGTCACCGCAGAGCATTGAGTAGGGTTCCCTGTAGGTTCTCGTTAGTTATCTATTTTATACGTGGTATCAATAGTGTATACGGGGGTTCCGTCCTAGCCGAGCTGCAGGCGTTGAGCCGGCTGACACCCTGTGTTTAGCCCACAGCTGACTTGATAGGCATATTGTTCTGGTGGAGCTTCCATCATCCAGGAAGGAAGGTAAATCCTAACGAGCCGCCGTCTCAGAGCTGGTTGTAGAAGCTTGATGCACGGCTCCTGCCTTTACTTGAGCGCTAGTGAAGTAAAGTGAATCTTTAAACCCAAAGCATCATAAGACGTGTGAAAAAATGAACGGTTAACGTTACTTTAAACACCTAGTAAGTGTTTTAAGAGAATTCCAAGTTTAAAACAAACAGGATGGCAAGGCCTGCAGAGCCGCGCCCTGGAGGGTGGAGCTGGGGGCTGGGGTCCAGTATCCAGGGCACCCCAGGTCAGGCCACGGGTGGGTAAAGGGGAGGGTGGACGCTGGTGTGTGAGGTGGGGGCTGGCCTCGGGCTTCTGCTCTGTCCCCTCGCCGTACAGTGGCTGCGCCTCTCGGGTGGGCCCCGCTCCTCTCGGGCGGGAGGGATGCTGCGGGGCCCCTTGGGGTCAGGCGGGGTGTCCCAGGGTGGGGCTGGCGAGGGGGCGGCACGGAGAGACGGCAGGGCAGGACTGAGGGGCCCGCTGCGTCCGGGCTTCCGGTGGGACAGCCCCTGCTGGCTCTGGGGACGAGGTCAGGGGCTGAGGGGCGGTGAGGGTCGTCGCATGGAGGACGGAGGGCACAGCTGGGATGTGGTGCGTGTGGCCTGGGTCAGGAGAAGCAGGCAGAGCTGAGGCCCGCGGGGGCCGTGCCCACTGGCCGGGCCTGGAGCAGGCAGACAGGGCCCAGCGTGCTGCCGGGGGCAGTGACGAGCCTGGGCAGTGGGCACACCCTCACGGGGTGGCAGTAGTGGGAGGCGGGCGCTGGGCCGCCACACTGGGGAGAGGAGGGTCCTCGGTGGGGCTGGGAGGTCTGCGGCCTCAGAGGGGGCGGTCGGTCATTTCTCTGTGCTGCGTTTTTTGCCCCTTCCTCTCCATCCCTCCCCCTCCTTCCCCACGGTGGGGGTCTGACCCCTCGTCCCCTGTGAGACAAGGCATGTCAGAGCCTCCTGGCCCCCAGGCCCCCCCCCCCCGCAGCCTCCCCACGAGCCCACGGCCATCGTTCCGGCCGTCCTCACCAGCCCCTTCCCTCATCTGTGTGGGGCCCACCCCAGGACGCCGTGTGGGGCCCACCTTCCAGGGCCAGCCACTGCTCGCTGCCCTGGCCCGGGCCGTCCTGACCTCCCTCTGGACCGCCCTCCTCCCGTGGTGACACTCGGGGCCCAGGGCCTCCCACGCCAGCACCCTGTGCCTGCTGTTCCTCCGGACCTGGGCAGGTCCCCACGGCCAGTTAGATCTCCCCCCGCCCCGGGACTCAGGTTCCCCCTCGGGCTGTTCTGTCCCCTCCTACCCCGCAGCGCACGTGCACACACACCACACGCGCCGATCCTGTGTGGCCACCGTCGCCCCCCGGGGCCTCTGCGCTCACCTGCCAGGCACCTGGGACACTCCCCCTCCTTGGTATGTGTGTGTTGAGTGACGTGTATGGTGTGGTCTTCTGACGTGTGGAGACCGGAGGTCGTAAGCAGAGCTGTGATGCTGGCCGCCCCCGTCTGTCCCCGAGGTGCCCGTTGTCTCCTGAGTCCCCTCACCAGGCCAGGTGCCAGGTGACCTTGAAGCATGACTGTGAAGGACGGGGTGGAAGCCCTTCACTGAGGGGGGCCACCGGCCGAGGCGACAGGGCTGGGCGAGGAGCCTTCTGCGGCCACCTCGGGCCCGGGAGCATGCCTGGCCCGCCGGCCTCCCTGTTTAAAATAACTGGGTATCCGCGTAACAAAAAATTGACCGTTGTGACCATTTTATCTGTGGTGTGCAGCTCGGCGGCATTGACCGCTGACGTCGCCGTGCATCACCTCCCGCTGGTTCTGGGACTTTTCATCCCCCCCAGACAGGAACCCTGAACCCATGAGCAGCCACTCCCTGTCTCCCCACCCCTCAGTCCCGGGAAACTGCGAGTCTGCTTTCTGTCTGTAGGGATTTGCTTATCCTGGTTCCTTCATAGAAATGGAATCATGAAATAGGAGGCTTCTACGTCTGGCTTCTTTCACTCAGCATGTTTTCAAGGTGCATCCACGTCGTCGGTGTCAGGACTCCCTTCCCTTTCATTAGCCGGCAGTGCCCCACCGCGTGGATGGGCCCCATCACCCACCCCCATCACCCCCCACGGACACTTGGTGGCTGCCGTGAGCGTGGGTGCGCCCCTGCTTTCCGTGCTTTCGGGTGTGTGCCCAGAGGTGGACTTGCCGGGTCCTGTGGCAATTCCCCGTTTAGTTTCTGAGGAACCTCCACACTTCTCCAACAGCTGCGCCATTTACATTCCCACCGACGGCGCACAGGGCTCCGGCCGCCCGCCCCCCACCCACCCAACCCCCCTCCCCGCCCCTCCACCCCCACCCCGGCCCAGCACAGCCGCTCCCTGTTCCCGCTGGGAGCGTCCCACGGTGTGCGCTGCTCTCCTCGTGGTTGTGACTGGCGTTTCCCCGAGTGCTAGTGGTGCTGAGCGCCTGCCCACACGTGTCGGGGCCGCGTCCCTCTTCTCCGGAGAAATGTCAGTCGAGGTCCGTGGCCCGTTTCTCAGTTGGCTTACCTGTCTCTCCGTCGTGGAGCTGTCGGGGCTCCTTATGAAGCCTGGATAGTAACCCTTTATCAGGCGTGTGGCCTGCAAACATCTCCGTTCTGTGCGATGTCTCTTCATCCCCCGGTGACGTCCTTCTGTGCACAGAAGGCTTCCGTCTTGATGACGGATGATTCACCTGTTTCGCCTCCTCTTGCTCGAGCCGCAGTCCCTTCCGGGCGGGTGGCTTGGGTGGGACTCCTGGCTGGGCCCCTCGGTGGAGGCACCACGCGCCCTGACGTGCCCGGTGCCCTGTCTCGTGCAGTCGTACCTGCTGATGGCGACAGTCGTCTTCCTGCCCTACGTCAGCAAGGCCGCCGGCTGGTGCAGAGCCAGGCTTGTGGGTAGGTGCCAGGCGGGGCTGGAGCGGGGGGCGCAGAGCACGGGCCAGGCAGGCGGCGTCCCCGCGGGGCCTCCTAGCTGGCCCGAGGCCCTGAGGGCTTGGCCGCCCCTCCCACAGGCCCCAGGGAGCCCCCGGCTCGCAGCCTGGAGATCTTCACCTTCGACCTGCACGAGCCGCTCAGCAAGGAGCGGGTGGAGGCCTTCAGCGACGGGGTCTACGCCATTGTGGCCACGCTGCTCATCCTGGACATCTGGTGAGGACCCGCCGGGCCGAGACTCCTCCGCCAGCCCCACAAAGGCGCCAAGGTCCCCCGGCCCACCCTCCCCAAGGGGCTCCCACCTGAGAACCCACCTGAGAAGGGCCCGGTCCGCCTCCTTCCCAGGGCTGCCCACGCAGGGCGGGCAGCCCCCAGCCCCCCGCGTCCATCTCCTGCCCCGAGCCCGCCTCTTCCCTTCCCTGCTGCTCTTCTGCCCGGCCGGGCGGCCTCTGCAGTCTGTCACAGTTCCAGCCTTCGTTGCTGTCATTTTGTTTCTCAGTGTTTTATCTGCTTTTTCGAGTCTTCCATCTTTTTTCTAAAGCCTTTTATTCCTCGGTCATACTTCAGCACATTCTTATTTCGTTAACGTTAAAATGCTCTGATTTTATGTTCTGTAACTGATCACCTAAGGTCTTTTTTTTTTTAATATAAATTTATTTATTTATTTATTTATTTATGGCTGCGTTGGGTCTTCGTTGCTGCACGCGGGTTTTCTCTAGTTGCGGCGAGCGGGGGGCCACTCTTCATTGCGGTGCGCGGGCTTCTCATTGCGGTGGCTTCTCTTTTTGCAGAGCACGGGCTCCAGGCGCACAGGCTTCAGTAGTTGCGGCACGTGGGCTCAGTAGTTGTGGCTCGCGGGCTCTAGAGCGCAGGTTCAGTAGTTGTGGCGCATGGGTTTAGTTGCTCTGCAGCATGTGGGATCTTCCCAGACCAGGGTTCAAACCCGTGTCCCCTGCGTTGGCAGGCGGATTCTTAACCACTGCACCACCAGGGAAGTCCCTCACCTAAGGTCTTGATGCTCCTAAATTTCTCTTAGTAGCTTTTTCCTACTGTAATATGTGAATTTTTAAAAATTGGGAGCAAATGTCCATTGGTACCAATCTCTGAGACCTAGACCTAAGGTTCTGCGGCGATCTGGCTTTGCTTCTGCCCTGCAGCCAGGGCCGTGCTGGCTTGGGTCCCCTGTTGGCTTGGGTCCCCTGCTGGGTGGCAGCAAGGACCAGCTATGGCTGGGAACCCCCGGGGCGGGGGGGCGGTCAGGGTTCTTTGCTCCACCCAGAGCCACAGCCCCGAGAACCCAGGTGGGGATCCCCAGGAAGCCCCCAGGCTCTGTCTCCTGCCCCCAGCCCCACCAGCATGCACGCAGCTGCCATCGTGGGCACAGAGGTGTGTCTGGGCTGCGTGGCTGCAGGGCGGCAGCCCTGTGACCTCAGTGGGGAGAAGCCTGGGCCGGATGTGCCTTAGAATCGCTCCTTAGGATAAAGCTCTGCCCAGGAATCTGAGGACCTCGAAGGCAAAGGCCCTTCAGGTCGGTGGGACCGCTCCCGAAGCGGTCGGGCTGCTGCAGGACGGTGGGCAGGCCTCAGGAGCACCCACCCGTGGGCGCCAGAGGGGCTGCGGGCTCAGGGCCCGTGCCGCTCACCAGCCCGGGGTCCGGCGGGCAGGGCTGCGGTCAGCCAAGAAGACACAGGCTGCAGTTGAATTTGAACTTCAGGTGAACGGCGCTGTGTGTGTGAACACAGATCCGCGGAATCTCAGTGTATGCCGTTCGTTCATTTGAAGTTCAAGTGTGCGGGGGGCCAGCAGCCCGCGCAGGGGCTGGGACAGGGTGGGGGCAGGCAGCCCGGAACGGACGCCCGAGGTGGGGCCGCTGCAGATGCTGTGTGTCTCACCCCTCAGTGAGGACAACGTCCCGGACTCCAAGGACGTGAAGGAGAAGTTCCGCGGCAGCCTAGTGGCGGCGCTGGGTGCGTCCGGGCCGCACTTCCTGGCCTACTTCGGCTCCTTCGCCACGGTGGGCCTGCTCTGGTTCGCCCACCACTCGCTCTTCCTGCACATCCGCAAGGCCACGCAGCCCATGGGGCTGCTCAACACGCTCTCACTGGCCTTCGTGGGCGGCCTGCCCCTGGCCTACCAGCAGACGTCGGCCTTCGCGAGGCGGCCCCACGACGAGCTGGAGAGCGTACGAGTCAGCTGCGCCATCATCTTCTTCGCCAGCATCTTCCAGTTCGCCATCTGGACCACGGCGCTGCTGCAGGAGGGGGAGACGCTGCAGCCGTCGGCGCGGTTCGGGGGCCGGGAGCACGCGTTCATGTTCGCCAAGCTCGTGCTGTACCCCTGCGCCAGCCTGCTGGCCTTCGCCTGCACCTGCGTGCTGAGCAGGTTCAGCACGGCCATCTTCCACGCCATGCAGATCGCCGTGCCCTTCGCCTTCCTCGTGTTGCGACTGCTGGTGCGCCTGGCGCTGGCCGGCCTGCGGGGCCTGCGGGGTCTGGCCCGGCCGGTGCCGGGGGCCGCGGACGACGCGCAGTCCCCGCTCCTCCCTGCTCCCTGCTAGCGCAGCCCCGGCCCCCGCCTGAGGTCCGAGTGTCCGGCGGGTGGCCCGGCCTCGGGTTTTGTCTTCCTTGTGAAGTTTCATGCTCTACTTCAGCCCCTCAGATTGTCTTCCACTGTTGCAAAGAGTCGTCTCGCAGGAGCGTCACTGTGTCCCACGTGCCTGTTGTCTGCCTCGACCAAGTGGAGATGAGCCGCGGGGGGCCGCAGGCGGCGGGTGGTTCCGTGGCAGCTGGGGCCGCAGCCCCGTGGTGGGTGTGGGTGTGCGACGTGGCCCCGGGTCCTCAACAGGCAGCACGTCCTGCGACTCAGCCCACGTCCCGCGGGCAGAGGGCCCTGGCAGCTGCTGGGCTGCCCAACCGGCCCCCACATCCCAGCCCTCCTCCCCCAACACACTGGCCTCAGGCACAGACGCAGGAGACGGCAGCAGGACAGGATGCCCAGACTATATTTGTCCCAGATATAAATTACGGTCACCTTCAGGTGATAAGTTACACGTGAGGGAGGGGGTGCAGAGCGCGCACAGCCCCTCCGGGCGCACACACTCGCTTACTCACAGAGGACACGTCCACCTGAACCACAATTTACAAGACAGTTCCTATCGACCAACGGGGCCCGCAAAGCAAAAGCTAATGCCGCCCCCGGGGACGCAAACCTGGGGGACACACACCAGCTACTAGAGGCACGTGGCGAGGACGGGCCGCCACCCACGGCTGTTCCGATGCACGTGTCTGGGCAGTTTTGGCACAAGCTTGGCAGGTACAAGGCTGGGCAGGGCCGTGTCCGAGGTTGAGGCCGAATGTCAGGGCAAGGCCACCACCCAGGGTGCGAGAGCCCAGCGGCAAGACAGCGCCAAAGGCAAAGAGACCAGACAATCAGGAGAGGGGCTTGTGGACCCTTCTCTGGGGCTTTGGGGGCTCCCAGGCAGCTGGGGTCGGGCTCTTCAGGGGGCCCAGTCGGGACTCTGGGCCGGCTAAACTCGGGGGCTCTGTGGTAGGGGCTCTGCGAGTGGCCCGCCAGACAGCCACGTCTGCATCCTGCGTCGCCAAGTCTCCACGTGGAGAAGCACGGAGACCATACGAGTCCCGTCTGCCCAGCAGCGGACACGGCACCCGTGTGCTGACTCGGCGAGTGGGAGGCCGAGTGCCGCGATGATCGTGTGCCGCGTCGACCTTGCTGATGAAAGCCGCTCCCGCTGCACGCTCTCCTCACTTCCTCTGGGCTCCCAGCCAGGCTCCTGCTACCTCCTGGGCACCACCTGGCCTCCTCGGGGCCCTCCCGTCCCAGCCCTGTCGCTCCGGGGCCACCAGCCAGGTTCCGGCTGGGCCGGCCAGACACCACCCGGGCCTGGAGAGGCATGTCCCCCAGGACAGCCCTCAGCGGAGAGGGGAGGCCAAAGAGCTCGTGGCCAGGGTGTCCCGTGTCTGTGCCGGGCAACCCCAGGGCCCAGGGAGCCAGCTGCCCTGTAGGAGCAGCCCGAGGGGCAGCACGAGGGGCCCGGGGAGGAGTGCGTGCCCTCCAGGACAGTGGCCTGGGCCCCGGAGAGCCCCGTGCCCACCCGTCACTGGTACGAAGGCCAGAGGGGAAGTGCCCACTGCCCACCCAGCAGTTTGTGTGGCACGGGGACGGTCAGGGCTGTGGGCGAGTACATCCACCAGCGAGCGCTGCTCCAGGACCCGCCTCTACTTGGAGTCCCCCTCGGGCAGGCGCCCCATCTGCTCGCACATCCTTGGGGGTCCCCGCCTTCCTGGGCTTCTGCTTGGCCTTCCTGAGCATGTGGACCTGTCCCGAGACAGGCAAGGTCTGAGGGCTGTGCAATACTGCAGGCCACCTGGTGCCGGGTCCTAGGACGGCTGCTGCCATCTCAGCCCATCTTACAGAAGGGGAAAGAGCGGGGCGTGCTGTGACCGCGGCTTGTGGGGAAGGGGCTCCCTAAGGGCTGGCTGGCCTCATCCAGCCCCATGACCTCCCCGAGTCAGGGAAGAACCAGCCGCAGCAGGACTGCCGGGCACCAAGGCCATGCCAGCCGCTCTGCGCAGCCGAGGCCTGCCGGCAGCAAGCCCCCTGCCCACCCCACGCCGGGCGTACCTTCGGGCCCGCGGCCGAGATGATCATGTGCCCGGGAGCCTGGACCCAGGGCTCGCCGTCCACCTGCACAGGTGTGGCCTTGAGGAGGGTGACACGGAAGTAGGACCCCTGGGCAATGCGGATGCCGGAGCGCAGCCCACCCTGGACCTGACCCTGGTTGGGGAGAGGGGGAGCCAAGCTCAGCGGGCCGCGGTGCCACAGCCCAGCCCCCCAGTCCCCCGCCCCCGCGCTCACCATGTGCACGACGCCCGTCACCCCCACCACCTCCAGCAGCCCGTCATCCATGCGCGGCTTCTCGAATCTCGAGTCACTGTCGGAGCCCCACAGGTCGGCCCCCGAGCCCCAGCTGCACCAAGAGGGAGGGGCACACAGGTCAGAGGGAGGCCGGGCGGGAGGCTGGAGGGGAGCCGGGGCCCCGGGAGCCCCGCATGCGGGCACCTGGGGATGTTGATGAAGATGAGCCCCTCGATGCTGGGCAGCTCCACCTCCTGCTGTTCGGCCTGCAGCCGGAGCGCCCTGTGCAGGCCGCGGGGATGGCTGAGCTTCTGCAGCCCGGCCCGCACGTACACGCCCTTGTTGTGGAACCTGGCGGGGGACCTACAGTCACGGGGCGCCCCAGCCCCCGGCCACTGCTGGTGAACCCCCAGGAAGTACAGGGTCGCCAGGGCCAGCCCCGCGCCCACCCCTGCCCCATGGCACCTGCTCGTGAACTTGCCGGGCTCTTCCTCTCGCGCCTGGTGGAAGTCCAGGCTTAGCTCCGCGTCGATGCCAATCCCGCAGTAGTTACTCATGTGCACGATCTGAGAACAAGACGCGTTCTCCCTTGGCCCCGGTCGGCCCCCACCAGATGCTCCCCGCCGCCCCCGCAGTGGGCCTGGCCTCCTGTCACAGAGCTGCTCTGCCCAGTGACTGCCCCACACTCAGGTTCTGAGCCGGCCATCCTCAGGCCCGGCACCCGTGTCCACGAGGGGACAGCGCTGGCGCCAACGCCAAGGCATGGCTGGGACGAGGACGAACACCCGGACGGACGTGGTAGAGAGACACCCGCCGGGTGCCACACCCCCTCCCGGGCACACCGGTACCTTGGGGGGCTCTGCGTCTGACACGCTGTTCTCCCCACCGCCGGCCTCATGAGCGTCCAGCAGGATGGTCCAGCGGTCCACGAGCACAGCGTCCGCCTCGTCCACTGACACCAGCACGGAGAACGGGTCCTCTCCACTGTAGCCCGCCCCCCAGCGGAGGACCCGGCCAAGGTCATTCCCTGGACACCGGCAAGACACACGCTGACTCTCCACGGCCACCCCACGCCCCGCCAAGCCCGGGGCCCCATCCCCCAGCGTGCCAGCTGGCCCCACCTGTGCCCAGGGGCAGGATGGCCACGGCCGGCTCTGGGCAAGCCAGACGGTGCCGCATCTCCTCCAGGGCGGCGAGCACCCAGCCCACGGTGCCGTCCCCGCCACACACCAGCACCCGGAAGCAGGGCACCTGGGAGAACACGTGGAACCTGGCGGCAGGGAGACAGGACGTGTCCTGGCACTGGCCACGGCCGCGAACAAGCAGGGACAGGAGGTCACCCCCGGGGCAGAAGGGGCCACAGCTCATCCCCACCCAGGGTGCCCTCGAGGGTTCCAACCCACCGAACCCCAACCTGTTCCTGCTGGCCGGGGTGCGGGCACGGGCAGGCACCCCTTCTGGCAGGCTCACCCGGGCAGCGGCCCCCCGTTGGTCAGCTCAAAGACCTGGTGGGGGTTGAGCAGCTTCCGGAAACTGCAGAGCAGGTCGCGGCCCTTGAGGCCTCCGCTTCTGGGGTTCACAAACACCAGCAGGGGGCGGCAGTCTGGGGGCAGCTTCAGGTGCTGACAGATGGGGCTGCGTTAGGGTGGGCTGGCCGGCCCCCGGAGACAGAGCCGGGCCTCCCCCAGCACGCGGCCTGGCAGTGGCAGCCCCTGACCCTCAGCCCACCTGCCTGAGCCAGTCTGGGGCCGGCCCCTCCAGAGAACGGCCACACGGCCACCCCACCTCCCCACTGCCTGCTCGGGCTGCATCCCGCAGCAGGAGGGGCGCCCACGGACCCCTGGCCAGTGGGGCAGGAAGCCAGTGGCCAGCCTGGAGCTCTGAGCACATCGGCCACGCCGCAGCTGCCACGCCACGTGTCCTCAGGCCACGCCCGCCGCCAGACCCACGTGGCCCACGAGCCTAGGCTGGAAGCCCACGCAGGACCCCGCCTGCCCCTCTCAGAGCCCCCCGCTGCCCGGCCCCCGCCCACCCGCACGGCAGTCAGGAGGAGCAGCCCCACGCCTCCCCTGGGCCCGGGACAAAGCCGCCCCCAGACACAACGGCAGAAACAGCGCCCACGAGAGTGGGCAGGGAGCAAGGGTCCCCACGCGGGGAGGGCGGGGGCTGGGGTCCCCGCGATGGGGGGTGCTGGGTGACAGGAGACAAACAGGCGCAGACACAGCGGGCAGCGGCCGCACACGGGCTCGGCCGTGGCTCAAGGCCGAGGACACACTGGGGTGACGTGTGAGCCACCGGGCCGAGCTGCCTGCGGTCACCACTTACCTGCTCACCCCAGGGCAGGCAGCTGCCGGGAGAGAGAAAGTGCGTGTCGGCATCACCCACCCGTCTCTGCCCGTGGAGCCGGCGGAGGGGGACCCTGACCTGCAGTGGCCGCCTCCTTGTCTGGACGGTAGCACAGGGCAGCAGAAACCCGAAGACGTGGCCCACCCAGGCACAGACCCTGAACTCATTCTGCTCTAATTCTGCTGGGCCTGAACTGGGGTCAAGTCACCTCGGGGGCTCCTGGGGGGCCAGCAGGGCCAAGGAGCAGAAGCTGCTACTAGGGCACACAGCGCAGGGCGGGGCCTGGGGCACTGCTGGGGCTTCGGGACAGCCTCCACGGTCAGGGAGCATCACCTACTGGCCGGAGGAGGCCCAGGGTGCGAGCAGGGCTCCGGAGGCCTCCAGGGCGGGAAAAGCGGGGCCAGGGCCCACGACCCTGCGAGGGCCGCACACACAGTCACAAACACAGGCCAGCCCTTAAGAGGCGGCCGCTGCAGGGCCAGTCAGCCAGCGTGCAGGCCTCTCACCATCGGACCTCGGGCCCCTCCCTCGGTGTGAATCAGCCGTGCACACAGACTCGGACTTTGCTCCAGCTGACCAAGTATTAGACAATCTGGCCGTGGAAGCTATGGCCCCAGGCCCCGCCCCGGCGCCACTCACCAGCACGTCCGGGAGCACCAGGGCGGTCAGCGGCCGGCCGTGCACAGCCGTGTCCCTGACCAGCATGTACAGCCGCTCGGCCTCCGCAAAGCAGGCCACGTCCAGCACCACGGCACCTGTGGCAGGTGGGCCGTGAGCTCGGTTACCTGTCCTGCCCCCACCCACACGGTGTCTGGGCTGGGGCCTCGCCTCCTCCCGCGGCCGAATGGCCCCCGTTGTGGCCACGGCCCACCTCAGGCCAGCCCGTCCCAAGGCGTCCCCGCAGTGCGTGACTCCCTCCCCCGGGGGGAGCCCCCAAGGACAGCCGGGCTCGGAGACAGGAGATGCCGGCTGAACAGAGCAAGGCCACCTGGAGGCAGGGTGGAGCAGACACGCACCCCCCAGGACCCGCGAGAGGCACGGAGCACGTTGGTAACTGCTATGGACCCACAGAGGGGAGTCGGGCCTCACGGTACTGTTCTCCCACTGGGGAGATCTGACGTTTCCCGCCATAAAAGACGGAACCCATGAGCACAAGAGGTTGTGGAGAAAGCATTCTCTGCACCTCAGTCACGTTTTAGCAAAAGCATCACAGCCGTGAACCAGGAAACGAAACACCACCGTTTCCCCGGCCCACGGGTCCTAAACAAGGCGGAGCAAGAGGGCACAGCTGCCCCACCTACTCCAGGGAGTGACCTTGGACCCAACCTGACCACAGCCCGTGGGCGGCTCACCTTGTGTGGAGTAGACGTGGCTCACGGACACGAGGCCAGCTGCAAAGACGGGGGGTCGGGGCGGCAGGCTGCGGTCGGACGCCAGGGACCTGCCCCCCAGGACCCCGACCCAGGGCCGCCACCCCAGGCAGCCCCACCCGGCCTCCCAGGCCAGGAATGAGTTCACACCACCCAACAGCGCAGCTCTCCCAGGAAGTGCCCCCCCCACTCCAGAGGAGGTGATGGGGGCTGGGCCCCAGAGGTGAGGACAGAGACCCTCTGGGCCAGGAACCAGCTCGGCAAAGGCTCAGCCAGGGCTTGGGGGGCGCGGGGGAGCAGTGGGACGCAGCCCGGGCACCACGCAGCCCAGCCCGCACACCCGCCCTCAGGACGCCCGCCCTGCCCCCCACCCGGCCAAGCGCCCGGACCAGCCCAGGCAGTCGCACCTTTGCTGGCCACAGCCTCGTCCAGCAGACTGCTATACTCCTGGGGGGACCGGCCGGGGGGCAGACCACCCACGAACAGAGAGACACGTGGGGCCACCACTCTGCTCTCAGCCACGTAGAACCGCGTCTGGCTCATCTGCCGCAGGGACGTCTGCGGGGAGGGGGACCGCTGAGCAGAGCACCAGGGGACGGGCCTCCCCACCCCCCGCCCCCGTCCACAAAGGGGGCCGAAGGGAAGACGACCCGGGCTAAACGCCACCGAGATGGGAAAGGAGAGGAGAGGAAGGACACACGGGGAACTTGCAAAGGGGAGGCACTGCTGGCCGGGACGCTTAGCTGCCCGCCAGCATGGGCTTGTGTCCTACGGGCAGACAGACTCCCTCTCTACGATGTAGAAGCCATATCCAAAGGCCAGCCGTTCCCCAGGGGCCAGTGTCCACACCCACTCACCTGCCGGATCTCACGAAGCCGGTCAAGCAAGGGCTCCTCGTCCGCCAGCACCGTGCGCTGGACTGCAGAGTTGAGAGACACCACTATTAGCCCCAGGCCCTGCGGCCACCTCCAAAAGCACCTGCCCTGGGACCCCGGGCGCCTAGGGGTAGGACTGGTCAGGGTTTTGACTACAGGCTGCCCGCTCACCTTGCCTGCTGCCCATGAGTACCTCCACCAGCTGGAAGCTCTTCCGCCCCTCAACCTGTTGGGGTGGAGTTCAGGGCATCAGGCCTGGACCAGCCCTAACGCCCCCCCCACCCCACCCCACCCCACCCCCGCCTCCCGAAGACCCACATGGGGCCACCGCGCCAGGCAGGGCGGGCCCAGCACACATACCTGGCGCCCCAGCAGCGGGAGGACCTCCAGCACCGCAGTCCGGGCTGTGCTCTGCGGCGTCACACGGATGGACACGTAGGCCACACCCACCCTGCAGGGGACAAGCTCAGGAGCTGGGGTCGCACAGCCCCCACCCCTCCCTCCCGCCGCGGACCCTACCGGGGACCTGGGTCTCACTTGAGCCAGGCAGGGTAGATCTTCAGGACCTCCTGGGTGCGGGGCAGAGCGCAAATGATCCAGGCCTCGGGAATGCGAACGGCGCTGGGAACGTCTCGGGCCCCTGGGCCTCTACTGCCTTCCTCCTGGGTGGTCCCACCACTCCAGACCTTTCCCGAGGCCCCGGTGTCGCCAGCCAGAGCGGGTGCGGGGAGCGCCTGCAGCTGGAAGCCCTGAGGGTCCTCCGTGATGTAGTAGGCCCGCAGCGCCGCCTCCTTAGAGGGGGGGTGGGGGTGGGCGTGAGCGGAGCCAGGCCACCGTGGGTCCCCGCAGCCCCCCAGGGACGGGCCTGCGAGGCGGCTGCGGGGTCCCTCTTACCAGCACCTCCTGACTCTTGGCCAGGCGGGAGACGGTGATGGCACGAAAGTAGTTTCGCTGCACTGCGTCGTTGCCGTCAAAGATCTTCAGAGTCTGCTTGCCTGGGCCACAGGGAAGTGGGTGCAAATTCGTGGAACAAGGCACGGGATGGGGGAACGGGGCATGGGATGGGGGGCTGGCCACAGCTAAGGGGCACTTACTGGACTCTAGTGCCATCACCTCTCTACCTGGGCCGGCGGGGGTGCTTCCGTCCACGCTGTCATCTCCCTCCCCTGTGGGACGGTCACAGCTGGCCTCAGTCAAGGCCCGGCCCCCACCCCAGACGCCCGCTCCCCGCCGCCCTGCTCACCCGGCTCTGGGGCCGTGCTCTCGGAGATCCGAAAGCAGTGCATCTTGCTGAAGTTGCGGGACAGCAGGCGCACGCACGCCGGCGGCAGGACCATGGTGCGCAGGCGCCCGAAAGTGCACTCGGGGGCGAGAGCCGCGGAGCAGACCGAGTGGGCCTGGGGGAGAGGGCACGGGCTCGAGCCTGGGGTCCTGGTACAGGAGAGGACCTGGGTCCAGGCCGGCCCTCAGTGATTCCCCGGGGGCCCACACTTAGCTCCCACGCGCCGGTGGCGCCACCCCCAACCAGAGAGCCCTGAGCCTCCCCTGCACAACCGAACCCCACCCCAAAAGCCGGAAAACATCCCGATCCAAACGAGCTGTCCCCAGGACCCAGGACCCCCGCCCCCCCATCCTGCTTTGCCACTGGACGATGCAGCACGCCCCACAGGTCTTGGCCCCGACCTCCCTCCCGCCCCGCCCCCAGGACCCCCGCCCCCGCCCCCGCCCCCGCCTCACGCGGACCCGCGCCTCTCCCGCCCCGCCCCCAGAGCCTCCGCCCCGCCCCACCTGGACGCCGCACCACTCGCAGCGCACGCCGGCCAGCACGTCGGACGAGCCGCAAGTCTTTCGGCAGACCTCGCAGCGCGCGCCCGAGGGCAGATTTCCCTCGCGCCAGTGGTGGAGGTGCGTGTCCTGCGGAGAGGGCTGTCAGCAGGCTCGGCGCAGCCTCTCCCACCTCCCCGGCCCTCTGGCCCCCGGCCCAGCGCACTCACGTGGTCCCGGTGCCCGTCCTGGTGGCACTGGCGGCAGTCGCTGCAGGCGAAGGGCACACAGTCGGGGTGAACGTGCAGCTCACACACTGGGGGGCGGGCAGGGTTAGGGGTCTCTCGCCGCTGCCCACCGACCCTGCCAGACCCCTTCTCGCCGGCCTCTCTGCTCCCGTCTGGGGCCGCCCCTCCCCTGACCGCACATTCTTTAACCTTTTGGGGTACGACGTGCGAGACAGGAGCAGTCCCCCCTCCCTCGGCGTGATGGGGACCAGCTTCTCCGCTTCTCTCCCCTCCGGGCCCACCTCAACACGCAGCCTGCGCCCCTGCGGTCCCCTGCACCCGCCTCCCCGCCTCCCCGCCTCCCCGCGCGGGCAGCTCCAGAATCCCCGAACCCCACCCTAGAGCTACCGCCTGACCGCAGGGAGGGCTGGGCCACCCTGGGCAGCAGAGGCCAGGTCCCTGGTGAGGAGGGAGTTAGACCCCAGAGGAGCCAGGCAGGCTCCTGGCGGTACCTTCGCAGCGAACCCCGGGTGCCTCCAGGCCCTTTCGGCACACGGCGCAGAACCTGCGCTTGTAGAGCCCCCGGGGGCCGAAGCAGTGGGCCACCGGGACCTGGAAGGAGCAGAGCTCGGCCTCAGCCTGGGCCCTAAGGCCTGGCAACCGGGTCCCCAAGCCCCACTTCCTCTCTGTCCCAGGGAGCTCCCATCAGCAGCCCTGGCCACCTGCCTGACCGCTATACACCCCTCAGTCCTCCCGAGCACGATTAACAGGATGCTGTGTGTGCCTCAGCCCCTCGGTGCTCCCAAGGGGTCCTGCTGGGGACTGCCCTGCATGCTGACCTCCCCATTCCCTGCGCAGGACCAACTCAGGGCCGCCTGGGCCGTGATCTCAGACAGCCCCCTCTGCAGCTCAGGCCCCAGCTGGTCCTGCCCAGGCCCGATCCAGCTGCACAGGTGCTGACCACTCCCCCAGGCCTATTCCCCTCCGTGATACATTTCGGGCCACCCGGATAAAGTACAGGTGGAGGAGGCCCACCAACAGGCAGGAGGGGCAGTGCTGGGTATCAGGGACCCTGGAGAAGACAGGGTCAGAACCGTCGGGAAGTGAGGCCCAGCTGCTGCCCTGGGAGGGGCTCACAGGCAGGGATGCAGTCTGCAGCTCAGGGACCCAGACCAGCACAAGGGAACACTCCCACCCCAGCCCCCCAGTGCTTGGGCCACTGCCCACCCCATCCGACATGCCGGCCTGACTCCCCACCACAAAAGCTGGCCTCCCTGACCCTCCGCACCCTCCCCCCGAAGGTGCAGTAGCCCAAGCTCCATACGTACGCGGACCAGGCTGGGTGCCACGCTCGTACACGGGGTCTTCACGTGCTTCAGGCACTTCTCGTGTGACATGAAGTTGCAGACTATGGGAATGAGAGCCCCGTGAGTTGGCCCCTGTCCTGCCCAGGAATCAAAAGACCCCAGGTCTTGGCACGCGGGAGGGAGGCCGCAGCCAGTGGGACCGCCAAGGGCCGTGGTAGGGTGCCAGCATTCTGTGATGGGGCAGATGGCCTATCACAGTGGGCCCACCCTCCCAAAACTTCCTAACCTTAACCCTAGTCATAGGGGTAGGGAGAGGGCATGGAGACAACCTGACCCTCTGTCCCACCCCAGAGAGCCCAGAGCGGGGAGCAGGGCCCTGGTGGCTCTGACCGTCCTGGATGACGGTGTGTTCTGGTGTCCCAAGAGTCCCCCGTCCAGTGCCCTATACACACACGCACACACAGGCCCAGTTCTTTCAAGTCTCTGCTGGTGGGGGGGGCGCAGGCGGGCACTTGGCCAGCTCCTGCACCTCTACCTACCCCCTACACCAGCTTCACCAGGGACACCCTTCCCTCACTCCCCACAACTGCATACACCCCTAATTACCCCTCCCACGTACGATGTGCCTGCCCAGACCACAGCCAGTCTGTGATAGACCAGGATCCCCCCAGCCCCCCGAGGCAGGCAGGGTGGCTGGCCCAGTGAGGGCTGCACCTGCCCCTGCCCAGGGAGTAGACAGCCCAGAGGCTCCAACAGTGGTGAGCTATGCTCACAAGGCCCACAGGGGCAGCAAGGGGGCACCCTACCCATCCTGGGGAGGCATGGGTCCGGGTGAGGCACCCAGCCCAGCTCGGCTGCGGGCAGGCGGCACCCAGCTTCCTCCTCTGGCCCATGCAGATGGTCCCTGCTCCCCCCACATGCTGGGTGCTCCCTGGCAGGGGAAGGGGCTCTTCCTCCCATGCCCTTGTCAGGCCCCTCTGCTTGCCGAGGTCACCAGCTCATTCTCCAGAGTTGGGGAGAATGTCCGCACAGGTGCCCAGTGAAGGCCTCCACATCACCCCCATTTCCCTTCCATGAGCTTCTTCGCCCCTCAGACCTAGTGCGCACCTTCAAGAGGCCATACCCACGAGGGGGACCTGCCACTTCCCCTGGCAGAAGGCATCCTGTGTGAGGCGCCCGGTCTCCTCTGTAGGATCCAGCCTAAGTGCTCCCTCTGTCCCCAGAGCCAAAGGCCTGTCTCCCTGAGCAGGGCAGAGGCTCCCCGCCCCGTCCCCTGCGGAAATGAGCAGGACTAGAAGAGCCGACCCTGGAAGCACACGTGTCAGCTGCCCAGGAGCCAGAGGAGGGAGGGCCTCCTCACCCAGCCAGGCCGGCTTGGCAGCGGGGTGTGAGCCCTGTTGGGGCATGTCACACTCGGGGTGGCGGGCCTGGCCCAGCTCTCTGGGAGTCTGAGCCTGGGCAGCGCCAGCACGCAGACCCTGTGGGCAGCAGTGTGCACCCAGGAGAGAATGGACCAGCACCAGCCCAGGGGAGCCAGTGGCCGAGGCCAGCCCTGCCTGGCCACACTGCTGCCCCTTGCACCTGCTCAGGGTTGGCTGGCCTCATCCCCAGTCACTGCACCTGCCCTGCGCAGCCGCGACGTTCTTTCCCCACTGGATCCCAAGCCAGGTGAGGGCGTCTAGGGAGCAGATCTTTCCACCGTCCTGGGGGAGGGGCCGCGGCCACTGGACGCCCCCAGACCCCCGCAGGAGCTGGTCCACATCACCTCCACGGGGAGGTCTGGGCCTGGCACACCCCTGCCCCGAGGGGCAAGGGGCTCTATCCTGGGGAGGCCATTGCTGGAAGTGCAGAGGTCAGGGGTGAGGTGCCCGTTCTGGCCCAGGTACTGGGGTCTGCGATGGGGTCGCGGGCGCTCACCGTCACACAGGATGCCGGCCAGCCCCCAGATGAAATCGGAGCAGAGGTGGCAGAAGGTGGGCTTGGTGAGCGTCACCTTCCTGAAGCTGTGACTCGGCGCGGCGGGGCCCAGGGGCCTAGCGCCCGCCCGCTCCGGCCCCGACCCTGGCCCGGACCCCGGCCCCGACCCTGGCCCGGACCCCGGCCCCGACCGCGAGCGGCTTCCGGCGCCCAGCTCCGGGCTGGAGGTCGGGCTGCCCTGGCGCGGGGAGCCGCCGCCAAGCCAGGCGCGGGCCCCGGGCTCGGCCGCCGCCGCCATCCCCGGCCAGGGCAGCCCGAGCCCCAGTGGAGGACGACTGCGGGATCAGCGCTGCGGGCAAGAGGGGCAGCCGTCCCCAGCTGTGCCCCGCGGTCCGCGCCGTGCTTCCGACTGCGCCTACCGTCACTGCGCAGGCGCGCACCCGCGGGGCGGGGTCTGGGGCGGGGTCCCGGCCCTTGGGCGGGGCCGGGGTGGGGCCTGCGGGGTGGGGGCGGGGCACGAGCGGGGCGGGCCTGCGGAGCAGTGGGTGGGCCGAGGTCCGAGGTCCGAGCTCCGCGGCCTCCCGGGCAGGTGGATGGGTCCGGTGGCCCGACGAGGTCCGGTGGCCAGACAAGGCAGGCACACGACCTGCAGACACCGACGCGAAGTGTTTGCACCTGCGGCGCCCGGGCACGCGCCTGCGCAGACGGACGCCTCCTTCGCGGCACCGGGATCCCGTTCGCGGCCCGCGGTTGCTCAGGGCGACCCGGCAAACGTGCGGCACTGCCCCAGGTCCCCAGAGTGGGGTCTGGAGGCCAGGCCCTGCCCTCGGGAGCCCCCGTCTGGAGTCAGAGGGGCGGGGAAGGGTTTGGGGTCTCGGGGTGGGGGGGGTCCCAGGGTGAGGTCCGGGGAGGAGCCAGGCCCTCTGGGCCCCAGTCTGGGCGTCCATGGTGGAGGAGGAAGGCGATGGAGATGGCTCTGGGGCTGGGACGGCCTGTCTGCCCTGTGTGCTCCCACCAGCCGTGCATGGGCGGCTCAGTCTGCGGGGTCTTCGGACGCGTGGACCCTGCCCCGCCGCGAGCAACCCCAGGCGCCCGGCCCCTGTCCTCACCACAGACGGGGTGGTTCCTTTCAGGAGGAGCTCCCTCCCATCATCTCTCACTTGGGAAGCCCGAGGGGCTGGCATCCTTCCCTCCGGGCCCCGACCTCGTGGGCGACCTAAAGCGACCCCACCCCGGGCCTCCCGGACCCTTCCCCGCTGTGAAAGACCCGCCCCCACCGCACTCCCAGGGAAGGCAGTGAATCCAGCCCTTGCCCTGCCCACCAGCGTTGTCTCGAGGACGTGTGGGGGTCGCGTCCACGCAGGTCACCCTGCCCCATCGCCCGACAGCGCTCCGGGGTCCCCGCCCCTGTGGGCCTGACCGCGGATTGTAATGCGCGTCGCCGAGCCGGGCGTCGTGGGCCAAGGCGCTGCCGGGGGACCTGCCTGATCCCTGCTGCGTCGTTGTGGGCTGCCCTCCCTCGAGACAGGCCCCGACACGGCAGGGTGAGCAGGGGCTGCAGAGCCCCAGAGGAGGAGGAGAACGGGGCAGGGGACACAACCAGGGGAGGATACTGTCCTGGGGAGGGCGTAGTAGGGAGGAAATGCCTGGAAGTGTGTTAGGCCTGCTGGGAGGAGCTGCGGAGGCAGGAGAGAGAGAGGGCGGGGCCGGGGCCGGGCCCAAAGACCGGAGCCAACCCCTGAGGGTGGGGGGGACTCAGCCCCCAATCCTGTTGGAGCACCGGCTGTGCACCGGGGCGCTGGGCTGGCACCCTTGCCCACCCTGGGGCTGAGTTCTGGGGCAGACAGACAAGAGCAAACTGAAAAATAAGGCGGGAAACGCCACTTGGTATCTCAGTGCCTGGCCGTGGACGGAAGGAGCCAGGACTGAGCTACCAGGAGGACAAACATCCAAAAAGGGGAAATGGGGTGCAAAGCCCTGGGGCAGTGATGTTGGAAAGGCAAGGACATCCCTTCGCCTGGGGCTCCCCAGATGGGCCCCTGCGCCCTGGAGCATTTAGCTCGCTGCCAGCCCCCTCCCTCCTCCCCACGCCCTGAGGCCACAGGGCCCTGACTGCCCACACTCCTCCTCCTCTCCTCAGCAACCCCCAACCAGCCCCAGGCCAACCTGCTTCTTGGCCCCGGGAGGGTTGTGACCCAGCCATGGTGCCTGTAAGAAGCAGAGGTTTCTATTGAAGCCCACTCCCCATAATCCAAACAAGCTGACTTCTAAGGATGCAGGATTTCAGGACATATCTTTCTCCATTTGTGAGAAAGTGGAGTCCAGGAAAAACATCTTGAAAAGAAAAATCCACGTCTGACCATTTCCGCAGACTTTAACTGCTTTCTGATCCAGCATAGTAACTAAAATGGCAAACATACTTCCACCAAACCGTCCCCTGACCTCCTTGGAATACCTTCTAAAATAATTAGCAGCTTCTAGATGAAGCTTAAATCTAAACCTCTGCTTGGGACACATAACAAAATTCCAGACAGGCAGCTTAAACAACAGACATTTATTTATCTTGGTTCTGGAGTCTGGAAGTTGGAGATCAGGGTGCTAGTGTGGTTGGTTCTGGTGAGGGCCCGCTTCCTGGCCTGCAGACACCATGTTTTGGCTGTGCTGGCACATGGGGGTGGGGACACTAATCCCATCATGGGGCCCCACCCTCACGACCTCATCCAACCCTAATTATCCTCAAAGGCCCACCTCCAAATGCCATTACATGAGGGCTAGAGTTTCAGCATATTAATCAGTGGGAGAATCAATGTTGTTTAAGCCACCCAGCTTGTGGTGCTTTGTGTGGGAACCCAGGCAAACTAATGTACACACAGACCTGCCAGCCTGCCTGGAAGGCCCAGAAACAGCCAGTCTTGCATTATTTGGTGACTGGCCTGTGTTACCCAACGTTTTGTCTTGAGTTCCACTGAGGGTCTTTTTGTTGCTGCTCAGGTCACGGGCATGTAAGGGTCTGGTCCGCTGTTGGGGTCCTGCCTCTCAGTCCTTCTGCACCAGCGGGCTTGGGTGTTGGTGCCAGACTTTGGCTGTTATGGAAAATGCTTCTGGGAACATTCTCGTCCATGTGTTTGGATACCACACATACATGTCCTTGTGTCTGCTGAAGTAGGACGTGCTATGTTCACTTGTAGAAGATAATGCCAAACAGCTTTCCAAGAATCCACACAAAAATAAAAGTTCATACTTCCACCAGCAATGCGGAAGACTTTTGCCAACCCTGGACACTAACAGTGTCACAATTTCAGCCTTTCTGGTAAGGATGCAGAGATGTCTGTGTGGCTTTGGCTCTTGTCCAGCGGCGGTGGGGAGAGAGGCCTGCAGCTCGTCCTGGATCTGTCTGTCATCTGCAGCTCTTCCTGTGAGGCTTGGTTAGATGTCTTGGTCACCTTTCTTTTTTTTTTTTTTTTAATTTATTTATTTTTGGCTGTGTTGGGTCTTCGTTTCTGTGCGAGGGCTTTCTCTAGTTGTGGCAAGCGGGGGCCACTCTTCATCGCGGTGCGCGGGCCTCTCATTATCGCGGCCTCTCTTGTTGCGGAGCACAGGCTCCAGACGCGCAGGGTCAGTAGTTGTGGCTCACGGGCCCAGTTGCTCCGCGGCATGTGGGATCTTCCCAGACCAGGGCTTGAACCCCTGTCCCCTGAATTGGCAGGCGGATTCTCAACCATTGAACCACCAGGGAAGCCCTTGGTCACCTTTCTATTGAGTGTCTTTTTCTTATTGATTTGCAGGAGTTCTTTATGTATTCTGGAGGTGATTCTTTTATTGGTTACAGTCAATTGTCAGTATTCTCAAAGTCATGCTCTATGTGGTCTCCGCAAACTCTCACCCACGGCTCCTGGGGAAACAACGGCTGCTTCCTGCCAGCCTCTCGTCACGGCGTTTTCCCCGATGAGTCAACACAAAAAGACCACTTAGTGAACAGACACCGTCGTTGGCTCGTTAAGCACCGACCCGGCCGACAGCGCTGTCCCTCGGCCTGGACGGAGCTCGCCCGGCACACGGGTTCCTCCACAGGGCACGTCCCGGCCTCCCGCGCTCAGGACTCTGGATGTGACGAGCCCTGGGCCGGGGGCCACGGAAGCCGCAGAATCACCACCGAAAGCACAAGAGCGGAAACGCGGCACCGAAGGGGCAGGAAGAGGGCTCGCTCACGGGTGAGCAGAAGCAAGAAGGCAGGGCCCGTCGCCGCTGCTCCGTGCACGTCCATCTGCGGACAGCCTCGAAGGCGCTGCGAGCGTTGACGACGGTGGGACAAGCGGGTCTTCGCGAACAGGCGGACTCGCAAAGACAGGCTCCGTGAATATTGGGAGGGACCGTGTCTGCATCCCCCCCACACCTGGCTGGTCCTGCCACCCGCTCAGCGGTGGCTCTTGGTGAAGGCCTCCTTTGTTTCCTCTCGGCCAGCTGGGCAGCCCTTTCCCTTCTGGGGAGGGCCTTTGAGCCCTGCTCCACGAGCACCTGCCGCCCTGAGACGGCGAAGATGCCCGAGTCTCAGGAAGAGGGCGGTGTGCTGTGCGGCCTCAGGCGCGTCTCCACTTGTCCGATGTACCACCAGGTAAATGTGGGGCTGGGCCTGCCCAGGTGTGGGGCAGCCTGAAGTCAATGGGACTCTCTTTAAGAAAAAATGCAGAATTATTTTGATAAAATTAGAAACACACTTATTCAGAATGAGAGAAAAAAATCACAACAAATTAAGCATGAAAAATATCGATAAATGGCACAAACATCACAAAATCTAGAAAAAGCCCACACCTTTTATTCATAACTGCCTGCTACTCCGCTGTGATTCTTTTTTCATCCACGTTCTTAAAAAATTTTTTGTCCCTGCTGCGTGGCTTGTGGGATCTTATTTCCCCAACCAAGAATTGAACCCGGGCCCTCGGCAGTGAAAGCCCAGAGTCCTAACCACTGGACCGCCAGGGAATTCCCTCATCTACATTTTAAGTTGTCTCTTTTTATAACAATTTTGCAATATCATTGTCCAGGGAGAAAAGAAAAAGATAATTTAGTCCCTCCAGCATAACTGATTGAAAAAAATTGTCACTGCTATTTTACAAGACTTTCTGCTTGACAACTAGTTACTGGTTGTATCACATACATTGTTAGGACTACTGTCACAGCTGGAGAGAACGTCGTCAAGTTTCTTCCATAAGCTGGGAAGCCTCAGGGTCGTGTGCTTTTCCTGGGCCATGACTAATCTAAAATGTCCCTGCTGATCTGACGAAGCTTCTTACATCATGTCCTTGTCACACTGGCTGTTAGGGTCCACGTTATCTTGTCAATGTCAGCGTTTCCGGTTAAATCAGCGGATGTTTAATCCTTTTCCAAGTTAGGGTGATTCACTCCTTCCTCCTGGTTAGTTGCCATGGGAGTTCCTGCAAGCTGTTTTCTACGCCAGGATGTTTGGCAGTAACTTCCTAACCAAGTGGCTGGGGAGGGCATGGTGTTCTCCACTGACCCCCAACCCATGTTCCCGCAACTTAACTTCCCCTTGGCCGGATCTCGAGAGTGCCACCCCCGGCACCACCCCCGCCAGAGGGGAAGTGTGATGGGGGACCTGAGAGAGTGTGGGAACTGCTGTGGTCACTTTGTCTTCATTTAGCAAATGTTACAAAACCTTCTGGGCAGATGAAGGCCCTGTGTGAACCCAGGCGACTGCATGGACCCATGGCCTCCCTGTGGTGCCTGTGTCCATCTGTGCCCAGGGCCCCACTGTCCCCACCGCTCTGGCGTTATAGCCCCTGTCTCCATAGAAGAAGCCCCTGCGCGTGTTCAAGGTGTGGGCGGGACCACATTCCCTCCACGAGGGCTGCTGGCCTCCAGCTTCTAGAGCCACGTTCCTGGCATTCCTGAGCAGCACTGCACCTTTGTTCTAAAATTTGTGCCCAGGGGACTTCCCTGGTGGCACAGTGGTTAAGAATCCACCTGCCAATGCAGGGAACACGGGTTCGAGCCCTGGTCCGGGAAGATCCCACGTGCCGTGGAGCAACTAAGCCCGTGTGCCTAGAGCCCGTGCTCCGCAACAAGAGAAGCTACTGCAATGAGAAGCCTGCGCACTGCAACGAAGGGTAGCCCCCACTCGCTGCAACTAGAGAAAGCCCGCGCGCAGCAACGAAGATGCAATGCAACCAAAACTAAATAAATGAATTTATAAAAAATAAATTAATTAATTAAATTAAATAAAATTTGTGCCCAGGATTTGTTTTAATCAGATATGGTAAGATGACAGAAACGGAGACAACTGCCTTTGAAGGAAGAACTTTTTTTTTTCAGTTTTTATTTATTTATTTTTACATCTTTATTGGAGTATAATTGCTCTACAATGGTGTGTTAGTTTCTGCTTCATGACAAAGTGAATCAGCTATACATATACATATATCCCCATATCCCCTCCCTCTTGTGTCTCCTTCCCACACTCCCCATCCCACCCCTCTAGGTGGTCACAGAGCACCGAGCTGATCTCCCTGTGCTATGCGGCTGCTTCCCACTAGCTACCTATTTTTACATTTGGTCGTGCGTATATGTCCATGCCACTCTCTCATTTCTTCCCAGCTTCCCCTCCCCCCCACACCGTGTCCTCAAGTCCATTCTCTACGTCTGCCTTGAAGGAAGAATTTATTATTCACATTTCTCAAGAGAAGGGGCCACCACGTCAGGAGCATCGGTTTGGGTCAGGAGGCAGAAGCAGAAGTGAAGAGAACGTGGCCCAGAGCCTTAACTGGGGCTTTCGCAGGAAGGAGTGGGTGAGGTAGCACAGGTACACACGGCAAGTTTAGGACTGGACCGTTGGAATAATTCTGGCAGGCCTGAGCGCTAGGGGCAGGGCTGCTTGTACAGTGCCCAGCCCCGGGGAGGTCTGGGGCAGGGGGCACGTCGGCACGGGGGGTGAGAGTGGCTGAGGGGCTGGTTGGGCTGTGGGCTCTGGGCCGGTTCACCGTGGGGAGGCTCAGCACTGGGAGGGCTGTCTCTCCAGGACCAAGGCCCCAAATGCCAGAGCGCCAAGAACACAGAAAACAAGCGAATACAGCCAATACAGCCAAAGACAGATATGGCGGGGGGCGGAGAGAAGGAAACCGTTCTTCCCTGCTTAGAGATACAGGCCAGGTTTTATTTGAGAAAAAACAGGCTTTTGTTTAAGGGAAGGAAGAGGGAGAAAGATTGATGGTGCTGCCAGCAGGGCCCCTGGTCCTCTTACCAGCCAGAGACAGGGACGAAAAGCCTAAAAGAAAAATAAATGAAGAAATAAATGAAGAGGGAGAAAAGGATGAAAGAAAAAACCAATATAAGGGCATAGAGGGGAGTAAATAAGGCCTAGTTCTGCCCGTTCTTTTCCCTGTAAAAGTTAAGGGTCCCTCACGGTGGAAAACCACACCGTGCAGCTGTGGTCCCACTGTTAGGGCTCCACACTGGAAATCCAACACTGCTAACACCACGGCCTCCACCGACCAGCGACCAGACACTTTGCTCAGTGGGTGCCTCTCCCCACCGTTGGCTCCACCCCGAACGGACGGCCACGCCTCTCCAGGCCACCCCGGCACCTGGCCGCCTTCCAGCACGCACCGTCCTGGCAGGCTAGCCCTTGACCAACCTTGACCGACGGCAGACGCCTTTCTCCAGGAGCACAGGTGTGGCCTCACCGTGATGACGCCCTCCTCCAAGGACAGCCACTGGACACACAGGCCCAACATCTTCTAGTCCTTGTTGAGTCCTGGTGGCCACAAATCCTTCCCCCAGACCCCCTGGCTACCTGGGGAGCCCCTTGGGATGACCTGGGTAGCAGCGGGGGGCGTCCGTGGACTGTGCGACAGAACTGCCAGCTACCCCACGTGACGGGGCTCCTCCCGTGCCCCAGCCCTGACGACGGACGGACCCAGAGCTCAGCACACCGGCTGGACTTCACGCAGCGGTCTCAGCAGCGCCTGCCCCGAACAAGTGGCCCATCTGCACACTGATCATACACTGTCCAACCATCACCTAAAAATCGCCCCCTTCAGAGGTGAGAGCTCTAGGAATCTCGTCTCACAGACTCCCACACGTTTCCATGTGCACTAAGGCCACGACGTGAGGTGTGGCCAGGACATGCTACACATGTCACTTCTCAAAGTACAGTCCCTGAGGGCTCCCAGAGGGCCTGTGTGACTGAGACAAAGACTGGTCTCCTCAAACACCCTTTTTCAAATTCCAGTCCGGCAAGTGGAACCCTAGATGGGCCTCTGTCTTGTCCCAGGCCTTAATCTCTCTTAATTCAAGGACCTTGGCTAACTCACACTTCACGCCAAGTTTCAAAGCTTTTCCACTGCCCTTTCCTCTGTTAAAGGGGACGTGTCCTGCCTTTGGGCACTAAAGACTCTTTGCACATAAGGATACTTTAATAATGCCCATCCCCTCCCTCCACCTCCCCATGTGGTCCTGCCTCCTATTTCTAGGGATCTGTGTCCATCTGTCGAAGCACACATGATTAAAGCAAGTCCTGAGTGCAAATTTTAGGACGATCTTCAGATGGCTTCCTTTCTTCTGAAGTCACCATGCAGCCTCTTTCGTGTCAAATCTCCCTCTGCCTCCCCCTTACAAGGACACTCAGAGCCCACTCGGATGATCCAGGGTCATCTCCCTATCTCAAGACCCTTAACTTAGTCCCACCTGCAAAGTCCCTTCACGGTAGAAGCTCCCACTCAAGAGGACATGGGGGGCCAGCCGCTCACACACCGTGTGCCCCTCACAATCCCTGGGCTACTACTGTTGTCATATGTTTCAGTCTCTGGATATATTTCGAGCCCAACGAGATGTTATTATTGCCGTGTTATGTGTCACTCTTCATTAGACTTATAGACAATAGACCTTTCTGCTGCATTTCCTTCCTTCCTGCCCCTCTGGGCTGCAAGGATCACTGTTCTTCTGGAAGAACACCAGTTACCATTTCCGTAAAGGAGGGTCAGTGGTGACAAGTGTTCTCAGAGTTGGATTCTCCGAAGCATCTTTGTTTGACCTCCATTTCAAAGCATGCTTTTTGCTGGATCGAGACGTCCTGGCTAACAGTGGTTTAGTTTGAAGTTTTCCTTCCCTTGGCTGCTGGTTCTGGCCGCTTCTGTTGGAAAGTCAGTGTTCTTTCTTGCTGTTTTGCACTTTGAGGGTAACGGGTCCTTTCCCCCTCAAGCTGCTTTGAAGGCTTTCCCTTCAGCTTTGTTTTCAGCATTTCACTAGGACGCGCCTGGGTTCTTCTGCCTTTGTACTTTTCCTCGGGCTACGGAGCACGCCTTCATTCTGTGACTGGATGTCGTCCATCACTTTTAGAGCTCCTCTCTCTTCAGCCCAAGGGACTGGACACTGGTTGACTCTGGGGCGGGGTTCTGCTGTCCGAGGGAGGACAGTGCAAGGACAGAGGCTCTTCCCCGAGTCCTGAGACGCTTGACTGGCGGAGGATGTGAGGCTGTACGACCTACAGTATATGTAGGTATACACACCCGTAGTATATGTGCAGTTAGAAGCTTAAACGTTCACCGCTGACCCCACCTCCCCCAACACTCAGGCCGCGCTGCCCATCTGCCCATAGAAATGTCCACTTGGCTTCTCAAAGGCAGCTTAGCCCCCTGACCACCCCCGTTGCTTTACAACAGCCCTCCTCTCAGAAAACGTCACATCCGCGCGCTGCTCCAGCCGAATTCCTAAGAGCCACCATCCACCTTCCAAACGTGTCCCACTTCTGACCACCTTCCACTGAGCAGCCGCCTGGCGCGCGCGTTAGGATACTTGCCGGCCCGCAAGCCGACCTTCCGAAGCATTAACAGACGACGGATTTCACTCGAGCGGCTGAAGGCCGAGCGCTTTCCGAGTGCCGCCCAGTCCCCGCAGCCCGCTCGGCGCGGGAGGGAACGGAGGGGAGCAAACTGAGGGGAAGGGGCTCCAGATTGGGGCGGGGGATGGCAGCCTGAGGGCAGCTGGGCACAGCCCACTGTCTGGAGAAGCGCTCCAGATTCCGGGGCTGCGGGAGCTGCCCGCCCCGCCACCCAGCCCCACGCCCACCGCCCCGGGCCCGCCTCCACCGCCACCTCCCGCCAGACCCCGCCCACGCCTCCTGCTTTCCCCTCCCGGCCACGCCCATCCCACAGCCCCGCTCCACGCCCACCGCTCCGGCCCCGCCCACCTCCCACTGCCCGCCAGACCCCCGCCCGGCCGGGTCCTGCCGAGGCCCCGCCCCGTGCTGGCGGTCACGTGGGGCGCGACCCGGAGGCGGAACAGGCGGGCGGGGCGCGGACCTCGGCTCCCGGAGCGCGGAGGGCCGGGTGGCTCTCCCGGGATTGGGGTGTTCTCGCGCCCGGGGCTTGCGTCCCCCGCGCCCCCGCCATGCGCCCACCTCGCCCCCGCGCCGCGCTGCTCGCGCTCCTGGCCGCGTCCCTTGCGGCCGCCGAGGCTCCGCACCTGGTGCGCGTGGACGCGGCCCGCGCGCTGCGTCCCCTGCAGCCCTTCTGGAGGAGCACCGGCTTCTGGTGAGCGCCTCGCGGGGGACTCTGAGGTCGGAGCGGCCCAGCCCGCCCCTGCTCGCTGCGCGCTCTTCCCAAACCGCGGCCGCGCACCCCGCCCCGTGCCTCCGGGACCCCCGTGTCGCACCTGGAGAGACCTGCAGTAGGCGCTCCGAAGGGAGGAGGGCCGCGGCTCGCTCCTTCCTTTCGGGTCCAGCCTCAGAGTGGGGATCTCCTCTCTGTCCGCTGGCTCTATGCCATGTTTCCGGTGCTGCGGAGGTTTTCTAGCTGAGCGGCTGCCCCGTGTGGTGGGGGCCTGGGGCCAGGTCCTGAGTGTGCCTGGTCACCCCCCAGAGGCTGAAGAGCCTGGTGGCCAACCGCGGCAGCCCAGGCTGCAGGAGGGGCTGTGGCCCAGGACACTACTCTTTGGCGCAGACCGGGACCACCTCGACGGGGCAACCCCAGAACGTTCGACGTCCCTGCAGTGGGACCTGTCCCCATCCCTGGTGTCCCCGATTGCCTCTGTCGGGCTTGGAGCTGATATCTCCCGGCTGGTGGGGCAGGGAGCAGGGTGGGAATGTGATCTCTCTGGGAGCCCCCGACCCCCATAAACCTGAGACTTCATCACAGTCCTGGCACTAGGGGGCAGTTTATTACATCAGGGACAGTAAAATTCACCAGCAGACACGCCCCGGTCCTTGCCCTGAGTTTGTAGGTGCGGGGCCTGTGCTGAGGCTCCTCTGCTAGCCCCACTCAAGGGGACTAACGCCTCCGCTCCCCCTTGTTTTGTGCCCAGTCCCCCACTGCCGCACAGCCAGGCTGACCGGTATGACCTCAGCTGGGACCAGCAGCTCAACCTGGCCTACGTGGGTGCCGTCCCTCATGGTGGCATCGAACAGGTTCGGACCCACTGGCTGCTGGACCTCATCACGGCCAGGTGGGTGATGGAGGGGATGGGCAGCCTGGGGGCAGCTGGGCAGAGCCCAGTGTATGGAGATGCAGACGGAGACTAAGAGGAGGTGGCGTCTGGTTGTGGAGGACAGTGCAGTACCGGGCCATGGCGGGGTCAACGGGGTGGGGGACTCCTGCTCCAAGAAGCCATTGCCCCTGTGCTTCTCGGCCAAGCATCCTGGGGGCAGGGGAGAATTGAGGGCACCCTCCTGGTGGCACAGGCGCTGTGGGTGCTGGGGCAGCCCCTGGATCGGGCAGAGCTGGACCCTGCAACGGCGAGTGGGCACCCTCGCTCTGTGCTCAGACTGTGTGGGGATGCCACGCCAGGGGCCGGGCTGAGGTCGTGTTGGTCACATCTGCCTTTGGCCCTGCCAGCCCCAGTGGGGGCTGAGGCAGAGGGTGTAAGAAACACTTGGGTGTGTGCATTGTGGGGTTTCCTAGACACAGAGACTCTCATCACACCCCTGGCCAGAGCTTCCAGCTCTCACCTGGGGTGGGGGGGCACTAGCGGGCCAAGGGACCAACGTCCTTTTGGCACCTTGGAGGCCACATGACTGCCTCAGGGTCCTTGTTCAAGTAAGACAGGACACCGAGTGTCAGACCGGCTCCATGGACCACAGATGCACAGCACTGGGCCCAGGTTGGCACCGAGGCAGGGTTTGTCTCAAAGGTGCAGTTGAGGGTTCTCAAGAGTCTGGGTCCTTGTGTGTGTTCACTGCCACCCTCCATCCCATTTGGGGTTCCCTGGGTCCTCTAGATTGGAGGCACCAGGCGACAGCAAGATCGCAGTGGTGGATGGTGGGAGTGGAGGCTGGCGGCAGGTGCCGGCTCTGTTAGAGGGTGGAGTTGGCGGCCACCAGCTCCTGGCAGCGGGCTCGGGCCGCCTGCACGGCACAGTGCACGCTGGGGAACAGCTGCCCCTCCTCGGCCGCGTCCCCCTGGTCCTCCCCGAGGAAGCCGCCTCTCCTCAGGGTGTCCCTCACCGAGGGGCTGCAGCAGGCCAGGAGCAGGGTGATGCCCAAGGCCCCGTAGTCTCGGCGCAGGTCCTGCAGTGTGGCCAGGCCGGCCGCGTCCAGGAACAGCAGCGGGGCACAGTCAATGACCACTGCGTGGAAGCAGGTCGCTGAGGGCACCAGCGCAGCTGTGCTGCTCCCGGGACCCAGGTCCCTGCCTTCGACAGGCTCTCCCTCGCCAGCCCCAACCTCCGGGCCCCGCTCCTTCCTCCTGGCGGCTGCGTACCCCACGTTCAGCCCGGTGAGGCTGTAGAGTGACCGCAGGAAGAAGTCCTTATTGGCGTAGTAGAGGGGCCCCGTGAAGCGGAACACCTGCACACCAGGCTCGGGGACCAGGCCCTCAAATTCTGCTGGGTCCCCATAGAAGCTGGAATCCCCGGCGCGGGCGAGCAGGGCAGCGCGTGGGTGATGTGTGCGGCCGGCCAGGCTGAGCAGTGAGAGGAGAATGCCGGCCAGGAGCCCGGCCTCGGTGCTGACCAGCACGCAGGTGGCCGCCGTGGCCACCCAGACCAGAGCATCGGCAGGGCTGAGCCGCCACAGCCGCGGGACGTCCCGCACCTTGCGCAGGGCCCCACGCAGGCTGACGATGATGATGCAGGCCAGCACGCTCCGCTGCAGGTCCCGGAACAGGGGCGCTAGCGCCAGCACCACCAGCAGCACCACGGCGGCGCTGACCGCGCTGGAGAGCTGCGTGCGGCAGCCGGTGGCCGTCTTCACCAGGCTCTTGGCCAGGGCGGCGCTGGTGGCAAAACAGTGGAAGAAGGCAGGCAGCACGTTGCAGCAGGCCACAGCCAGCAGCTCCTGGTTGGCGCGCACAGAGTAGCCGTGGCTGCGGGCGAACATCTCCGCCAGCGAGATGGAGAAGGCGGAACTCACGAGGGCCAGGGATGCGGCGTCCAGCGCCACGCGCCACACCAGCCCCGGCTCTGGCACATGCGGGGCCATGAAGCCAGTGGGGATGTCGCCAGCCACACTGGAGCCGAAGCGCTCGTGGAACTGCCCGAAGTGGGACACGAGCGTGGCCGCCCCGATGACCAGCAGTTCTGCGGGCAGCGGCACCTTCAAGTGGTGCCGGTAGCGGTCCGAGAGCTCCTTGGCCGCCAGCAGCACGGCCAGGCACGCGGCGCTGGTGAGCACGTCGCACAGGTTGGCCTGCCCGGCGCTGCGCAGCAGGCTCAGCCACGTGCTGACCACCAGGCCCGGCCCCTGGTGCCGCGGGACGCGCACGCCCAGCAGGTGTCGGAGCTGGGAGGTCAGGATGGTCACTGAGGCCCCCATGGCGAAGCCGTCCAGCAGCGGCTGCGAGAGGTAGGCGGACACGAAGCCCAGCCCGAGGACGCCCATGAGGACCTGCGGACAGAGCGTGGTCAGGGCTGCAGGGCGCGGGCACAGCGCAGAGCCGGACCTCCCTCCCTCGCAGTGCTCATTTCCCACGTGGACCCCATCCGCGGCCGCCTGCACGTGCGTGTGCGCGCACAGGCACGGCAGCTGCCGGAGTGCACGCTGTGGCCATGACGCTCACCGTGGTCCCACACACGCGGGCTCTGGGCATCGCAAGGCAGCTCCTTTCTCTGCCCTGTCCACAGCACCGCCCCCCTCCCGGGGGACCTGGAGCTGAGGGGAAGGACCTGAGGTGGCCCTTGGGAGGGGGCGACGTTGGGGTGGACAGCCCTGGGCCAGGGAGGGCTGGGTGCGGGGAGGCCGTGGGGAGGCAGGCGGGCAGGCAGTTCCCAGGATCCCACTTGGGACAGGACGCCGGGGAGGATGTGCAGACCACGTGGGGGCACGTTTGGGCCCGAGGCCACACTCTGCGGCTGCCCAGGCAGGCCCCCACCCCGGGCACCCTCAGCCCCTCTGGTGCCCCGATCCGGGGTGCTGTCACGCACCCACTTCTGCCTATGCCCTGTTCTCTCCTCTCCTTGCGGGTTAAGCCACCGCCCTGACCTCCTGTCTCCCCCGGGCTTGGCCCTTGCAGGGGGGCGACCAGTACCTGAAGGGGCTGCTCTGAGTGGCTGAGCCAGCCTGTCTAGGCCCAGGCCCAGCTCCTCACCTGGTAAATCCCGGCCAGCAACGTGAGGGCGGTGGCCACGCGGATGGCGTAGCAGTCCCGGCTGCAGTCCTGTAGCCCAAGCTCCAGCATGGTGGCCGAGGCGTTGAGGGCGCTGCGGTTGGCCCCGGGGGCCGGGCCGTCCTGGGTGGGGTCGAAGCCGGCCAGCAGGAGCTCACGGTCCACCACCTGGCCCACCATGAGGCAGAGCAGGCTGAAGATACCCACGGAGACGTGGCGCGAGGTGCCCATGAGGAAGTAGATGAGGTTCGCAAAGAAGGACGTGTAGAGGCTGTAGATGGGCTGCAGCCCGGCCAGCAGTGAGTAGGCGATGGCCTGAGGCACCAGGATGATGCCGATGACCAGCCCAGATATGACGTCACCCGCCAGGTCCTCCCGAGGCTGGTACTGGCGGAGCCAGCGCGTGGCGGGGAGCAGGTCCTGCAGCAGCGCCCAGGCCCCCTGCACGCTGCACGCACAGCTCCGCCGCAGCCGGGCCTTCAGAGCCTCTCGCAGGCCTGGGGGTGCGGGGGGCCGCCGGCGAACCAGCACCAGCCCCCTGCCCTGTGTGCACTCAGGGGACACTTCCATCATGGGGCACCAGCCCGCCCCCCGAGAAAACCTGCAAAGTGGGCAGAAGTGGGTGTCATTGCTGGGGTGGCGAGACATGTCAGAGTCAGAGGGCGTCACGGAGACCCAGACTCGCGTGGCCAGGACAAGCTCCGCTGCTCTCTGTCCACGCCAGAGGCCCCTCCGCTCCGCCGTCCAGACCACCATAGTCCCCTCTGGTCGTCCCTCCATCACCTCTGCACTGCGGCCCTGCTGGCAGGAAGAGCCTTGCAGATGCCAGGACCCCAAATCTGTGCTGCAGCAGCGCCTGCCACTGCCCGGTTGTTGCAGCAGAATTCCTGGAACGTGCTTTGAGGGGCCTGCTGGGAGGGCAGCGGGGGTGACTGGTGTCCATCGCCTGCAGGGTGTTCTGGGACAGCAGGCCCCTTTCCCAGTGCGTGTTAATGCTTCTGGGTTTTGGCTGGTGGCTCAGGCCACAAAGATGCACCGTGGAACACGCGTGCCAATTGTCCCTGCTGTCCAGAGGGCAGCCTGCCACCCGGCCCAGGCTGACCTTGCCTCTGTGCTCAGCGAGTGCCAGGGAGTCCCGTTCACAGCTGTGCTGAGGTCCGCCCGGACTTCAGCTCTTGCTGTCCCCCTCATGGTGACATGAAGCAGATGGTCTCTGCTTCCTCAGAGCCTGGTCACCCTGGCGCGGTGTGTGCACTGGCCGGGGACGCGGGGCCTGGGGTGTCCCCGGGTGTGGAGGACGGGCGCTCGTCCCGGCCTGGTGTGAGGTGTGGGCAGGCGGACGCCGCCCCCAGGGCTCTAGTGGCAGGCCTGCCCTTTGGGGGATGCTAGGGGAGCTGTTTCTTTCCTCTGAAGACCTCACCACACAGGGGTCCCTGGACACCTCGAGCTCAGCCAGCCCCCAAGGTCCAGGTGTGTCGACTGAGTGACTGTTTAAACAACGGGGAGTCCACAAAAGAAACACTGGAATCGGGCCTTTCCACTCACAGCGTTCTGCCCCTCCGCTCCATCCAGGGAGCTGGCCTCTGCTGTGGCCGAGTCGTCTAGAGCCCTCGCTGTCCTGCCGCAGGGTCCCAGGGGGACTCTTACCTGAGGGGGCCCCTCACGGGCTCGGCAGGTAGTGCGGGCCTAGCTTGTCTGTCCGCGGGGCCTCTGGCTCAGTTAGCGGGTTGGGCACGCAGGTGGTGGGCTCAGGCACAGAGCTGGCCTGGCACTGACCGGCGGGCAGTGCTCTGTGCTTAGCATCTGACTGCTCGGCTGTGCTGGGCTTGCAGTTAAATCATTTACTCCAAAGATTGCTGAGTCATAGGTTCCCCCAGATGCGCATTACCTGAGCGGCTAATCCGGGGAGTTGTACTGTAATCAGAGGCTCACACATAATTACAATTGTGTGGGACTCTTATAAGCTTCCAGCCTCCCAGGAGCAGGGCTCCAGGTGCGGGACTGGTGGGCTGGGGCATTGAGTGGCTGGAGCAGGAAGCTTGGATTCTGGGCCCCTGGGGGAGGCGGAAAGCTCAGGAGCCTGGCCAGTTGTACCGGGGGAGGGGGCGGGGGAACGGGCCCAGTGCTGTGGCTCCCAGGACCCTGGAGTGTGGGCAAGGATGGGGGTCTGAGGGAGGGGCTGGTCTCCGGGTCCCATCCCTGGACATCCCGTCTGCCAGGCGATGGGTCTGGTCCACGCGGGAGCCAGCTGGGCCCAGGGCAGCCACATCTTGGCTTCTGCTCTGTGTCCTTGTGTGGAAAGCAGGCACGAGGCCGCTGGTGGGTGTGTGTGTGTGTGTGTGTGTGTGTGTGTGTGTGTGTGTGTCCGAGGACTGGAGGGCTGCCAGGCATCAAGATACAATTAGCAGCCAGGTGTGCCCTTCCTGCTGCAGGGGCAGGGGTCCTGGGTCTGTCCCCTGGAGCCCCGCTACCTGGATCCCAGCCAGGTGCTGGCCCTGTGCGGTGGGTGGCCGTCTGGCCTCGCCACGCCTCCGTCCACTCCTCCTGGGCCAGTGGAACCTGCCTCGTAGGGCTGGTGTGAAGGTAAATGGCCCCTTTGGATGACTGCCCTCGTGTCCCACATGCAGTTAACGAAGAGTGCGCTGCTGATCTTAAAATTACTCAGGACCTCGGTTCTCCCATCTTTACAATGAACAAGTGGGTGCCTGAGGGGCAGCGTGGGGAAAGAACACCACAGCCCCGAGTGTTCTCCATCCTGGAGGGGAGACCTGAGAGGCTGCGAGGGGTCCCTTTGACAGGGCTGCAAGGCTGAGCTGGCCTGGGCCTGCTGTCTCCCAAAGCCTGGGGCAGGGGGAGCTCCATCTAGGCGCCTCCCACATTCAGCCTCATTTCGGGACCTCCCTCCAGAGCCTCCCTGAAAGCTCTGCCACGTCATGGCCTGATGGGAAAGACCAGAGGCCCCATTTGGGGGCAGAGGTGGGAGTGGAACCCCAGGGTGGCTGGGGGGATAGCCAGAGGGTGGGAGGGTCTCCGCACACCTGCATCGAGGGGGAGGAGTGGTCAGGGCTGAGGCCCCACTGCGATGCCGCGTCCATCTCCAGATCTGATTCCTTGTTCTTGAAGAGTCTGTGTTGGGCCCCAAGATCTCGCCCTGCCCTCCGGAGGCTGAACCCAACCACCTGGGGCAGAGCCTGGGGCCTCCCGGCCCGGCCCCTCCCCCTGAGTCCTGCGCAGTACCCACTCAGTCCTGGGGCGGAGCTGTTTGCCCAAGGATGTGGTTTACAGGAGCCACCGGCCAGAGGGCGGGTGGGACAAGTCACAGCAGTTCAGGGGCAGATAAGACTCCTCTCAGGGCTGGAGTGGAGGGGCCACCAAGGGGTCATAACACGCTTATCTTCCAACCCAGCTACCGGCGGCGCGGCAGTGTGGGAACTCCCTGCGTGGCACGTGTGGGCAGCGGTGGCGGCTGGGCCCACCGTCGGGGAGGGGAGGGGTGAATGGAGGTGGCGGCCTCTCCCCCTCTCAGGAGGTGGGGACGGGGCTTTCGGGGGCCGCCTAGGTTTGGAGCACCTGTGGTGGGATTTTAGGCAGGTGGAGATACTGATATTTCAGGGAGGGACTGTTCTCAGCGCTGCAGCACCCATGTTCCCCATGCAGCTGCACCGCAGGGGTGGCCTTGGCTGCCTTGGTGGCAGGGCCTGGGCCTCTGCTCCCCCAGCCGCTGCCCAGGCTGGGTGTCTAAGCAGCTGAAGGGATTCAACTGAGAACTGCAGGGTCCCTGGGGTGTCTAAGCAGCTGAAGGGATTCAACTGAGAACTGCAGGGCCCCTGGGGTGTCTAAGCAGCTGAAGGGATTCAACTGAGAACTGCAGGGTCCCTGGGGTGTCTAAGCAGCTGAAGAGATTCAACTGAGAACTGCAGGGTCCCTGGGGCCTAAGCGCCACCCCCCCCCCACAACCCCTGCCTGTCCCTCTGTGCTTTGAGGACTGTGGTCTTCATGCTGCCATCTGACCAGGCACACAGGCGAGCGTCTTGGGTCCTGGGGCCTTGCTGGCCGAGGCCCACTGTCCCCCTTCACCCCAGTGGGCCCACTGCAGACTTCTCCACCGGGGCAGGGGGGCAGCAGGACCCTGGCGCGGGTTAACCAGCAAGGGGCGTGGGGTCTCCAGCACCTCCGCCTGCTGGAACCGCCTTCATCTTGCCTCCTGCCCAGTCCTGTGCCACATGGTTGTTATTTTAATATTGGTCTTTAAATCACCATTTTAAGCCGCTGAGTACACTTATTTGGAAAGGAGCCATGTATCCCCACAAGTGAAAAGAGGCTGGGCTGCAAGCCCATTCTCATCTCCAGGGTCCAGAGAACCAGACCCCAGCGCTCCCAGTTCCAGAAGAGCGACTCTCCTGCCTCCCCGGCCGGCACCTTCGCAGCCGGGACCCTGACTGTGGCTGCCGGTTCCCCGCAGCGGCGGGTCTGTGTCTCCCCCTATGAGCACTCTCGCCCCGCCCCATGTATTTCCCCACCCCGGCCCCGCGCCCCCCCCATCCCTACCGACCACGCGCACCCCGGGTTCCCACCCTGTGCATTTCCACACGTACCCCCGCTCCGCGCCCCTTCCCACGAGTAAGCCCTGCAAGCCAAGCACGCGCGGCCCGGGCCCCACCCAGCACATTTCCATCCACCCTGCGCCCCCTCCCACGAGTGCGTCCCTCCCCTCGCCAGACGAGCAAGCGCGGCCCCATCTGCACTCGGCCCGATCCCCACCCGGTGTCCCCCAGATTCCACGCCCGAGCACGCGAGGCCTGGGGCCCCGCCCTGCGCACCCGAGCACTCACCAGGCCTGGGTGCTGCTGGGTCCTCGCGGCGCACGCGCTCAGGCCCAGGGATGGGGGGTGGTTCCTGGTGCAGCCTGACGGCTGCCGGCGTGCAGTGAATAAAGTCGTTGTGCGGCCTCCGCTGCCCCGGCCCAAGTGCCGGACCAGGAGCGGGAGGCGACGCCACCTGTGCCTCGCGCCCAGGTTCGGCCTCCTGCGTGGCTGGAGGATGGAGAGGCCCTCGGGCTGGACTGCGTGTGTGACCCAAGCCTCTGCAGGGGGAGTGCAGGGGTGGGCTGTGCACTACACCTTCTGGCTCAGCCCCCTCACTAGCTTTGATCACTCAAATTCCCCTCCTGACGGAGGCTGAGACGGATGGAGACCTAGGCACCGACAGTGGGGCCCGAGGACAGCTTCCCGGGGTTCCTGGGCCTGGGATCACCCCAAGGTTGGGTCTTCTGGTCCCCGGGGGGCAGGTTACTGACCCCTAGGGCATTTCTGGGTGCCGAGGCTGGATTGGTCAGCGGACACTCAAGTCCACTCAGAGTGACAGGCTGAGATCGGCTCTGCGGCTGGGGCTCCCCTGGTGACACCCCGCAGGCCCAGGACACTGAGCGCCGGAACAGAATTTACCCGAGGCCTGATGTGCTCCCGCCCCAAGTCGGCCCAGCGCTGCCAGGGTCTGCAGAGAAAGCCTGGCACCCGTGCCCGGGCCTCCGCTGTACATGCGTCGTCCATCGCCCACGCCTGCTCCCCCACCCCCACCTGTGGGACTTTGGAACCCGTCCGCTGCCACGCATTTAATTTTTACCCGAGCGTTTTTTTTTCTTTGCTACCGGTTGTGACCTTTGGAGGGGGGAGGGGCGGACCCCCGCTGCGCACGTGCTGTGGGGCTGGGCTCCGGAGGTGGGAAGACGCGGTCTGGTGAGAGCCGGAGGCACCCTGTCTGCGTGGTGGCTCGGCCTTGACCTTGTGCAGTGACGAGTGGGGCAGAGGAGGCCCGGAAGGGAGGTGCTGACTTGTCCAGACCCTCGCTGTCCCTCAGGGGGACAGCGGTGGGCTGGCCAGACTGGCGTGGGACTGACTGGGAGACTTAGACCCAGAGCGGTTCAGGGCCAGATTCCACCTTGATCCCTCGTCGCCCCTCGCTCGCTGCCGCGCAGGCGGGACGCACCTGGCTGCCACTAGAGGGCGCAGCTGCACGCCCTCTGGAACGTGTCCGCCCTCCCCCTCAGATCTGTGGATGGACCGGGCGTGCCCTCAGACCCTCTGCCGGCCCACCCGTCTGGGCCACCCCAGGCTGCCGCATCAGCCCCAGGCTCGGTGCTCTACTCCGCCTGCCTCTCCCTCCTTGCCTTGGCCTGACGGCTGAGCACCAGTTTCCTCACCCAGGCCCCGACCCCAGGTGCGCCACCTCCACGCCAGCGCATTTGAGACCCATCTTACCCCCCTGCCTGCCTCTGCCAACTGCACGCACCCCCAGGTGCTCAAGCGAAATCCACGGTTGTGCTGAACTCCCCCTTCCCAGCTCCCCTCCAGTCCGGCAGTGGACGCTGGCCCCTCTGCCTCCTAAATCCATCCGCGCCAGCTCCCTCTTGCTGCTGCCGCCGACGCCACCCAGTCCGGGCACCTACCTCCCCCGGGGAACCGTCTTCCAGCTCCCACTCTGGCTCCAACGGGCCGATGAAGGGATCCTTTCAAAATATGGCAAAGACAAAACTATGGAGACAGTAAACACGTCAGGGGTTTGGGGTGGGGGGAGGACGAAGAGGTGAGGCAGAAAGGATTTTCAGGGCAGTGAAAATACTTTGTGTGATGCTACAGTGGTAGATACATGCCGTTATACATTTTTCCAAACCCATAGAATGTACATCACCCGGTGAGCCCTAATGTGGACTGTGGATTTGGGGTGACTGTGATGTTAGTGTAGGTCCATCAGTTGTAACAAAAGTCCCACTCTGGGATGTTGACCATGGGGGAGGCTGTGCATGTGGGGAGGGAGCGTGGCGGGGGGTAAATCTCCGTACCTCCGTCTCAATTTTGCTGTGAATCCAAAACTGTTCTAAAAGAATTGTCTTACAAACACATAAAAAAAGTCATGGTACTGCTCTGCTTCAATCCCTGAGAGGACTCCCCATGTCACCCTGAGTCAGGGTCCCATCCTCACCATTGTCACAAGGCCTCGTGTGACTGCATCTCTCACAACCCACACCCTTCTTCTGCCCCAGGCCCACTAGCTGCTTTTCTGCTGCTTGATTATCATGAGTTCATTTCTACCTCAGGGATGAGTGCAGGGTGGGGGGACTGCCCTTCTCCCTCTCCTGCCTGTTCACGTTGCCTCTCAGAGTGTGGAAGGGGGGCAGGGGTAGTGTTGAGCCAAGTCTGGGGCCCTGGCCTCCAGGAGGTGCAGGGAAGCAGGATATGGCACCACAGGGTCCTGCCAAGCTCATCCCACAGCCTCCTGCTTCACTGTCAGCTGTCTTTAGGATGCCTGTTCTCCCCCCTCCATCCTGTTGTACCTTTCCCGAAAGACCTGCCTGCCCCCTCCCACAGGCTATTCTGAGCCCCTGAAGGCTCGAGGGTGGGGTTCCAGTACAGACAGCCTAGTTCACACTAGGCTGTGAGTGACGACTAGGCTTACACAGTCACGTTTCTGAGGAGAGGGGCCAGTTGAGTCTGGAACCTAGCCCTGCACGGCACCTTGCAGGTTTCTTAGCTGCTTGAATGCGGCCACAGTTCCAGCCGCGGGCCCACCTTCCCCCATCCTGACATTGAGTGTCCTTCTACAGGGGGTCAGCCAGGCGGGGCCTGAGCTACAACTTCACCCACCTGGACCGGTACCTGGACCTTCTCAGGGAGAACCAGCTCGTCCCAGGTAAGCCGCCAGCCTCGCCCTTGTACTGCTGGCCCCACGCCCTCCCCTTGGCCTGGCCCTTCTGGGTCCTCCCGGTTGCCCACGCAGGGCCTACCTCAGCGCAGGCCTGGTGGAGACAGGCAGGTGAGCAGCGGACAGCCGCCCTCATGTGTTGCAGGCTTTGAGCTGATGGGCAGCCCCTCCGGACGCTTCACTGACTTTGAGGACAAGCGGCAGGTGTTCGAGTGGAAGGACCTGGTCTCGCTCCTGGCCAGGAGATACATCGGTGGGCGGGGCGCGTGCCCTGCGGGGACAGGGGGGCACTGCTGGGCAGGCTCTCCTCCCACACCCACCCAGGCCACCTCCTGGTCTTCTCATCATGAACCCGCTGAACCAGGGCCTCCTGATGGGGGAGGGGGGAAGTGGGGGGGGCGAGCTCATAGGGAATCAGACACTCCCGTCACATCCAAGTCCCCCACCACGGTTGCCCCTCCCTGGGGATCCCCATGAGCCCATGACCCTGTCCCAGGGCAGGAGCCCTCTCGCCACAGTAGGGACCCTCTGCAGGTAGGTACGGCCTCAAGCACGTTTCCAAGTGGAATTTCGAGACGTGGAACGAGCCGGACCACCACGACTTTGACAACGTGTCCATGACCTTGCAAGGTGGGCAGGCCGGCCTCCTGGGGTCCTGCGGATCTGAGAGGGGGGGGCAGCGGCTCCTCCGGCGCGGGGGTGTGGACTCTGTGTCCCTCCCGCCCAGGCTTCTTGAACTACTACGACGCCTGCTCCGAGGGTCTGCGAGCCGCCAGCTCGGCTCTGCGCCTGGGCGGCCCCGGAGACTCCTGCCACCCGCTGCCGCGCTCCCCGCTCTGCTGGGGCCTCCTGGGGCACTGCCACAACGGCACCAACTTCTTCACCGGGGAGGTGGGCGTGAGGCTGGACTACATCGCGCTCCACAAGAAGGTCCAGCCCGGGATCCCCGCCCTTCCGTCCGTCCCCGGCCCCAACCCAGCGCCCACGCGGGGGTCCCCCGCGTGCGGCAACCCCAGAATCCCCGCCTGCTGCCTGCAGCCCCGCCGGCCCTCCGCGGCGGTCTCGGGGGTTGCTCAGGCGGGGCCTCTGCGCAGGGCGCCGGCAGCTCCATCTACATCCTGGAGCAGGAGGCGGCGGGCGTGCGGCAGATACAGCGGCTCTTCCCCAGGTTCGCGGACACCCCCGTTTACAACGACGAGGCCGACCCGCTGGTGGGCTGGTCCCTGCCGCAGCCCTGGAGGGCCGACGTGACCTACGCTGCCATGGTCGTGAAGGTGGGCCCGCCGCCAGGCCCGCCCCTGGGGGAGGCCTTTCTCCCGGGTGGGAGTGGCGGGCAGGCGGCCCCCGCGGTCGCGTTCCCAGCCACCCCGATGCCCGCAGGTCATCGCACAGCACCAGAACCTGCTGGTGGCCAACGCCAGCTCCTCCGTGCGCTACGCGCTCCTAAGCAACGACAACGCCTTCCTGAGTTACCACCCGCACCCCTTCTCTCAGCGCACGCTCACCGCGCGCTTCCAGGTCAACGACACGCGCCCGCCGCACGTGCAGCTGCTGCGCAAGCCGGTGCTCACGGCGATGGCCCTGCTGGCCCTGCTGGGTGAGCCGCGTGCCCCGGCGCTTCCTGCGAGGGCGGGGCCAGGACGAGGCCTCAGTTGGACGGGGATGTCGTGCTAGGCCAGGGGTAGCTTGTGCAAAGGCCCGCGGAAGGATGTGCCCTGCTGGGGAGCCGGGAGCGTGTTTCTTGTCCCTCCCCACCCTTCCCCAGCTCAGTGGGCCGCAGAGGCTGTGGTGTGGCCGGGGATCTCCGGTGGAGGAGGGCAAATGGTGGGAAGCCGGGCCCTGGGAGGGTCGAGGGGCGACGACTCCGCGTGGTGACCCCTCTACCCCCGCAGACGGCGAGCAGCTCTGGGCTGAGGTGTCGCGGGGCGGGACGGTGCTGGATAGCAACCACACGGTGGGCGTCCTGGCCAGCGCCCACCCCCCCACGGGCCCCGCCGACGCCTGGCGCGCCACGGTGCTGGTCTACGCGAGCGACGACACCCGCGCCCACGCCAACCGCAGCGTACCCTTGACTCTGAGCCTGCACGGGGTGCCCCCGGGCCCGGGTAAGCAGGGCTCCCAGAGAGGGGGCTCCCGCCCGTGGGGTGGGGGTAGCTCTGGCGGGGCGGGGCCTGGAGGAGGCGAGGCCCGGCCCCAGCATCCCGCTCCGCAGAGGTCGTCTTTGTCCAGCTCTACATGGACAACTGGCTCTGCAGCCCCTACGGCGAGTGGCGGCGCCTGGGCAGGCCCGTCTACCCCTCTGCTGAGCAGTTCCGGCGCATGCGCGCGGCCGAGGTCCGCGGGGAGCGTGGGGTAAGGGGCGGGGCGGCTCCCGAGGTGCGAGGTCCCTGAGCCCCTGACTCCGTCCCCAGGACCCGGCGACCGTGGTGCCGCTCCCCTTTCCCAGCAGCGGCCGCCTGACGCTGCGCCCTGAGCTTCCTGTGCCCTCGCTCTGGCTGGTGCACGTGTGCGCGCGCCCCGAGGAGCCGCCGGGGCAGGCAAGTGGCATTTCCCTTCCCCGCCGCCGCCCCGGTCGCCCCCGCCCCCAACCAGTCTCGGTGCCTCACTCCCCCAGGTGACCCGGCTTCGTGCTCTGCCCTTGACCCGCGGGCAGCTGCTTTTGGTCTGGTCCGATGAGCGTGTGGGCTCCAAGTGCGTGAGTGCGGTCACCACCCCTACCCCTGCCCCCCCCACGCGCCCTTGGCCCCCAAATCCTCCGGGCTGTAGCGCCCATGTGGCCACTCTCTGTGGCCCTTCGGCCACCCCACGCGGACTGTGCTCTCTGCCCCCCATACAGCTGCCCCCACTGTTGGCACAAATGGCCCATGACTTTGTACCTCTGTGATGTGGGATGGGGGTACCTACACAGGCCATTTGCCCCTGGCACTGTGCTCCAGACCCCTCCTCTCAGCCAGTGTGGCCCTTTGTCATGGCAGGAAGAGTGTCCTGGGCCCTGGGGAGGGGCCGGGAAGGGGGCTGGAGGGGAGTAGGGCTCTGGGCGCCCCCTGCCTGCCAGCCCCTCTGGACCCCAGCCCTGGTTGTGCCTGACCTTCCCCAGGTGCCTGTGGACCTATGAGATCCAGTTCTCCCCGGAGGGTGTGGTGTACCTGCCCATCAGCAGGAAGCCTTCGACCTTTAACCTCTTCGTGTTCAGCCCAGGTGTGCCTGCTGCCTCAGCACAGTCCCTGTGGGGAGGGGTCCAGGGCCTCTCGGCACCTGGAGCTTGGGGGGATCAGAGGGGTTCAGGTTGAAGAGCAGGCATGTACCTTTGTGTCCTCAGACACGGCTGTCGTCTCCGGCTCCTACCGGGTCCGTGCTGTGGACTACTGGGCCCGACCAGGCCCCTTCTCGAGCCCCGTGTGGTACCTGGGGGCCCCTGCCCCGTGAGGGCCCCTGCTGCCCCGCGACTGCACCTGTGCTGACCGTGAGCCTGGGCGGCCAGAAGCCGTGCTGGGCCGGACTGCCGTCAGCCTCTCAGCCAGTCGCCCCTCTGTTTGTCCCCTCCTGCCCCTCATTCACCCCCTTAAAGTGCCTTTCCACGCACAGTAATGGGGACGGCCTTCGTGGTGGGCACTGGGCAGACACGAGGCCCGGCTGGAGTGAGGCCATCCCCGCCTCGCCCCACCCCCGCCTGTGGGAGCCTGGATGGGACTCGGGTCAAGCGCAGACAGGTGTGAGTTGCCACTGGGGTGCCCGCTCCGCGCGCCTGGGGTCTCTGGCGTCACCGCTGGGCGCAGCAGGCCCCATTCCCAGCCCCTGCGCCAGGAGGGCCCAGAGGGTTCCCACTTCCTGAGGCCCAGCCAGGCTGCCCACTGCACCCTGCCTGGCCCAGACTGTCCGCAGTGGCAGGGAAGGCCGGCAGTGTCCACTCCTGCGGTCATCCGGGCTCCTTATCTGGGCCCAGGAGGAAACAGCACGCCCAGACGAGGGCGACTTGGGGACTGTGGATGGACATGTGGACGGGGCCAGGGAAGCCACGAGGGGTGCTATGGAGCCCTGGGGCTCCTCCCCAACCCCCCACGCCCACCCCAGGGCAGGTGGAGCCGACAGAGAACGGTGTGGCGAGGCCACGTGGCGAGGAGCAGGGGTGCAGCCAGTCTGGGGTGACGCAAGCAGGAGTGGGGGCCCCGACCCACCCTCCTCTCTCCGCTGCCCTCCGAGCTGCCTGGGCTCAGGGATGGGGGGGCAGGCCTGGCAGGGCACATGGAAGGCGAGGCCCAGTCACCCCCGGCTCCTGTCCGCATGGAAAGGGCGGGGCGCCAGGGCCCACCAGCTGCCTCGTCCTGGGCTGGGGATGTCAGCGTGAGCACTCTCCACCTGAACCCCAAAGCCAGCACCTGTCCCCATTGCCCTTGGCCGCTGGGGGAGGCTTCAGGGCTTGGTGCCTGGGGCCCCGTTGGTACCATACAAGGGGTGCTGGGGTGCCCGGTGGGCCCCCGGTTTCTGGGCATTGTCTTCCTGCGTTGTCAGGAAGCTGTGCCTGGATGTGGCTACGTGACCAAGCACCACGGCGGGCAGGTGGCCCACACGGCAGACGCTCATCCTCTCACGTCCTGGAGGCCGCAGCCTGCGGGCAGGGGTTCCTCCTGAGGGCGCTCTCCTGGGCGTGCAGACGGCCACCTCCTCCCCGTGTCCTCACATGGTCGTCCCTCTGTGTGTGTCTGTGTCCTAATCTCCTCTTCTTATAAGGACACCAGCCATATGGGATTTGGGCCCACCCATGTGACCTCATTTTAATCACCTCTTTAAAGGCTCCCTCTCCAAATACTGTCACATTCTGAGGTACTGGGGGTGAGAACGTCAGTGTGTGAATTGGGGGGATCCAGTTCAGTCGGTAACGAGCACCAACCCTATTTCTCTGTGGCGGTAGGAATGCATCACCCTAGCGTTAAAGCAGCCTCTTCTTTTTGGGATACGAGCTGCTATATATAAAATATAAACAGGGGCTTCCCTGGTGGCGCAGTGGTTGAGAATCTGCCTGCCAATGCAGGGGACACGGGTTCGAGCCCTGGTCTGGGAAGATCCCACATGCCGCGGAGCAACTAGGCCCGTGCGCCACAACTACTGAGCCGGCGCGTCTGGAGCCTGTGCTCCGCAGCAAGAGAAGCCGCGATAGTGAGAGGCCCGCGCACCGCGATGAAGAGTGGCCCCCGCTTGCCACAACTAGAGAAAGCCCTCGCACAGAAACGAAGACCCAACACAGCCATAAATAAATAAATAATTTAAAAAAAAAAGTGGTTAAGATTTATTAAAAAAAAAAAAAAAATATATATATATATATAAACAATAGGCCCTACTGTATAGCACAGGGAACTATATTCAACATCTTGTAATAAACCGTAATAGAAAAGAATGTGAAAAGGAATATATATATTGGGTTGGCCAAAAAGTTCATTTGGATTTTCCCGTCACATCTTATGGAAAAACCCGAACGAACTTTCTGGCCAAACCTGTATATACATATATATAACTGAATCACTTTGCTGTACACCAGAAACTAATGGAACATTGTAAATTACCTATAGTTCAATTAAAAAAATTTTTTTAAAGCAGCCTTTTCTCTACCTGCTGGTTTGGTAGCCTGAGGACCCCTGATGGTCAGGGGCCATCTCAGCTCACAGCTTACTGGGACTGGTACGGGGTTCCCCGGTTCCTTCCTTGGACACTGCACACTCCACCGCACACCCCACTGAGCAGAGATCTCAGATGGGCCCCTCCTTTGGAGACAGTTATGGCTCCAGGGCAGTCAGTGGGGATTTGGCACTGGCACCTGCATCTTGGCCAGGACAGCAAAGCCACAACTGTCTCCAGGGGTAAGTCACCATCTCCACTTTTACTGTGGCTTGTGTGTTGTCAGGCGGCCACCGGGTTGCTGGCATGTCCCCATCATCTGACCATGTTTTGGTCTTTGCTGGTTTGGGATTGGGCTGGGAGCTGTGTTGAGAGTTCAGGAAGTCCACGTAACTGGCCCATGCACGTCCTCCGTCCCTGCTGTCATGGCCACTTTGCACCTGGGCCCATGGAGTGGTCACTGGGATGGCAGAAAGGGGCTGACATTGACATGACCCGTTGATGAGCCCCTGCTGTAGGGGACACTTCCTGGGTCAGTGTAGCTTTTCTGCAGGACACAGCACCCTCTCTGTCCCTCTCCACAGACCTCTTTGTCCCCAAGTGTTCTGTCTTCGTCGCTCTGAGTCTGGCCCACCGGCTGAGCTGTTGGATGCTGCCTGCTTGAGCCAGACGTGCACCTTGGTCCTGCGTGCCGGGGGACCCTGGTGCGTGTGCACACGCGCCCGCAAGCCGCGTCCCTCACGCGGCTGGCGGGAGGCTCTTCGTGCAGCCCTGGGCGTGGGCTGAGGGAGAGGCAGCAAGCAGCTCAGGACGAGCTGCAGGCTCCCGGCCATACGACGCGCTTTCAGATGCGCTTGGGCCCAGGCTCTGATATTTAAATTTGGGACAGAATGCTGTGTGCACCGTCTTCTCACTGGGCCCTTGGGTCACCTGGCCACTTGGTAAATGGAGTTGGACCTGCCCCAGAGCTCAGTGGCAGATCCGGAGCTGCTTTTCAAGTGGAGAGTTGTGTTTGACGCAGGAGGAGATGGACTTGCTCCAGGATGCCAGGGCTCTGGGCTGGAGGCGTTTGCCACAGGTGTCTGCCACAGATGCTCCAGGCTGCGTGGGGTCTGATGGGCTACTCACCCAAGGGGCGAGTGGCCCGCGGCCCAGGAGATGGGTCAGAACAGCACGTGCAGATGGGGGGTGTGCCGCTCCCCCGCCCAGAGCCCCATTGAGCTCGGTGCCTCCTGGAAGTGGTCCTGCACACCCCCACATTGCCAGACCTTCGGACCCCCAAACTTCCCTGGACTTTCAGTGGGTTTACCTCTCACCCTGCGGGAGGCATGGGCTTTACCGAGGCCTCTAGGGCGCTTGTCATCTCTTGGCCGCCCTGTCTAATCGGCATAATGTCATCAAGGGAACCAAGATCCCTGGACCGTGTTAAGATGGTGGGAGCGTTGGTGCCATCAGGCAGACTCTGAAGGTGTGCTGCCGTGCCTGCCATGTGTGGGAGCCTGCTGGTCTCCTTCTTCGAGGGGGATAGAAAAGCCAGCTGTGCTGCATACTGGCGCCCCGGACTGTGTGATTTTGTCCAGTAAAGGTACACATCCAGACCTCAGCTGGTTGGTGTTGCCCTGGGTTATGCTGTGATCATCTGTCACTCAGCACCCATCTGGCAAGTGATATGGAGAACAGAGAAGGAATCCCCACCCTCACATCTCCGCAGTTCCTGATGTTGGACCTAGTCCCCAGAAACATGGTGTTATTTTTGGTTTCGCGCGGAGGGCAGGCCTGGGGGCTTCCACGATAGCCCCCCATGCAGCAGCCGCGGGCCAGTGTGGGGCTGTGGCTGCTCGCTGAGTATGAATGGCCCACTCTACATTCTGCGGAGATGGAAACACCTACAGGAAGGGTCTGCAAACCCGTGGGCTCACAGACTCAGGCCCATGCCCCATGTGACCAGCGATGGCGGCTTTCCGGTGCGTGAGGATCGGCCTCGCTTCAGAGCCGTCATCCAGGAATCCCCTCCATAGGGCAGTCACTGAGGGGGCCGCAGGGGCCCCTTACGTAACTGGGGCCGTAGGCAGTTCTTTGTCAGGGGGACCAGCCTCCCCTCCATCCAGGGCTCTGGGTCCTGCACATGAGGCCCTAGCCTCACCTATGACAAGGGGCTTCAGAGACCTGCCAACGGACCTACAATTTTCTGCCTATATGTGCCTCAAGCAGCGCTTCAGAAGCTGCCCACCTGTTTCATTTCTCGAGACCCTGCATGTAATCGGCCATCTCGTGTTTGCCAAGTCCCCCGAGGGCCCATGGCTGCAAACACTTGCACGTGTGAGTCACCTGGGGTCTTGTTAAGACGTGGGTCTGACTCTAGTCTGTCTGGGACGGGGCCTGAGACCGCATTTCCAACCACCCATGTGCTGATGGTCCCAGGGGCCAGCGCCAGCCCCGCGGCCCAGTGGCTGCGGCACGCTGCCAGGCGCTTGACCAGGCTCCTGCCGGCCGATCCTCGAGGTTGGGGCTTCTTCTTCCCAGAAGGTGTCCGACAGGCTGTCCGGGCAGAGGAACAGCCCGCGTGCACACGTGGACAGGCTGTACACGGGGGCCGTGTGGCTGTCCTGCCCATCTGTCCCCATGTCCCTCCCTCGCAAATTGCTGCTCCTGAGCAGACCAGGGCCCCGGCGGCTTCAGCCTTCGGTCCGGCAGCAGCACGAAGAACCGGCCCTGTGGCCGCAGGAGCCGTCAGGAGGGCCCTGTCCCCGCGTGCCCCTGGCTCTCAGTCCTGCCTCTTCCCTTTCAAGGGAGAAGGAGGGACACCCAGTCTTTAGAAGCGCGGCTGTCGCCATAGCAACCAGCCTCTTCCTCTGCCGCACTTGCCCGGCTCGAGGCCGCCCATCCCCACGGTGCCTGTGGCCGAGAGTCACCAGCAGCATCCCCAGGGTCCCTCGGGGAGCTGGGGGTCCCTCGCACAGTGGTCCCAGCACAGGTGCAGGAGTGGCCAGCCCCGTGCGTGGGGAGGCTCCAGCGACGCCCCAGGAGAGAAGGCGAAACCAAAAAGTCGTCCTTCGTGCATTTTAAAGTCTAACGTGACGTCACCCCTGTTCACGCTTCGTGTGTCCGCTCAGCAGCCGAGGCCGAGCCTATCACCTCAGCGGCCTCCCCGGTCCCTCCACACAGGCCTCTCGTCTGTCTGTCTGTCTGGTAGATCAACCTGATTGGTTTGTTTTTTTAAATAACAACTTCATTGAGACATAATTGACACTCTTTAGAGCATATGATTTGATACGTTTTGACCTGTTTCTGTCCATGAAACTCTGACCACAATCTAGACAGTGGCTGTTCCCATCACCCCCAGAGGTCGTCTCACGGCCCCTCCCAGCCCCCACCCAGGCAGCCCCACGTCTGCCTCGGTCACTGTAGACCCACTGGCTCTTTCTCGAATGTGGTACAGACGCCATCACACAGTTCGCACGCCTTTTCCACCAGCACAGTTACCTTCAGACTCACCTGCGTTGCTGCCAAGTGTCGACGGATGGTTCACGGCTTTTTACGGCTGATCGCGTCCCACTGTGTGGACCTAGAACGGCTGGCCCTGTCACCTGCTGACGGACATTTGGGTAGTTCCCAGTTCGGGGCTGTTACAAATAAAGCCGCTGTGAACATTTGTGTGCAAATTTGTGTGGACATGTACCTCCTTTTCTGTTGGGTAAATACCTGCGCGTGGGACGCTACGTCATGTGACTCGATTACATGTGTGCTTGGCTCTTTGGAAACTTGGTGCTTGCGGCGTGCCCGTATGTCGTGTACTGGTGGTGTCTCGCCACCTTGCTAAGTGCACTAATACTGTTCATTTTGGTGACTCTTTTTCTTGTAGAGTCCAGAGAATTGTCCACATAGATGATCTTGTCATTTACAAATCAGGGGCATTTTACTTCTTTCCAGTCTGAACTGGCTTGACCCTCCAGCACGATGTTGACTAGCAGGGAGAGAGCAAACCCCAGGTCTGGTTCTAATTTAAGGGGTGAGCGTCATTCTTTAACAATTAAGTGTGATGTTAGCTGTAATGTTTTTGTAGATGCCTTTTCTCAGGTGGAGGATGTCCTTTTCTTTGCCAGTTTGCCGAGAGTTTTTTTTTTTTTAACATCAGGAATGGGTGTTGGATTCTGTCCAGTGCTCTTTCTGCATCTACTGAGATAATCGTATGTTTTTTCTTTCTGTTGATACGGTAAGTTATGTTGATTGATTTTGAAATGTTAAACCAACTTTGCATCCCTGGGATAAACCCCACCTGATCATGATGTATTATCCTTTTTTTGTTGGATTTGATTAACCAAAACTTAAGGTGTTTTGCATCTGTGTTCATGACCGATACTGTTCTGTAGGTTTCTGTTCTTGTCATTCTGGATTTGGCATCATGGAATGAGTCAAGAGGTAGCCCCTTCTCTTCCCTTTGCTGGGAGTGTTTGCGTAGAATGGGTGTTATTTCCTCCTTAAATGTTTTGTAGAATTTCTCAGTGAAGCCATCTGGGCCTGGTGTTTTCTTTTTTTTTTAATCAGTAAAGAAAATGAATTAATAGTTTAAAATTTATTCACACATAAGCACACATGCGCACAGGCACATACATACATAAATATACCCACAAAAAAATCCAACCTCAAATGATTCCTTGGGTAAGTTCTACCAAACACTGAAGGAACAGATATTTTCAATCTTATTCAAATTGTTTTACAAAGCAGAGAAAGAGGAAATGCCCCCCACTCATTTTATGAGAGTGGCATATCCTTTTTTTTTTTGAATTTTGTTTATTTATTTTTTATACAGCAGATTCTTATTAGTTATCTATTTTATACATATTAGTGTATATATGTCAATCCCAGTCTCCCAATTCATCACACCACCACCACCCTCCCTGGGCCTGGTGTTTTCTCTGTGGGAAGGTTTTTAACTAAAAATTCAAATTATTTAATAAATACGTTCAGGTTTTCTACTTCTTCTAGAGTGAGCTTTGGTAGTTTTTGTTTTACAATGAATTTATCCAGTTCTTCTAAGGTGTCAAATGTATTGGCATAAATTTATTCACAATATTCCCTATTCTTCTTCTTTTTTAAAAAAAAATTATTGGGGTATAGTTGATTTACAATGTTCTTAATTTCAGGTATACAGCAAAGTGAATCTGTTATACATATACATATATCCACTCTTTTTTAGATTCTTTTCCCATATAGGCCATTACAGAGTACTGAGTAGAGTTCCCTGTGCTCTACAGTAGGTCCTTATTAGTTATCTATTTTATATACAGTAGTGTGTATGTGTCAATCCCAATCTTCCAATTTATCCTTCTCCTCCTTACCCCCCCCCCCCCCCGTAAGGGGTTTATTTTCTACATCTGTAACTCTATTTCTGTTTTGTAGATAAGTTCATTTGTAGCCTTTTTTTAGATTCCACATATAAGCGATATCATATGATATTTGTCTTTCTGTCTGACTTACTTCACTCAGTATGACAATCTCTAGGTTCACCCATGTTGCTGCAAATGGCCTTATTTCATTCTTTTTAATGGCTGAGTAATATTCCATTGTGTATATGTACCACATCTTCTTTATCTATTCCTCTGTTGATGGACATTTAGGTTGTTTCCATGTCTTGGGTATTGTAAATAGTGCTGCAGTGAACATGTATCTTTTCAAATTCTGGTCCTATTCTTCTTCTAATGTGTGTAGAATCTGTAGTAACATTGCATCTCTTGTTCCTAATACTGATAATCTGTGTCTTTTCTCTTTTTTTTTCCAGATCCATGTATAAAAGATTTATGGATTTTATTGATCTTCTCAAAGAACCAGCTTTTGGTTTCATTAATTTTCTCTTTTTTTTTCTTTCTGTTTTGTTTTCTATTTCATTGATTTCTAATGTGATCTTTCCTGTTTGTTTCTTCTGCTTACTTGGGGTTTCACCTTTTCTCATGTTTTCTAGTTCCTTTGGAAGGAAACTGAGGTCATTGATCTGAGCCCTGTCTTCTCTAATTAGGTGCTTAGTGCCATAAATTTCTAAGTACTGCTTTAACTGTGTTCCACGGTTTTTGATATGTTCTCTTTTCATTTCCATTCAGTTCAAAATAATTCTTAATTTTCCTTTGGTTTCTTCTTCAATGTATGGGAAATTAAGAAGTGGATTACTGGGACTTCTCTAGTGGTCCAGTGGCTAAGACTCTGCACTCCCAATGCAGGGGGCCTGGGTTCGATCCCTGGTCAGGGAACTAGATCCCACACGCCTCAACTAAGAGTCTGCATGCTGCAACGAAAGATCCCGCGTGCTGCAACAAAGACCCAGCACAGCCAAAATAAATAAATAAAATATTTTAAAAAAGAAGTGGATTATTGGTTTGCAAATATTTGAGGATTTCCCAGATATCTTTTGTTAGTGATTTCTAGTATAATTCCAATGTGGTCAGACAACATTCTTTGAATGACTTGAATTATTTAAAAAATATTGCCACCTGTGGCTCAGGAAATGTTTGACTGTTCTGTAAATATCAATCAGGCCAAGTTAGGTGATAGTGTTCAAGTCTTCTATATTCCTGATGATTTTCTGTCTACTTGTTGAATCACATTTGGGAGAAGAGTGTTGAAATCTCTGAGTATAATTGTGGATTTGCCCATTTCTCCTAATCGGCTTTTGCATCATGGATTCTTACCATGTGCCATCAGGTACATGCACATTTAGACTGTTACGTCCTTTTGATGATTTTAGAACTTTGTCATTATGAAATGGCCCAATTTTTCTCTGGTCATATTCTTGCTCTGAACTTTACTTTAATATTAATACATCAGCCACTCAGTTATTTTGTTGAGTGTTAGCCAATTTATCTTTTCCCACCGCTTTACTTTTAACCAATTTGTGTCTATATTTGAAGTGTGCTCTGTGTGGGCAGCATATAGTTGAATCTTGCTTTTTTTTTTTTTTAACCCAATCTGGTAACCTCTGCCTTTTATTGGGATGTTTCAATCATTTACATTTAATGTGAGTATTGATATGATTGGGTTTAAATCTACCATCTTGCTATTTATCTTTTATTCATCTCATCTGTTCTTTTCTCCTTTTTTCCTGCCCTTTTTTTTGGATTATTATTTTTTTTAATTATCCCATTTGCCTCTTTTGTTGCCTTCTTAGCTGTAATTCTTTGTTCGGTTATTTTAGTGGTTGCATTGGGATTTATACTATACATTTTTTTAACTTGTCAATGTCCACTGTTGAGTGAGATCATACCATCTCATATGTAGGAAGAGAACCTTAAAACACCATTTCTGATTTTCCCCTCCCAGCCTTTGTACTCCTGTGGTCATACGTTTTAACTTTTCATGTGATAGAGATCACACAATACATTGTTGTTATTTCTGCTGTAAGCAGATGATTGATTATCTTTTAAAGAAATTTAAATCATTAAAAAAGCATTCCTTACAGCGACTCACATAGTCTCCCTTTCTGGGGCCCTTCACTTCTCTGTGTGGCTTCTGGTTTCCCCCTGGTCCCATCTTCTTTCTACTTGGAGGATGTCCTTTCACGTTCCTGGTAGTACAGATCTGCCAGTGACTAATTCTTCCAACTTCTTACGTCTGAAAAAGCCCTGTTTCACCTTTGTTTTTGGAAGACACTTTTGCTGGTAAAGAGTGCAGGTTGGTGGGTTTCCTTTTTTCGCATTTTAAAGATATTGCTCCACTGTCTTCTTGGGTGCATTGTTTTCATTCAAGACATCAACCAATCATCCTTTTCTTTGTTCCTGTATAAAAATGTGCCTTTTTTCTCTGGGTGCTTTTAAGCTATTCTCTTTATAACTGGTTTTCAGCATTTTGAGGAGGATGGTCCTTGGTGTAGTTTTCTTCATGTTTCTTGTGCTTAAGTTTTGTTGAGCTTTTGGGAACTGTGGGTTTATGTTTTTCACTACATTTTGAAAAATTCTGGCCACTTTTTCTTAAAATATTCTTTCTTTTCCAGCTCTGTGTCCTCTCCCTTCAGGCTCCAGGTCCAGGTGTATTTCACTACCTGAAGCTGTCCCCCAACTCACGGATGCTTTGTTCATTTTTTTCAGTCATTTTTCTCTCTATGTTTCATTTGCATAGTTTCTATAGCTCTGCCTTCAAGTTCACAACCTTTTCTTTCACAGTGTTCTCTTCATCCTGTTCAGTGTATTCTTTATCTGACATTTTGATTCTCCTCCCTGGAGTTCAGTTTGAGGCTTTAGAAAAATCTTCCATGTCTCTACTTAACATACTTAGCCTTGCCGCTGGCATCTTGCGCACGTGCAATATAGTCACAGGAAGTGTGCATGATGTTCTTGTCCACTAATTCTATTGTTTTTGTCATTTCTGGGTTCTTTTTGATTATTTTTCTCCCCTCAGTACAGGTTATCATTTTCTGCTTCTTTTCATGCCTAATAATTTTTGGTTGGATGTCAAACATTGTGTGTTCTACCTTGTTGGGTGCTGGATAGTTTTGTATTCCTATAAATATTCTTGCATTTGTTTCTGGGACACAGTTAAGTGACTTGGAAACTGTGTGATCCTTTAGGTCTTGTTTTTAAGCTTTGCTGGGCAGGACCAGAAATGCATTTAGTTTAGAGTTGATTTTTCCCTTCTACTGAGGCAAGACCCTTCTTTCTACTCTAACTGACACCGCTTGAATTACTAGGTTCTCAGCTCTGGCTGTTGAATGCAGGCACTGTGTTCCTGCCCCGTGGGCTCCCATCCTTCTGGGTGGTTTTTCCCCAGCCTTGGATGGTTCCTTTTCACTTCTGGACTGATCTGTACTCCGCTGAAGCCTCGAGGGTGACCCTCTGTGGGCCTCTGGGGCTACCTGTCTGCACAGCTCTCTCCTCTCCAGGACTCTGCCCTGTGAACCCCAGCCGTCTTGCCCTCCCGGGACTCCCCCTCCCTCTGGGCTGGGTCCCCACTGCCTGCACTGCGCCCTGGAAACTGCAGGGAGGGAGCAGGGACTATTCAAGTCTCCCTTCATTTGTTTGCCGTCTCGCAAGGATCGCTGTCTCCTGTTGCATGATGTCTCCTGTTGCGTGATGTCTTGGCTGCTGCTTTTCACACGTATTTATCTCTGAATTTTCTTATTTTTTAACATGCGGAGAGCATGTAAATCTGGTCATTTCATCTGGAGCAGAAGCCTGTATATCAGGGGCTTCAATTCCCTGGCAAGCGCTTCCCATCATTAGAGGCGTTTCTCTCAGTCCCTACACCTGCTACTAAGATGCCTTCTCTCTCAGGGCTGCGGACACGCCCTCCTTGCCCACCCTCACCCGTTCCCGGTCTCGCACAGAGCCAGGGCTCAGCTTCTCGTGGTTGACTGACGATTGCATGAAGAGCAGATAAATACTTCTTGGGGCTCGCTGTGTCCGGCAGGTGGGAGACAGAAACTCTTGCAATCCCCAGGATAATTCCATGGGGTCTGATCGCAGACGGGAGGATTGAGACCGGGAGGTTAAAAAGACAGTATGTGAACCGGTTCCGTATTCCGGGCCCATTGTCATGAAGGGGAAGTGGGAGCCCGCTGGTGGGAGGGTTTCGTGGAGGAGGCGGCTTTGGAGATGCGCTCAGGCTGGCCTGGCGCCGGCGTGGGGAGCGCCGCGTCCTGCGCGGAGAGGCGGCCGCGGGTCCCAGGGAGGGAGGGTGGGGAGCCGGGCGGCCTCCGGGGCCGCCACGCTCCGAGCCTCCGCCAGGGGGCAGCGCGTCCCCGCTCAGGGAGGTGAGCCCCGCCCGGGACGCGCCCCTTCCCACGCGCACACCAGGCCACGGCCCCTCGCCCGCCAGCAGGGACTGCCGCCCGCACCTGGCGCTGCTCACCTGGCGGAGACCCCTCCCCACGGCCCACCTCATCCCGCCCACCGGCGCGGGGCCGCCTCGCCCTCGGCCCGCTTCCTGTTTCCGACCCCCCCGCCCCCGCTTCAGAGCCACCTTTCGCACCGCTGCCCCTGGCAGCCGCCCACCTGTCGCAGCCCTTCACGCCCCGGTGGCGTCTCCTCGTAACCCTGCCCGCGCAGCCCGCCACTAGCCCCGGACCTCTTCCCCCACATGCCCGTTTTGTCCCAGAGCACCTGTGACCCCCCAGCGCCGCTGGCACCGTCCTTAGGTGGGCACTGAACCCGCCCTCCTGGCTTCCTTCTCGCTGCGGGGCCTGACTCCAAGCGCAGGAGGGCTACTCGGCTCTGTCAACGTCTGGGCCTTCACCCCGCGTGCAGGCAGGATGGGGGGCGGGCCTGGCTCACCACCACCCTCCCACGAGGTGCCCACCCTGGCCCAGAGACAGGATTTGGGAACCGCCTTCTCACTGGCTTGGAAGAGGTGCGCAGCCTGGGTCTCGCCGGGCCCCAGACCCTGATGGCTCACACCCCCTCACCCAGCTCTCCTCTGCCCTGGAGATTCGGACCTGCAAGGCCTCTCCAGTTCCAGTGTTCGCTGGAAGGCTTCCTGGGAGAGGGAGCTCCTGAGAGGAGAGAGGCTGTTCCAGGCAGGGCTCCCGAGGGAATAGCATGGGCAAAGGTCCAGAGGGGATGGAGGGAGGGCTGCAGGGGGTGGGGGTGGGAGCTGGACAGGACCCAGGCATCCAGGGCCTCAAGGGTGGTGGGGTTTGTGTTGAGGGCACTGGGGAGCCAGAGACGTGTCAAGGCTGTGTTTTAAATGATGATTCTCCGTTCCAGAGATGTGACAGTGGAGGGGAAGCCAGGGGAGCCTGACCCACTGATACAGGCCAGAGAGGATGCGGGTTGCTCGGGGAGACCCTGATGGATGGAAATAGGGGAGGCACGGGAGCCAGTGTGTGCACGTTGCTGAACAGGGAAGGGAAGGGCAGTGGGGCAGCGTGGAGGGAGATCCGCGGGAGAGCTGGACTCCGCAGCGCGCGCTTCCAGTCCTGGGCATGCCTGGGAAAGTGCTGCCTGGGAAATCTTGGGTAAATTACCTGACTTCTCTGTGCCTGCGTTTCTTCATCTGCACAGGACCTCAGTACCCCACATCACCTGCGACTTGGCCCTCCCTGGAGTCTCTTGGGGCCAGAGCGGGGTCTTGGATCTCCCCTCCGCTCCCAACGACACCCGGGGGCTCAGACCTCGGGGCCCTGACGGCCCAGCTGGGGCTCGATCAGGGCCAGCACTGGAGGTGCGCGGGGTGTTGGTGGCCTGAAGTTGTGTGCTCAGACACGGGCGCCAACGGGTGCAGCTGTGAGGTGGGCGCCGCGGGACCTGGAGGTGCGCAAAGCTGGGCTGGGCCTGGGCGGGGCTAGGCGGATGGCCGTGAGGGGGCGCGGTGTGTTGGACCTGGCTGGGGAGGGTGGGAACAGGCTGGGGGCGGGGCTAGGGGCGGGCCGTGCGGGGGCGTGGCTGGGCCAGGGGCCGACCGGGGCGGGGCGGGACGGGGGCGGGGCCGTGCCCCGGGGAGCCGACCCGCCCGCGGGCCGCCCGCACCGCGAGGGTTAAGGCGGGGAGCCAGGCGGGCGGGGCGGGCGCGCACGCCGATTGGCGGAAAGTTCGGGCGCGGGGCGGGGAGAGGGGCGGGGAGATGGGCGGGACAAGGGGGCGGGACGCGGCGGCCTCGGCGCGCCGATTGGCAGGAAGTTGTGTCGGGGCGGGGCGCGCGGCGGGCTCGGCGCTCGCTCCGGGAGAGTTGACAAAGCCCCGCAGGGAAGGACGCCTCGCGGCGCGGCGCCCCGGGCCCCTCGCCCCGCCGCCCCGGGACCCCGGCCCCGGCCCCCGGACCGACCCCGCCGCCCGTCCCGTCCCCGGCCCCAGCCCACGGCCCCCGCCCCGGCCCCGACCCGAGCCGCCCGCGCCCAGGTAGCGCCGCCCCGTCCCGAGGCCGGGCCCGGGGGCGCGGGGCGGGGGGGTGCGGCGCCCGGGGCGGCGATGACCGCGCAGCGCGCCCCGCGGGCCCGGCCCTGAGCCCCGCCGCCCGCGAGCTCCGCCGAGGTGAGCCCCTCCGCGCGCCCGCGATCCCCGGGGCAGACTGGGCGGGCCGACTCGGGAGGGCCGGGGGCCGGGGCCGGGGCTGGGGGCGGGGGCCCGGGCTGAGAGCGTCCGGGTTCCCGCTCTGCGGTGGGGAGCCGCCGGCACCGGCACGCGCCGCCGCCGCTCCCGCCTGGCCCGAGGTCCTGCCAGTGCCCCGCCCCCGCCCCTGAACCCCACGTGGGCCCCCCCCCCCAACGCAAATTTGTCCGCTAATGGCGCAGGCGATTATCTGCGGGGCCGCCGGTGTTGTGTGTCCCGCGGGCAGGGCCCGAGTTACAAGAGCCAGGAATCCAGACGGTGTTTGGAGGGGGGGCGGGGGAGGTCGGTAATTAGTGTAAACCCTTTGTCTGCCTTTGATAACCACGGTTCCCCCGCCGCCGCTTCCTCCGCCCGAAGCGCGGCAGGGAAGGCGGGGCGGCCCGCACCCCGGTCCCCGCGATCCAGGGCTGGGGTGCGGGCGGCTCCGGGGCCCAAGGCGGGGGGCGGGGCGACCCCCACCCCCACGCAGTGACCGGCCTCTGAATGCACCCCAGGTCCGCACTGGCCGAGATGACGCCGAGCCCCGCGTTGGTGCTGCTGCTGCTGCCGCTGCTGCTGGGGGCCCTCCCGCCGGCCACCGCCGCCCGAGGTGAGTGCTGGCGCCCAGCCCGGCGCCCCGGCCTCCGCCAGCGCCGCCCCTTTCCCTCCGGCCCTGAACCCTGCCACAGTGCCCGCCTGGCGCGCGTGCCTGCGCCCCGCCCCTGCTGGCCCCGCTCTGCCCGCCCTTCACCCGCGGGGCGCCCCAGTGCACCCATGGGACCCTCCAGCTTACCCGCGGGCCCCCCTCACCCACGTGGCTCCCCAGCTACCTGTGGGCTCACCTATGGGGCATCCCCATCTCACCCATGAGGTCCCTCCAGCTCTCCCACAGGGTTACCCCTCACCCTCAGGGCACCCACAGCTCATCCGTGGGGCCCCACGCTTGCTGGCAGGGTGGGCTCTGGCCCCAGTTCCCCTCAGGACACACGCACACATCCACACACACATCCCTGCAGTTGCGGGCAGCTGCTCACGGTGGATTCTTGCGTGATGGGCTGTTTGGCCACATTGGACCCAATTAGGCCCCTGGGAACCTGCAGAGACCCCCCTGGTGGCCAGGGTTGGGTGTGGGAACAGTGGGGACATTCTTGGCCTCTGGGACTAATGACCCAGCCCTGTGCCCTACGCCTGCCCATCTCTAGGAAGGTACAGGGTGGGGGCTGGGAGACTATGAGTGCCCAGTGCATGGGGTCACTGCATGGTGGAGGGTAGGGGCCTGTCTTAAGGCAGACCCTGAGACCACCTACTCCCGGCTACACACTACGTCTCTCGGCGTGCACCACACCAGGGCCTGGACGTGGGCTCACACACCTGCTGTGCAAGCGGGCAGGCCCAGATGCCTCCGGAGGGACCCCTGCCCCTGCAACCAGCCCCAGCAAGGGGCGTCCTTGGCTGATGGGTGATGCGTGCCCGTAGACTCCCACTGCCATGCTCAGTGCTGGCCTTTCTCAGCTAGGCGGGACCTGCGGCCAGGCCAGCCCTTTGGGCGTGTTGACCACTCAGGATCGTCCTTGCCCTGTCTACCAGCCCTCTGCGGCTTCGCACCCCTCCCCCGCCGCCGCTGCCGCCCAGCGGGCGCACTGAGACCAACCCGGCCTTATATGGCCACGTTCGGGTGTGGGGTGGCGGGCGGCGGCCCAGGTGGGCCTCATGCCACGGTACCCACCCCCCCCCCCGCCCCGCCTGTCCCGCCAGGGACTGGCTGGCTGGCTTGAGGGTGGGGGCTGCCCAGGCGTGGCCAGGACGGGCAGTGGCCAGGGTACTGCGGACACTCAGGTCATGCCCAGCAGGGCCCCCCCTCCGCCAGTGGCCAGCGGCCTGGACTCTGATTGCTCTTTTATCTGCTTGTTCTCCCCCATCCACGCACCTGCCTGTCTTCTGGCCACTCGGCCAAGGAGGTTCTGGAGGCCACTGGCCTGGCCTGGTCATTGGCTGGAGCCTGAGGTGGAGTGGCCGGTGGCAGCGGGCCATGGATGGCAGTGGGCGGTAGGGCCTGCCTCGGCGCCGAGGGGTCCCAGAGGGACCACACCCTGCCCTGTGCCCCTTGGCTGAGGCCTCGGGCTCCATGGTGCAGGCCCTGGCGGCAGTAGGGAGGTGGGAGCCCCTTTCCAAGGGCAAGGGCCTCTGTGGTTTTGGGGGTGCGGGGGGCAGTGCTCTTCCTGAATTGTGCTGGCTTCTCCGCCAGGCCTCGACTGGAGGGCAGAGTCGTTTCAGGCCCTTCCCACTTGGCGAGTGAACAGGCTGAGCGCGGACCTTCTTTAGGCTGACAAACCAGCGCAGAGAGAGTTTGGGTGGTTTTTTGAAAGCCGTTTTCCCCGTGGTGTCACAATTTCTGGAATCGGTACATTTCTAGACTCCAATCATATTTTTAAAGTTCCCCTTTTCCCAAAGTTTCACAATCTTGGTGGGTTTGTCTTAAACTGTTTTTTTTTTTTTTTCAAGTTTGAAAAAAGAATTTGGCTTTCTTCATTTCCATTTTATTTCTCACAGTGAGAGCTCTGAGAGGTTCCGAATGAAATACCTCTTACAAATTACTTTGGAAGAAGTCATTTCAGGGTTTTCTGAGAAGTGCCACGTGTGAACTTCTCTGAGGATGGTGCAGTGGATGGTCTCCGAGTAGCCAGCCCTGGAGGTCCCTCCCTGTCCCCTGGACCTGGCCGGCGTGCCCGGGTGCCCTACCTCCTGCGGGACGGCGAGGACTTGGGGCTGCCCTGCCTTGGGGCTGTGGTGGGAAGGGTCTGCTGGAGCGTGTGAGTCGTTGGGGAAGCATGTGGCCGTCAGGGCGGCTGTGGCGTGTGCATGTGCGTTGGCTGACCTCGGCCTCTGGCCAGGCTGCAGGGGGTCTCCTCCTCCCCTCTAGGTCCCTGCAGGCGGTGCTGGCCAGTGTGCGGCCAGGGCTGAGGTGGACTTGTGGGAGCCCGGCCCAGGCTCTGGGAGGTGGGGATGTGGGCCAGCGGCCCCATTTACGTCTTGCCTTGGGCCCCACTCCTGGAAGGGAAAATAAATCACTGTCCCCTCTGGGGGGAGGAGGGAGCTGAACAAAGTGGCCTTTGGCTGGGCCAGGCTGAGCCTGGGCCGCCCACAGGCTCTGTCTCCATCGTGGGGGGATCAGTGGGCCTCCGGCTCCGGCCCGGCTCCGCAGCCCTAACGGGGGACGTGTTGGTTTTCCCCAGCAGCAGCCTCAGCCTCCGATCACCTGGGCGGCTCAGGCTCACTGATGTGCTGGGGGAGGTGGGCTGTGGCCGCCTACCCGCTGTGTGGCCATCCACGTTGGCCTCCTTTGCCCCATGCTGTGCCTCGCCTGGTGACCGCAGCCCTGGTGCGTCCAGGTGACGGCCTCCGTCAGCAGGTCAGCGTGTGGAAGGAAGGCGTGCCCGTGCCACCGTCCCCAGACCCCACGGACATTATCGCCAGCGTGGCCCCACCCTGCCTTGCCCGCCACCCGCTCTTCCTAGTGGTGGCCACCAGGTGCTCCTGGTCAAGTCCAGCCTGGCTTCTCTCCGGGCCCCAGGAGAGCAGGGGCCGCTGTCCTGGGCTACCTCAGGTGGGGTCGCAGCCCGGGGTCCACTGGAGGGTGGTGGGGCGCAGAGGCATGGGCGTCACTCTGGGGCCTGGAAGGAGAGGTGGGGGCCGGTCAGGGTGGGCAAGGACAGACCTCCAGCTGGGGGGATGTTGTGGGCAGAGGTGGGCAGCTCACCGGGCCAGAGTGGACATCCAACGGACACGGGCGCCGTGGTGTAGCGGGGGAGGGGCCTTGAGTGGGGAAGGGCTCGGCCGAGAGGCTGGTCAGCTGAGGGGGTGTCCTGGGGGCTTTTCCAACAGGACATCGTGGCCAGCCTTCCTGGCTCCGGCGAGGAGTCCTGGGGCCTCCATCCACACCCTGTGCCCCCACTGAGTGGCTGGGGGCGGGGCCTGGAGGCAGGCAGGGGGTGGGGTAGGTGCCTGCCCCCCGTCCAGCACAGACTGGCCCCCTTGAGGAGATCTGGCCCAGGGTGGGGTTCCTAGGAGCTGTCCCTGAAGCACTGCAGGAGTTGCTCCAGCCTAAGGGCTGCTGAAATCCAGGGTTTCCCATCTTGGCAGGAAACACAGTTGCTTTTCTTCCTGCCGGGGAGTTTATTTCATGAGAGATTTACACAAGCTGTGCGCTGTTGAGTGGCTGAGGAGTGAATAAAGGGGCCTGGGGCAGCAGGCGGGGAGGAGGGACCCCCTCTGGCTCCCACGGTCCTGAGCCCCGGAGGAGCCGGGGCCTGCGGAGTGCGCTCTCCTGGTCCGGGGCCACTGCCAGTGGCTTCCGGGCTGCCCTCTGCACTCGTGCAGCAGCCTGTCCGGGTTCCGGCGGGGACAGTGGGGCTGACTCCGGAGCTCAGCCTGACACAGCATGTGCGCCTTGAGGGCCAGGTGGCCTGCCCCGTGGCCTCCGGGGGCCTGGGGGCGCCTAGCCTGGGCTGGCCTGCTCAGGCCCCATGGCCTCAGTCCTCGCCTCAAGAAGCCCGCCGTGGGCATGGGCTGCCGTGGAGCAGGTATGGGTGGGAGGGAGGGGCTCTGGCCTGGGGCCGCGCAGGCCGGGCTGCTGCGTGGTTGGGTCTTCTGCCATAGCCATCGCCCTCCCCCTCGAGGTTCTGCTTAAACGCCCAGGGGCTCCAGGCTCAGGAAAATGTCCTTGTCTCACCTCCGAGGTGACTCCGGAACCTGGATCGGGGCCCCCTGGGGTGGTCTGGGCCCCGCGGCGCATTACCCTGGGCTCTCGGTCCAGTGCCGGCAGGTGTGGGAGGCCCCACTGGACAAGGGCCTTCTCGGTCCTTTGGCAGCTGGGAGCGGGTCTGGGTCAAGTGATGTGCCTGAGGTGGGGGTGGATGGCAGGGTGGGTCCGCGTTGAGTCTGGTGGGCCTGGTGAGATCTGGACACCCGTCGGGGGCTGCCCAGTGTTCAGCTGAGTCCCTTGGTGAGGGCCCGGGTGCTTTGCGGTCACTGCCCCCTGTTGGCAGTTCACATGGGTCCCCCCCAGGGCAGTGGCACCGTCAGGGTGATGCTCCGGGCCTCCCGTGTCGGTCCTGGGGATGGTGAGGGTGAGGCGGAGGAGCCCTGAAGCTGGGGGTCCACTGAAGGTCCATCTGGGGACTTCCAGAGAAGAGGACAGACCCGGAGGCCCCCGGTCTGCCCGCCCCCCGGTGCGCGGCTGGGCAGCCGGCTTGCTCGGTGGGTCAGGCTGTCCCTTTGCCACGCCCAGAATGGCCTGGTTTCTGGGGCAACCACCTGTCCTGCGGGTCCTACCAGTTCCGCCACAGGTCCCGTGGGTCCAGCCCCCGGGGGCCGCCCTGGGCCGGCTGGTGACCGGGAGCCTGTGTGCGAGTGCGGGTGTGCACGTGTGCTGAGCCTGCCCCCCTCGTGGCAGCCCTGGGGTGGTCCTCACCTGTGCCCCCGCCCTGGGGCGTTCCTGTCCTTCCCCCCCAGGCCTCGCCTTCTTGGGGAGGGTGCTGGCCCTACGGCCTTCCCAGCTCACCCGCGGCGCCCGGTCCTCACTGTGAGGACCACCTTGGGCGCCCGCACCCCCCAGAGATTGCCTACCTGCCCTGCCTGGTGCCAGGTGCCTGCCCCCTCCCGGCCCCCCAGCCAGGGCCCAGCACCCCTCCCCACGCCGCTTGCTGAGCTGGCCCTGCACAGCGGGACGGTGGCTTCTGGCCGGCCGCCCTCACCCCACAGCCAGGCCCATGCTGGTTAGCCCGACGCGCCCCCCACCTCCCCCGCCCCCTGCCAGAGAATTCCTTCCAGGCTGGAAATTTCTGGGGCTTCGCAGGGCTTGCGGGGGACGGAGCTGCCCGGATGAGCCGGCCGGTGCTTCATGCACCCTCATCCTCACCTGTGTTTGCGGCTTCACGGGGCGACGGCTGAGACCACCGGGGCCTCTGTGGCCCCTGCTGGTCTCTGGCACACGGGCCCTGGAAGAGGGGCGATGTCTGGCCCGGCCCCTCTTGAAGGCAGCTTGGGGGTCGGCAAGCCAGGTCCCACAGAACACCCTGGGCGGTGGGGAGGGGTGGAGCCCGATACTTGGGACCCCTCTCATCCCTGCCACGGCCAAGCCCCTGACAGACCGTGAACAGAGCGGGAGCGTGGGTCCAGATGCAATGGCCAGGGCAGGCCTCCGTGCCCCTGGGGGCGGGGAGGGAGGAGGGGGTGTCGGGAAGGTGCGCCAGGCTGGGCGGAGGCCGCGGGGCAGTGAGGTGTGGGGTGCTGAGCTTTGGGGCGGCCCCGAGGGCCTGTGGAGATGGCTTGGGGGTACGGGGTGGTGGGCACGGGGTGGGCCACAGCTGGGGGTCCCTTCTCTGTCCCTGCCAGCAGCTTTGCCTCCCTGGGCCCTGGGGCAGGAGGGGTATCGGCTGGGGTTGCCGCCGGGTCTTGTTATACTAAACGGGGGAAAGCGGTGCTCCTGGCCGGGCAGGGGGAGGGGCTGTGGGCCTGGGCGTCTGGAATGCTCAGAGGTGGGGTGTGTGGGGGGGAGTCTGCATCCACTGTTGGGGTGTGCTTCTGGGGGTCGGTGTGACAGGGTCTGTGTGTGACAGCAGCTCTGGATGGCGGCTGGGAATCCAAGCTGGGTTTGTGGGGGCCTCGGAGTGGCTGCCCCCATCCCCCCCAGTACCCCCATTCCTGACCATGTTTTCACAGCTGAGGGTGAAGGAGCATGGAGGAGAGGAAGGGGCGACACCTTCCCTGCCCGTTACGTTCAGCCCCCCTCTTGGGGTGAGACCCTGCCCCAGCCTGCCTTTGCCCCGCGTCTGCCCTGCCTGCGCCGTGTGCCTCCTGCCTGTGCCCGCGGCTTCCTAGGGCTGTGACTGCGGGTGGGTGCAGGGTTGGGGCTTCCTGGAGGAGGTGCTCACGGGGAAGGCGCTAAGGCTGCGTCGGCTGCCCCCACCCACATGCCCTCCAGGGGCCTGCGGGTCTCCAGCTCAGGCCTCAGTTTCCCCGTGGCTGAGGGGTGGGAGGCCTTGTCCAGGTGGAACAACAGGGCTTGTGTTTCCCAGGCTAAATATAGAGCTGCAGCAGCCGTGCTGGCGGCCAAAATTCCCAGGAATCTGGGGGGCCAGGCCTCCCGCTGGTGAGCCTGCTGGGGGGTCTCTGCAGAGGCCGGGGTGGGGGGCAGGGCCCCGGCCTCATGTCTGGGTCCCCCGGAGCCCAGGTGGGGGTGGGGAGGGGTGAGGCTGGCCACAGAGGGGAGGGGGGCTGTTTGCTTTAGGATAAGGCTGGCTCCAGCCGGGGCCTCTGGACGGGCGCTGCCTTGTCCCCCTCACTGCTCACAGGCCGGCCCATGGGGCCACACTTCCGGCCCATCTGGCGGTCACTTGGCTCTGTCCCTCCACTCCGCAGGACCGAGGGTGGCGTCCCTGCCACCCAGTAGGTGCCCCCCAACAAGGTCTCCTCTGGCGGGTGGGGAGAGGGAGGGGCCTGTCAGGCTGGCGCTTTCTCTGCCACTGAGGCGGGCTCCTTCGGGGGTCGGGGGTGTTGAACCAGCCCCCAGTGGTGCCCCCGCGATGCCGCTGGGACAGGCAAAGCCCCAGCAGGGAGGGGTGCTGTTCCTCGTGCGGGCACCGTCCTCCCCACATGCCTTCCAAGCCATTCGTGTGTCTGTGTGGACATGTGTGGGTCCGTGTGCCTGTGCTTGTGTGTGTGTGATCCTTGCACCCAGGTGTCAGCCCGGGAAGGGCTGGGGGGTGCCCTTTTGTCCTGCAGCCTGGGAGGCCCCTGTGAATGGTGGAATTTCAGGCAGTGACAGGTGGTGGACAGGGTCTGCCTGGGAATGAGGCCCGGACCCTGGGCGGCCTGGGGGGCCTCAGAAGGTCCACTTGTCTGGGGGCCCTGAAGCCTCTCCCACTGCGAGCTGGGTAGGTGCCTGGGGGGCCCTGGAGACAAGTGAGTGATTAGGGAGAGGCGGGTATCAGGGGAAGCCAGAGGGCTGGCTGGCTGGCTGGCACCTCTGGCACGGCCCACTGTCCAGGGGCTGCATGGAGGGGGTGGGGCCAGCCGAATGGGGCAGGATGTGGAGGGGGGGAGGCTGTAGAGGGAAGGTGCCCAGTGTCTCTGTGTCTCTCACACCCCAGTCCCCTGGAATCAGAGACTCGGGACCCCCTCCCCACCTGGGGCCCCAGAGAAGCTGAGCCCTGGGCTGTCAGCTCCCTCCATCCAAATGGGGATGGCCCCTACGCTCCCTGCGCACCCCAGGCAGAGGCGATGGGGGCCCATGCTCTGTGAGAGTCCCTGGGAGCTACAGTCTCTGGGGGACCCACAGGAGCACTTTGGTTGCAAAGCGGCAGCAGAACCAGCTGGCAATTGCATGTTGAAGAAACACCAGCTGGTTATTAAAAACACATGCCGCTCTCAGGCCCTGTAGCGATAGCATCTCAGAGCAGCCGCGCCTCCGGCACCTCCGTGTGGCCAGGGCTCGGGACCTGGCCTTCACGGCCTGGAGTGGCTGCCGTGTGGGGTGGGTGCCCCTTCCAGTGGCTGGTGGGCGGAGTCCTGGGAGCCGGGCCCAGCCAAGCCCCTGGGAAGGGCAGCTGGGTGCCCGTGGCTGCCTCTCCTGGTCTGGAGGGACCGTGGGTGGGTGACCACGTAAGAGCCCTCCACCCCTCGTGGTCTTCCTGTGGTGCAGGGGCTGCAGACCAGCCCCAGCTCAGGGCGTCAGGCGTGGGGGCGCGGCAGGGAGGGGCCTGAGGGTCCACCAGGAGATCGCGCCATAGCCTTCTGATGTCCGCAGCGTCCTCCCCAGCTGGCCCGTCTCTTGCTGCCCTCTAGGCCTGGTCATCCCCCTTCTCCCTGGACTTGACTCCAGAGAAAGTGAGGCTGGGTGGACCCGGGCCGGTGCGGACGGGGATGGGTTTCTCCCCGCCGGTGAAGGGCATCGTGGCCTCAGCCCAGGACTCAGGCTTCTCCCACGGCAGACAGTGGCCACCCAGGGCTGGGATGCCCAGCTGCTTGCCCTCTGACCAGGGCCTTGGTGACCTGGTGTGGCCTGCCTGGCAGCAGGGAGGCTCTTGTCCAGGCAGACAGACCCGGTTTGATGCAGCCCATGCACACACAGGCACAGACGTGGGCCACCAGACGCAGGGACGCTCACACGTGCACACACAAACGGGGTGCCTGCAGGGAGGTGGTGGGGGCCGCCCTCGCTCGCCTGTGGACGTGCCTCCTGGGCGAGCCGCTCCTCCCCCCTCCCACCCCCACCCCTGCATTCCGGCTCCCGGGCGGGAGCGCGGTGGGCCCTGGGTGAACGCCGCCTCCTGTGGTCTGGGAGCTGGGTAGGTGTATCTGGGTGGAGTCCTGGGGTGGGGACCCGGCAGGGACAGCCCTCCCCCCGCTCCCAGTGCCCATGCCTGCCTTGGCCCTGACCGACCACCTGCCGGTCCCCTCCTCCCTGACCGAGCCCTCTGACCCCCACAGGCCCCCCGAGGATGGCGGACAAGGTAGTCCCGCGGCAGGTGGCCCGGCTGGGCCGCACCGTGCGGCTGCAGTGCCCCGTGGAGGGGGACCCGCCGCCACTGACCATGTGGACCAAGGACGGCCGGACGATCCATGGCGGCTGGAGCCGCTTCCGCGTGCTGCCCCAGGGGCTGAAGGTGAAGGAGGTGGAGCGAGGGGACGCCGGCGCCTACGTGTGCAAGGCTGCGAACGGCTTCGGCAGCCTGAGCGTCAACTACACCCTCATCGTGATGGGTCAGTGCTGGCCGTGCCAGGGCGGGGCCTGCCGTGCGTGCCTAGTCAGCTCGGGCGGGCAGGCAGACCTTCCCCGTGTGCCCACCCCTCACGCTGCATGAGCTCGGCCCACGGCCCCCAGCACCAGACCCGTCCTGCTCCCCGCCTCTGAGCCCAGGACACCACCCCCAGGCCGGGCCCCGCCCCCTCAGGCCTCACCTTGGGGTTCCCCTTCCTCCCGACCCCTTCTCCCCCAAAGTTCTGCTGACCTGGGGGCCAGGGCTGGCTGGGGGGGGCGGCAGGGGTGGGTATGGGGGCCCCAGGTGGTGGTCCCACTGAAGGGCAGCCTGGCGGGGCAGGCGGGCCGGCAGCCTTGGCGTCGGCCATGACTTTGAGGCTCAGGTTTCGGAGTTCAGAGGGGCCGCTGGGAAGGAAGGGCCTTCTGTTCTCCTCTGCCTCTGGGGCCCCGGCTTGGGGACCGGGCGGCGCCCCCAGCAACACGCCCTCCACTCGCTGGTACCGGGCGCTGGCGCCTGGCCCTCCCCCATGGGCTCCCGGGCGGGTCCCTCGGGGCAGGCTCCCTGGCAGCACAAAGGAAGAGCCTGACCCACGCGCCCCTCCGCTGGGTTCCGGGGTGGGGTCTGAGCGCCTGGCCTTGGTTCTGGGCCGTGGAGGCGCGGCTGTCACCGGGAGGGGGGGGCATTCCTCAGCACGCCGCCCCCCTCAGGCCTCACAGGCCTTCTCTGGGCTGTGGAATGGGAGTCCTGTGGGTGTCCCCCCAGCGTCCTTTCAAAGGGGAGGATGGCCAGGCGGTATGCGAGCCATGTCAGCTCTCCTAGCCCTCGGCCCCTTGATGTGGGCTAGGGTTACTGCAGCTGCCGGCTGGGCCTGGTCCCCACCTCCCCCAGGCCCTGCAGACCCCCCGGAGCCAGGGTGGGGGAGCCAGATCTCCGTCCCACCCACGCCTGTCGGGGTCACCTGCACCCAGGGAGTGGGCCGGGTGGGCGGCTCCTGCCCAGCTGTCTCTGGGATTCTGAGATGTGGGTGTGCACCCATGGCCTCCTGCTGGCGTTTCTAGAGCTTTCCCAGCTGGGCCTGAGGCTGGGGCCTGGGAGCCAGTCCTGGGGTCTTACAGGGGCTGCCGAGGCCCCTCTCATGCACCCTCCCCTCTGCAGACGACACCAGTCCAGGAAGGGAGAGCCCGGGGCACGACGGCTCTTCCGGGGGCCAGGAAGACCCAGCCAGCAAGCAGTGGGGTGAGCGCGGGGAGAGGCGTCGCCATCTTGGTCGGGGGGGGGCTGCGCCTCCACCCCAGTGCCCGCTGACTTCTGTGCCCCGCCCGCTCCCCCCCACCCCGCGCAGCCCGGCCCCGCTTCACGCAGCCCTCCAAGATGAGGCGCCGGGTGATTGCGCGGCCCGTGGGCAGCTCCGTGCGGCTCAAGTGCGTGGCCAGTGGGCACCCACGGCCCGACATAATGTGGATGAAGGATGACCAGGCCTTGACGCGCCCGGAGGCTGGTGAGCACAGGAAGAAGAAGTGGACCCTGAGCCTGAAGAACCTGCGCCCCGAGGACAGCGGCAAGTACACGTGCCGCGTGTCGAACCGCGCGGGCGCCATCAACGCCACCTACAAGGTGGACGTGATCCGTGAGTGCCGGGGCCAGGGGTGGGGGTGGGCTTGCGCCCGGGGGCTGTGCCCAACGCATGTCCCTGCGCAGAGCGGACGCGCTCCAAGCCCGTCCTCACGGGCACGCACCCCGTGAACACGACGGTGGACTTCGGAGGCACGACATCCTTCCAGTGCAAAGTGCGCAGCGACGTGAAGCCGGTGATCCAGTGGCTGAAGCGCGTGGAGTATGGCGCCGAGGGCCGCTACAACTCCACCATCGACGTGGGCGGCCAGAAGTTCGTGGTGCTGCCCACGGGTGACGTGTGGTCGCGGCCCGACGGCTCCTACCTCAACAAGCTGCTCATCACACGCGCGCGCCAGGACGACGCGGGCATGTACATCTGCCTGGGCGCCAACACCATGGGCTACAGCTTTCGCAGCGCCTTCCTGACCGTGCTGCCCGGTGCGTGGGCCCCGCCCTGCCCCGCCCCGCCCCGCCCCACCCGGGCCCCGCCCACACGTGACGCTCCTCTCCCCGCCCCCTCCTCGGTTTCTCCCGCAGACCCCAAGCCGCCAGGGCCGCCCGTGGGCCCCTCGTCCTCGACCACCAGCCTGCCGTGGCCCGTGGTCATCGGCATCCCAGCCGGCGCCGTGTTCATCCTGGGCACCGTGCTCCTGTGGCTCTGCCAGGCCAAGAAGAAGCCATGCGCCCCCGCGCCCGCCCCTCTGGTGCCTGCACATCGCCCGCCCGCGACGGCCCGCGACCGCGGCGGGGACAAGGACCTGCCGGCACCCCCCACCCTCGGTGCCGGCCCCGGTGTGGGGCTGTGTGAGGAACTCGGGCCCCCGGCGGCCCCCCAGCACCTGCTGGGCCCGGGCTCAGCGCCCGGCCCCAAGCTTTACCCCAAACTCTACACGGACACGCACACGCACACGCACTCACACACGCACTCGCACGTGGAGGGCAAGGTCCACCAGCATCAACATATCCACTACCAGTGCTAGGGTGCCTCGGGGTGGGCTTGTGGGGGCCCGGCCAGCCGGGCAGGCTTGGGGCAGGGGCCACAGAGGAGGATGGACTGCGGTGAGAGGCGCCCCACGTGAGACACACACACACCTGGACGCACACACATGCATGACATACCTCTGGACACACACACACACAACTACACACACACACACACACACACACACACACACACACTCAGACTAAGAAGCCTTCAGGAAGGTCTGTATTGTAACTCTGCAGTGCGCATGTAGCGATGGGCTAGCTCATGAAGGAATCCCTTGGCCCCGTGATAAGGATTTCATGGGGGCCATGGTCACCCCCCCACCCTGGCCTGGCAGGAGATCTGAGAGGCACCCTGGCTTTGCAAACCAAAAACTCCGACCCCCTTCCCTACGCCTGCCCGCCTGTGTCCCTGCCCAGGCTATTTTTGCCACCACCTGTCCTGGGTGTCCAGGAGTCCACCAGTGCCCTGGGCAGGGGGGTCGGGCGGAGCAGTCCTAGGCCCCGTCCTGAGAGGCCGGAGCTGGCAGGGGGTGCCTCCCGTCCCACTGCCAGAGAGAAGGGGCCCTTGATATTTATATTTAAGAAATTAAGATAATAATATTAATAATGATGAAAGGAGGGCTGGGCCACAGAGACTCGGCCTCTCCTGAGGCCCAGGACCCACCTGGCCTTTTGGCCGCGCTGGATGTCCACCTCGGGACCGGGCATCCATCACCCCACTACCCGTGGCGGCCCCAGGCCTCTGTAATTTTATATAGAGTTTGAGCTGAAGCTTCGTATATTTAATTTATTTTGTTAAACAAGAAAATGTGCATCCTTTCCTCTAAGCTGGTGTTTCTTCCTGTGTTTGCATCTGTGCGTGAGCATGTGCCTGTTTATAGGATGGATGGGGGAGCTCTCAGGAGCCCCATCACCAGGCCTTAGGCTCGGGGGCTGAGGCCTGAGGGTCCCCAGGTCCTGCCATCAGTGCCCTGAACCGAAGGACTCTTCCCCACTCGCCTGCATGCGCCTCCCTGGCCAGCCAGAGTCCTGCACATCTGGCCCGGGGGGGGCCCCCCAGCCCTCAGTGCAGGGCCCGTGTTTCTCCCATCCCACATTCTGGGGTCCCCTGGGTGGCCTTGGTGGGGAGGTGGGCTAGGGCCAGTTGCCTGCAGGGAACCGTCCACCCTGGGTGTGCACCCGTGGCCTCGCTCTCCGGATGAGGAAACTGAGGCTCTGACTCACTCAACCAGCAGGCAGGGGTTGGGTTGCCCCTGGCCCAGAGGTTCTGGAGCATCTTAAGAAAAGAGCCGGTGCGATTTTAGTGAAGCCCCCTGCGCGGTATGTCGGAAGGTCGGCAGGAGGGGTGAGCCTGAGCCGCTAGTTCGCAGCGCTTCAGGAAACAAGCCCAGGCTCTGCCTGACCCGCCGGTCAGGGTGCCTGCCATCCTGCCCAGGCAACACTGGGCCCACGGCTAGGGCCGAGTCTCCCCTCCTCCGTGCCTGGGCAGTGAGCTGCTGCCCACCCCCCGCCTCCTCCCCAGCTCCGGGCTGGTCCCCTCCCGCTGCTCTAGTCTCCCAGGGCTCAGTCCCCAGTCCCCTTGCCCTTCCTCCACTGGGACCCCCATGCAGTGCAGGATGGGGTCCCTTGTCCTTCTCAACCTGCCCCCATCCTTTGGCCTCCCAGGGGGGACCCCACTCCTATCTCTTAGGAGGCAGGGGCTAGCTCTGAGGTAAGCCCCACTGGGGTGGTCCTGACTCTGTGGGCAGTGACCAAGCTGTGGCCTGGTGACGGAGACCACCTATAGTGGGCACCGCGGGAGACCTAGGGCCTGGCCGGCTGTGGGGAGCGGGCTGCAGTGGCCAGGGGGGTAGTGTGGGCTGCAGGCAGCCCGCAGCTGGTGACCGAACAGATGTTCCCCAGACAGGACACGCTGCAGCCGACGCCTGGTTGGGTTTCAGTCTGAGGGGGTAGGGTGGGGAGAGGGTAGATGCTGGGCAGTGGGGAGACCTCAGGCTGTGGGCCATCTTTGGGTCACAGGGCATGAGCTGCCCCCTGCCCAGCACCCCTGAGGGTACAGTCCCCCAGAACCTCAAAGGAGACTCTGCCACTCCCAACCCTGTGCCCTTCTTGGCCTGAGGGACAGTGCTGTCTACCTGGGCTCACGTGAGGACCACCCTCATCATCTGCCCCAGGGAAGCCTTGGGGGCTAATGACCTGACAGGCCCATCAGGGCCCCGGGTCCTGGTTCTCGGGAGACCAGTGGCTCCAGGCCCATGCCCCAGTGCCCTTTCAGGAGAGAGGGCTGCTGATGGGCTGGTCATTCTGTGGACATGTTAGGGTGCCTGGCTGGGCGGGGGGTCTGGGCGACCAGACAGACCCATCCTCTTGGGGCTGCCTGGCCACCACGAAGCCCACCAGGACAGACGTCTGTTCATTGGGCCTCCAACTGACCGGCCCCCCTCCCTCTGTCCAACACCCCCTTTTCCTTCCCTCTCCTTGGCGCCCCGCGCCCCTTGGGGTCTCCCAGGTTGTGCGGGGGCGGAGCCAATGGGAGCGCGAGTGGGCGGGGCCAGGCGGCAGGCGGGGCCAGGTGGCAGGCCAGGCCGGAGTGGAGAGTCTTTGGGCTCCGAAGGGCCGGGGAGCCCAGAGTGGCATGAGGAGGGGCACCGCGGCAGGACTTCGCCTCCTGGGTTCTGAGGCACCGCACCCTGGCTTCTCCTGCCACAGTTGCCCCTCCACAAACACCAAGGCCAGGCCCTAATGTGCCCTTGGCCACAGGCAGGAAGACCAGGGCACAGCCACCCATGATGCTACCAGGACCCCCAACAGGAACAGAAATGCCTCCTGTGCCCAGCTCTGTGGGGTTCCCTGTGGGGTGGGAGTGGGGGCCCCCAGTCTCAAGGGAGAGGAGGGGGATCCAGCTGTGTCTCAGAGTGACTCCCAGGCCAGACTGGGAGTCAATGTCTTGATCTGATTTCACAGCCACTAATGGCTCGTTCTGTTGAGGCTTCTGAGAGCCATTTGGGCTGAAACTCCCGATGTCCATGGTGGGGGTGCTGGATGGGTGGGTGCTGGGTGGTGGGGTGCTGGGTGGTGGGTGGTGGGTGGTGGGTGGTGGAGGTGCTGGGTGGTGGAGGTGCTGGGTGGTGGGTGCTGGGTGGTGGGGGTGCTGGGTGGTGGGTGCTGGGTGGGTGGGTGCCAGGAGGGAGGAGCCCCGGGGCCAGGCCAGCATCTTCCCACTGATCTGGGCTGTGATAAGCTGGTCCCCTTGAAGCCTGGTGACCTTGAAAGGGCAGCCCAGGCTCTGACACCCTCGGGTGTGCCTGCTCCCTCCCCACCCCCAAGCCCCGCAGCCCAGCCCTCCTGGCTTCAAAGGGGTGGCCGAGAGTCTTGTGCAGCTGTCCCAGAGGGGGGGCCTGAGGCTGATGTCCAGGGACCAGGCCATGTGACAGAAGCTGAAGATGAGGGGACGTGGGGCCACCACACCCCCGTGGACCTGGGGTTGGGAGGGCCTGGCAGGGGATCAGAGCCTTGTCTGGGGGCCAGGCCAGGGGACCTGGGACGGGAATGCAGGATGTAGGACACAGGAAAAGGGACAGGAACATAGGACATGGGGTCGGGACCAGCACAGACTCGACCTGGGACTGGGGGCATGGGGTCAAGGACCTGCAGGCGCCAGCCAGGCTGCCCCAGCCCCCCGGGTGGCGTTGCTTGGGGCTTGCAGGGCCCTGGACCTGCTGCGGGGGCTGAGGTGGCATGGAGGGGCTGGGCCCCGAGGGGCCGAAAGGTGAGCGCCCCCGGCGGACCTTGCCCAGACCCAGGGCGTGGGCTGGGCTGCCCTGGGACGCACGGGCCTGTGGGGCGGGCTGCTGCAAGGTGGGGTACGGAGACAGGGGACTCCCACAGGGCCAAGCTTGCGCGGGGGCCGGGCCCCCGGGCTGGGCTGGGAGGCAGCCTCCGCCCCATGCCTGGCACCAGCACCTGGCACGTCCCTGCTGCATATGGTGGGCAGGGACCGAGGCTGCTGATCACGGGGAGGGGCGGGGATTGGGCAGGGCAGGGGCGGGGCCTGGCAGCTGGGGGCTCCCTCTGTGCCCCGTGCTGACCTCACCCGGTGCCGGGTGCCCGTCCTGTTCAACCGCCCGGGCCTGGCTGGGCTCAGGGCCCTCACAAGATGGGCCAGGTGTCAGGGGAGCTGAGGGCCAGGGCCTCTCCTAGGAGCCCGGTGAAGGTCTATGCATTCCTTCCCCAGATTCAACCCCCATCCTGCCAGCCCCACCCAGGCTGTCCCCCACCCCTACGGCTGCCCTGCTGAGCCCTCTCCAGTCCTGCCTTGGCTCAGAGACCTCCGCAAGCCGGTGCTCCCCCCGGCCCAGCCACCCTGACCCCTGGACTGCCGCTGTCTGTGGAAGGGAGGGTCGACCTCCCATTCAGGCCAGCACACGTCAGTGACCCCAGGTGGGAGATTGCAAGGATCCCCAGACCTGGGAATGTAGGGCCCTGGAGGTGGGATCTGCCTCCCAAGGGGCTTCTCTCGTGGAGACCCCCAGGGGGTGGCGCCCAGTGGAGCCCTGGGTCAGCAGCTTCCGACGCCTTTTTCTGGCTCTGTGGCCTGGGGTCACCTGGGGTCGTGCCCGGTGGGCTCAAGAGCCCACCCCCCAGGGTCTGCCGAGCAGCAGCCCAGCCCAGACCCTGCAGCAAGTGGCGCCCCAGTCAGCGGCCCGCACCCCTGGCACCGCTGATTTGAGGCGTGGAAGCCGCTGACACAGGACTTGCACTGGCCCCGGCTGGGTGTGCCCATCCACCGCAAGGCTACTGACGACCAGGCCCGGCGTCTCATGCCCCTGCCTTGGCACCCTGGGCAGCCTGGGGAGCTGGGGGGAGGGTGCTCTGCCAGCACCCATCCTGTACCAGCTCGGGGCAGAATGAGGCCCTGGGTTGGGGGCCTTCAGCACACTCCTGCTTCTCAGGGTGCAGGCTGGTTCCTTTTGGGGGGTCTTGTCTCTGGCACTTGTCTGGGGTGACAAGACAGAGTGTCTGGGTCAGGCCGGTGGCCAGCGCAGCAGACTGATGCTCCCGCGGCAGGGGGTCTCGGGCTGAGATACACACGGCCCCTCCTTCCTTGATCTGGGTTCAGTCCTGCCTGGGCCTTGCCCAGAGCTCAGGGGCTTGTGCCCTCCTGTCTCCTGGGCCGCGGGCGTCCATCCCCAGAGGCTGCGCTGACCCACGTTGCCCCGCCCCCACTGCACCTTCAAGACTCCAGGGAAGCTGAGCCGGACGCATGAGCAGTACAGTTCTGAGGGCCCGACCAGCCCCCCAGACAAGCCCTGGGGAGGGGCGCGTGCTGGCCTGGCTGCATGGAGCAGCCTCAGGTTAGGACCAGAGGTCCCCACCCCCCGCCCCGTGGTGGCTGGGCGCAGACGCACACTTGATCCCAGGGTGGGGTGGGGGGGTCCATGAAAAGTCCAGCAGCTCCGGTAAGGGCGGGGGCGGGGCAAGACGCCCTCGCACCCAGACAGCTGTACGCCCCACCCCCGCTCGCTCCACAGCCGTGGGGCATCTGGCCCTGGGCCGGCAGGTGGTGACAGCTGCCAACAGCTGGCCAGAGGGGCGGGGCCGCTTATCCCGAGTCACGGGTGGGGGATGGAGAGGGTCTGGTTGGGATGACTCGCGTTGAAGGGAAGACCGAGCTGTCCTCCTCATGTCCCCAAAATGCCATCCCTGGGCCCTAGAGAGACCCTGGCGGAGAGCACAGCCAGGGAGAACAGGACAGGCAGGGGGTATCTTGGCCCTGGTGCCAGGGCTGCGGACCCCCGGAGGCCCCATCTGCCTCTGCGGGGTCCCCAGGGTCTGGGGGCTGCATGCTGGGGGTGGGCAAGGCCAGTGGGTGGGGGTCTTCGCTGGAAAGCAGCAGCCGTCCCCCAGCAGCGCCCACCCCGACGGCAGGCAGTGCAGGTGGGTTTCGGTGGGGGGGCCCTGGCGAGGGTGGAGGCCCCCCGCTGACGCTGTCTCTTCCTCCAGCTCAGGGACTCCTGAGCTTCCTGGGAAACTGGCAGCCCCTGTCAGTGGGTCCCTGGAGCCCTGGACTCTTGCCGGGGACCGCTGCCTCATCCCTCCAGGCCCTCCCTAGCTCTGCCCCAGTGTTGTCCCAGTGGCCTTTCCACGAGGCCCGCCAGCCCAGGGCAGCACTGAAGCTGCCGCTGCCTGCTGGAGCCTCCCCTCAGGCACGCCGTGGGGACCCGGCTTGGGATGGGTTTCCGCCTCCAGCAACGCCAGGGCCGCCTAGCTTTACGCAGGGCCTGATGCGCGAGGGGCAGTGAGCTCTTGGTGGCCACACACCCCTGCCCCCCGGACCACAGGGGAGTCACGGCCAGCCTCCAGGACTGCTCGTGTGGCCCAGCCGCTGGCAGAAAGTGTAGCTTGCGGTCAACTGCCATGGCCTGGGGACAGGAAGGTGGGAGTCCGGGGGGTGACCACCTTATCCCCTTCGGGCCCTGGGAGGCAGGGAGCCAGGACCCCAGCCTCAACCCTCACCGTGCTCTGTGCAGCCTGAAAGCGCCCGGCAGCACCTCCCACCCAGCGTGCACAGGCCGTCTTCTCAGGCCAGCAGCCTCTCTGTGTCATGAGACCCTAGGCAGCTGCCCAGCTACTCTGACCCTCAGTCTCCTCATCTGTGGCCTGGACGAGAGGACCCGGCTCAGGGGCCGGTGGGAGCCCTTGGGGCCTGCCTGGGTAGGAGGTGAGCTCAGGCCTGGGCCCAGAAGGCACGGAATGGCCCTGGCCGGGGGTGGGGGGGGCGGTGGGTGGGCAGGACCTCAGCCTGGACCCAGGCCCAGGGAGGGCTGGGGCGGCACCGGGCTCAGCAGAGGCAAATTCCTTCTTCCTTCACAACTTTTTCCTCTTATTTTTTTTCCAGTTTCTTCCAAAAGCCGTCCTCCGCTGTTCGTTCCTGGAGCCCCTCCAAGACCATCGGCACCGGCTCCACTCGCGGCCACAAAGCTCCTTTGACAGCAGCGGCGGGAGCTAAACCAACAGTGGGGGTGGGGGAGGAGGGAGGGAGGAAGGGGACACGGGACGTCCCAAGCGGAGGCCTCTGGGCGTCCTCTGGGGGCAGGGCTCCACGGGGGTGGGGGTCGCGCCGGGGTCGGCCCCATTTCTGGTGGGGAGGACGCTGGACCCCTCTGCCCAAGCCCAGCACCTCCAGGCGCCTCTGGCTGAAGCTCTGCTCTGAGCGGCCCGCCGGCCCCGGCTGCTCTGGGGGAGGCCTTGCGGACAGCCCTGTGTCCACCAGCGTCTCCCAGGTGTGGGTGCCGGCCAGGCAGGGACTGGACCGCCTGCTGGGAGGTCTGCCGCCACAGGACCCTGGGCCCGACGGGCAAACGGGATGGCGTTGGCCTTGGACTGTCTGCGCCCTGCCACCGTCCCCATCTGTGGGCTGCGGAGGGCTGGGGTTTTGGGGCTCACACATGCACACAGCAGCGCTCATTAACTGTTTGCCGGAGGGGTGCTGGATGCAGGACGTTGGGCGCAGTTCCTCTGCTTCCTTTCTGCCCACTTGGAAACCGAGGGGCCTGGCCTGCGTGGCCCCCCAGAAGCCAACTCTGAGCGTTGGGCATCCCCAGATGCCCAGTGACGGGGAGGCCTGGCTGGATGGACAGCAGGGGGTGTCTGCCTCTGGTCCAGCGGGGCGGATGGGTGGTGGTGAGCGTCACAGGACACGGGGGGCCTGGGCTGGGCAGGGGCCGGGGCTGGAGAGCCGTGGGCTGGTGACAGGAAGTGTCTGCACAGGAGAAGGTGAGGGGCGGGCACAGCCGAGACCGCCTGGCTGCTGCCGCTGGACTCAGGGAGGCCGGCAGGGCGGGTGGCGGGCCAGCTGGGCTCGGGACAGGCTCCCAGGCTCCCGGGCCGCGGCCGGTGCCCGTGGCCGCCCGCTCGCTGAGCCCTCGCAGCTTGGCCGGAGGAGCCTTGCTTGGCTCCAGACACAAGCGTCGCCCATGGGGCCCTGCAGGGGCAGCGGCCGGGCGGGGAGCAGGCCCAGGACGAGGCACAATCCACCCTTTGTTCCCGCGGCGCCTGGAGCCTTCGGGCCAAGAGGAAATGAGGGGAGCGCCAGCCAGCAGCCCTCTCCTGCCCGGCAGCCCTCACCGCCAGGGCCCCGCGGACGCCAGGGCCGGGCCCAGCAGAGGAGCTGGAGGTCCCAGTGGCCTGGACCTGGAGGCCCACACCCCTCCGTACCCTGCACGCCCGCCCCAGGAAGGCCTGGCCACGGCCCCACCCCTGCACCCCGAATGCTTGGCCACTGCAGAGGGCCGTGGCCGGAGCACAGGCCCCGGGCAGCCACTGCTCCAGGCTGAGGCCGGCCCCCGTCCATGGCCTCCCCCCACCCTCCCTCCTCTCTCCTCTCCTGGCCGCTGACGAGCGCCCGTGTCTTTCCTGGCTGAGGGTGGATGGGGGGAGGCAGGGTCTGTCCAGCTGGGGGGCTGGCCCACACCCCACCCTGCTCTTCGCCGCTGCCCAGAGCCCCCTGGACGTGACCGAGGGTCTGTGGCCCGTTCTTGACGCAGCCAAGCTTCTCCCTCCCCCCAGGGGGTCGTGCTATCGGCTTGCAGCATTGTCCAGGCAGCCCGGGCCCCGGCGGGAGCGCACGCACACTTGTGTGTATGTGCACACGTGCAAGTGTGCGTGTGGGTGTGAGGCGCTTGGGACCCCTTCCGTCCCCTCCCTCAAATCTGTCTTCACTCCATGCACCCTTCCTAGGGGGGCCGGGGCAGGAGGTGTGAGGCCAGAGGACCGCCGGGAGCCTTGTTTGTGAGACGGCCCGGTGGGGTCTCCCTTGGCGTCTCCAGGGCAGGCCGGCCCCAGTGGGGGTCAGCGGGCTGGGGGCCCAGGCTGCCTGATGTCTCCATCTCGGATGCATTTCAGCCTCTCCTTAGCCTGTGTGGAGGCTGAAAGGTGACCCCTGAGGCCCCTTTGTTGCTCCGAGATCCGTATCTCCCCTGGGAAGGGCTGACTCTGCCCGGTGGGGCGCCCGGCGGGGCCCAGCTTTCATCCTCGCAGGCAGAGATCCCACCAGTCCGGACACCAGAGCAGGTGCTGGCCTGGGGTCCCACCGGAGGCACAGTAGCTTTCAGGTCACCTGGCAGGAGCACCTGGGGGTGATCCCCCAGTGCGGCCTTGGTGCCCATCTACGGCTCAGGTCCGGGCGCTGGACCCTCTGAGATGGCCTGGGGCCTGAAGTCCACCCAGAGTGGGAAGGCGGTGGGCGCTCGGGGCTGTCACCACATCCCTGAGGCCCGGGCTCAGCCAGGTGGCCAGGATGGGGGCCCAGGGAGGGCAGGGGGCGGCGGGCAGCCTGCAGTTTCCTCCACCCGACGCCAGACCTGAGTCCACTCCTGGGGCCCAGTCTCAGCCCCCAGCAGGGCGGGACTTAGGGTGAGGGACCTGCCATGGGCTGGGGTCCTCAGGGCAAGGAGAGGGACTCTGAGGCCTGGGAACCTGGCCACCCTGCCCTGCGAGGGGCAGGGGCTCCGTGCCTGGGGAGGCGCGTGTGCACACGCGTGTGTGTGTGTCAACCATGCCAGCCATCACTCACCGGGGGCTGCACAGTCCCACACAGACAACGAGAGCTGGGGCCCCTTGCTGGGCATGGGGTGGGGAGAGGGCGCTGTGGTGTTTGGGCCCCGCCTGCCCTGGCCGAGGCGCCAGCCTTCCCGGCAGTGGCTGGCACCCCAGCCTGCGGCCCTGTGGCTTTGTGGGAGACTCTGATGCTCCGAGGCGCCCCTGTCCCCACCCCCAGCCCAGGCCCTGGGCCGCAGCGGACACCTGGACCGACCGTCCCTCGGCTGCGCAGGCCCCCTCTGCTTCCCTCCTGAGGTGGAGAGGAGGCTGGGCTCCGCGAAGCGTGGCCGGACCTGTGGCTCCCGTCCCTGGCAGGGCTGGCTTCCTGTGGCCTTCCAGTCCCAGCGTAGCCCCCGGCCTGCCCTGTGCCCCCGGCCACCGGCGCTTGCCCAGGAGGGGGCCGCAGCGGTGCGGTCCTGGGCTGCCCCTCCCGTCCACCAGGGCCTCCCCGAGCGACGTCCCCTCCCGCTGTCTGGCCAGTGCTACCGCACACTCGGGACAAAGGAGCGTGTCCCCCGTCTTAGGGGAGTGGCCGCCCATGCCGGCTGGTCCCACGACCTCCTGGTCTCCCTGGAGCCCTCGAGGCGGGGGGGGCAGCAGGTTTCCCTCTGGTCCCCCAGGTGTGCTGGCCTGTGGCCCCAGGCCCCTGACACCACCCAACCCGCCCTCGGCCCTCTGGGCCTGGAGGGGGCCCTCAGCTCAGGCAGGGAGCCTGGGTCATGCATATCCCCCAGTGCGCACCTCCTGTGGCCCTTCCCCCGCTAGGGGCTGAGAGTGCTTTGTTGTCCCTCCGGGGAGGAGGTGGCCGTGGGGGGACCCACCTCTGCCCGCCGGCTCCTCTCAGCTCCGGGGACCCGCAGGCAGCGCTCAGGTGTGTCCAGCCCGCGGGGGGAGTCTGTCCTCTAGGGCACGTCTGTGTCAGGGACCTGGGGCTCAGTGTCCGAAACAGGGGGGGAGCAGAGGCCCCTGTGGGGTGGGGGAGAGTGGTCTGGGGCCCCCACCCCTTTCTTTAGGGCCCAGGTCCTAGAGTGAGTGGTGGGTGAGGGCAGCCCCGCTGGGATCAGGGACTCAAGGCTGGGGCGCGGGACCCCCTCTGCCTGCCCGACGCCGGCGCCTGGAGTGGTTGGAGGCTCCACTCCGTGAACAGCCCCAAAGCACCACTGGGTGCCGCCCTCTGGGCCACGAAGCCATAACCACTGTCCCGCGTTTCCATTGCTTAAGCCGACGCAAGTGGGGACAGCCCTTCCTCCAAGGAGGACAGGTGCGTGCAGGTGGGCCCAGCCTGGGGGTCCCTGGGGAGGGTGAGCGAGAACCGCAGCCTGGTGGTCCAGGGAGGCACGCTTGAGGGCGCTGCGCTCCGGGGCATGGCTGCTGAGAGCCAAGTGCTTGTGGCCAGTCTCTCGCGCCCGGCTGGCCGGCGGAGGACGGGCCCGGCGCCACCTGCGGTCTGAGCAAAGCGGAGGGCGCAGGGCGTGGGGCTCGGCCGCAGGGTCTTCAGCGCCTCCTCCCGGCCCTTGTGTCGGCCAGGCCGGGTGGGCAGCCCCGCCCTCGCTGCAGGGTCGGGCCGGCGTGCGAAGGGGGCTCCCGGCGGGTCGGGGCAGGGCAGGCACTGCAGTGGGACCACCCCAGCCGGGGGGCGGCTGGCCTGGCGTGGCCCCGAGTGGGGTGTCGGCCTCACACGCCAAGGGGGTTAGTGGGAAGATCCTGGGCTCACGTTACAGTTTCCACTGGAAAAACAGCCCCATTTTGAACGCTGGCTCTGAGCTTTTAAATAATTGCAAATATATCCAGTTTCCTGACCAGCGCTCTCAGCGGTGATGGCTGAGGCCCAGGGCAGCCGGCGGAGGGCCAGGCGGCAGGCTGACCCGCAGTTCTGGGGGGACACCTCCGTCGGCCTGGCCGAGGGGCACTGGGGGCGCGGGCCCAGATCCGGGGAGGTGTGGGAGTCGAGGCCGCTGTGGCCAGAGTAGGAGGGAGACGTCAGGAAGGGGTTCTCTGTCCCGTGGGGTCATCCACCGCCCAGGGCTTTGTGGGCTGCACCCAACCCCGAGGCCAGGGAGGCCGAGTGCTGGGAGCCGCCGTGTCGGTCCCGTGTGTGCCCGGACGTCCCAGGCTGGACATGAGGACCGGGTGCCAAGCCGGGCTCCCGGGGTCTCGGGGCGCAGGGCGGTGGGTTTGCTCTGGGGCTCGGCGAGCTGTCACCTGTCACCTGGTGTTGCTGTCACGGTGTGTGCGGAGGGGGCCGGGCTGGGTGTGCACGCACGTGTCTGTGCCTGCGTGAGTGTGCACACGGTGTGAGTCTGGGCGTGTCCCCAGCCTCCTCCACACTCAGGGGTCAGGGCAGGGCTCCAGCCACCAGTGCCCCGGCACGACAGGGCGAACAGGTCTCCAGGGAGGATGCAGAGGTCCCGGGCTTCCTCTGTCTGCTGCCCTGGTCCCTGTGTGTCACCCATGCCAGACACCCCCGGCCAGGGCTGAGGGGTGCCCAGCGGCTCAGTGCAGGCCTGTTTGCTTCGGAAAGCAGCAGACATTCTTGGTGCAGTGCGGCTGCCCACCCGGAAGTGCCCACGGGGACCCCTGCGTCCACCGGCCACGTTCCCAGGTTCACAGAAGGCTCTTTCTGATGCCAAAAACCTCTGGAAACGCTTCCAAGGGCTGCATTCAAGCTCTTCGCACTTGGAAGCGGGGCCGTCTCGTGTAGAACGGGAGGCTGGCGGCTCCGACCCGTGCCCCCGCCGACCGCACTGCCTGAAGGGTGCTCCCAGCTTGGCGGTGCGGACAGGAAGCCGGGGGCCTGGGCAGAAGGTCTAGACGCCCAGTGGAAGCTCCTCCGGGCAGGAGCTGGAGCTGGTCCCAGGAAGGACAGCCGAGGCTGTCCTTCAGCCCTGGGGGAGCCAAGTGTTCCCGTGATCCTGTGGGGGACTCTAGAAGCCTCGGTAACCCCAGCTCCTCCCTGGGGTGGGGGACCAGCAGAGGGGCCGGAGGGGGTCCCCAGCACCAGGTCACAAGCCAGGAAACCATGGCTATGCTTCCTCACCGGGGGCATGACGCCCTCCGGGTTTACGCGGAAGCTGCCGATTCCAGCTCCACGGAAAAGAAAACAAGCTCCGCTCCAAGGATGCCCCTCCAGCGCAGCCGCCGTGCTCCAGATCAATCCACCGGGGCCTCGGGGGGAAAAGCCCCGAGTAAGGTTGTCTTTCTGCCAAATTTGGGGGGAAGATGTAAAAAACGCAGAAAACCAGCAGCAATAAAAGTAAGAAGATGCCTGGAGGAGTCAGCTTGGGAGGAAGATCTGGAAGGGCCCGGGTGCCGACCACCTGCCTGGGGCCCTTGGGACTGGGGACCTCGCCGGGGTCCTGCCCACACCCGCCAGGCTCACTCCCTGCTGGCCTGAGACCTGAGTCAGGACCAAGTCATCTGGGGCCAGAAACAGCAGCTGCCGACCCAGACCAAGGCCCCAGGATGGTGTGCGGATGCCCCCAGCAGGGGCTGAGCAGGGGTCCCCCCCACATTCCCACAGATGCACGCGCACCTATGCGTCCATCCCGGCGTCCGTCTGTTGGTCCCTCAGTGTGCCCAGCTCTGGTGCCGCCCCAGGCCAGGCTGGAGGTCCCTGCTCAGGAGTCCTGCACCCCGTGGGGCTGGGGAACAGTGTCGTGGGTGCCCGGAGAGGGGAGGGGTTAGCCAAAGGTGCCAGAGTTGGCTGGGGAAGGTGCCAGCTGGACTCCTGGACAGAGCGACCCAGGCTGGCCCACTCACATGTGGCGCCTGTGGCTGGTGTGTGTGTCCCGAGGGCCACGTCCGGAGGCCCACGCCGCTCTGGACATGAGGGTGAGGGGCGCCTCACCCAGAGCAGGGTCCTGCCCTGCTCAGCACGGGCGGGGGCTCGACGCAGCCCCGGGCCACAGGACAGCACTGCGCCCCCTGCCGACCCCGCACCCTCGGTCCTGTCCCGACTCCTGCGCTCTCCACCCTCCCGGTCAGCCCCACCCTCTGCGGGGCTCCAGGGTTGGCGACACACAGACTCAGCTCACCGAGTCGCCAGCCGGCCCCTCCGCGGGAGCAGGGCGGGGACAGGGAGGCCGGTGGGGCGGCTCCGGTCTGGGCCTGGGCCCGGGGCACCCTGATCGGTGTCCCCTTCAGCTCCTGGCCAAGCTGGACCGAGCCCCGCCCCCGCCACGGGGTTCCGCACGCAGCCCGGAGCTGCCCAGTCTGGCCTGCAGACGGTGCTGTGTGCTGTGGATTCAGGAAGAAAACACGTTTCCGAAAACGGGTTATGACCTGAGTCATGGAATTCTTCCCGCTCCTCCTATGCTTCTGCAGCGCCAAATTTCCCTTCCTCCGAGGCTCTGAGGGTTCAAGCACCCACTCCCACGCTGCAGCCTCTCCTGGGGGCCAGGCCGCTGCCTGGAACTTCCAGGGTGCCGGGCGCCATCCTCACGTCAGCGGGAGCGGGCAAAGTCTCAGTGGGCTGCCCGAGCCCCTCCTGGCACTGCTGCGCCCCAGTCTGCAGGTGCCCTCCCCCGGCCCCACCCGGGCAGTGCCTGGTGCTGAGTCTGCCGGGGCAGGCGGTCAAGGGGAACGAGGCAGGGCGCCCTATGTCTCTAGGGCGCAGAGCTGTCTGCCTGCTGCCAGAGGGCAGTGGTCCGGTCCCCAGGTGGGCAAGGCCCTGCCCGCTTTGGGCCCACACATCTTCCGTGGAGCCCAAGGGGGGGCCCCGAGACCATCGCCATGATGGCTCTCAGCTGTTCTCTGCTCTGGACGGTGCCCGAGCGCCAGTTTAACGTGAGTCCTGGGCTGCAAGCGCCGAGCGCACCTGCCAAACAGACGACAGCGTCACCGAGTGTGTTCCCTGGCCCTCAGGTCAGGCAGGCTCTGCTGAAAGCAATTTCCCGAAAGGAGAGGAGGATGAGCGAAATACACGGCACTCAGAAAGACGAGGAACGATTTCTCTGCAGCCCGAGCCCCGTCTCGTGCGCAGCCTCACGGGGACTCGTGCGGCCTCCGGAATCCGCCAGCCTGTCCAGTGCCTTCCACTCCCCCGAGCCCGCCTGGAGCAGGCCGGACCTGCAGCCGCCCTCCGTGCCGGGCTCCTGGGAGGTGGCTGTGCGTGCCTGTCCTGAGCCTCGGCCCCCACCCAGTGCCGAGATCCTGGGCTGTGGACACAGCCAATCCTGTGTCCATGAGTCCAGCAGGCTCAGTAGTTGTGGCGCACGGGCTTAGTTGCTCCGTGGCATGTGGGATCTTCCTGGACCAGGGCTCGAACCCGCGTCCCCTGTATTGGCAGGCGGATTCTCAACCACTGCGCCACCAGGGAAGTCCTGAGAACAGATTTTCGATGTACTCATGGGCACGCGCCCTGGGGCAGGAGCACAGCCGGCATCGGGACTGAAAGGTCCTAAGTTGCTCATCGCTGTGTCCAGAGAAATAAATTAGGTAACAAACGAGGTTTTAAAAAGAAACAGTTCGAGTGAAAAAGTCCTGGAAGGGGCCAAGGCAAATGTGTCATTTGCGCACATCCAGCTGGTTCACCTGTGTCCTGAGTGTGGCCGCACTGGGGCACGGCCGCCTGCCCGTGGACGTTGCCGGCCACTGGACTCTGGGTTGAGCAGACACTCCGGAGTGGGCTCAGGGCGGGTGCGGTGCGGTGTCACCCGGGGGTCCCCTGCCCCACAACAGCTGTCCGCCCTCCTGGCCCCACTGCCCACGCCGACCCTCCCTGGCCCCCGGGGCCAGGTGCCACGGAGGTGTGGACCTAGGGCCTTGGTGGCCGAGCAGCTGAGGGCTCCCAGAGCCTCTCCAAACCAGGCAGGGACCCCCGCCCCCACCCTTGTCCGGGATCCGATCACTCACCTGGCCAGCAGCCTTTTGTCCCACTTACGATGGCGTCACCGGAAGGAGGCGTGTGACCTGACTTCAAAAGCACAGGCTCAGAGCCAGCGTTCCGCATTGGTGCAAATTACACGGAATGTTTTAAACTGTGAAAATGGTGTTTCTACGTGCGAGCATCTTTAATTTCAGTGTGCCTTAAGAGTTTTTTTATCGTGGTAAACTCTACATATCACAAAATTTACCATTTTAAAGTGCACAGTTCCGAGGCATCCAGACATACACACTGTGCAGCTGTCACCTCATCCAGCTCTAGGACATTTTCATCACCCCAAGTACAAACCTATCCAACTAGCAGTTCTGCCCCGTCCCCCTGCCCCAGGCCCTGAGACCTTAAAACTTAACTGGCGTGTCCGCACGACATGCAGCGCACCAACTTCAAGGTTGTCGCGGATGAAAATGTGCGTGCGCTCGGTATTTTATTTAACATCCTCTGGTTTCTGATTCTGAAATACCGCTTTCTGTGCCCCCGCCCCCCGCCTTCTGTGCCCAGGTTTGGTGACACATCCCGTTTGAGGCAGGTGCAGTGCCCCTGGCGCCCACCCCCATGGCCTGTGTGCCATTAACACAAGTGTTATTCTCATTTTAAAATCCACCTCACATCAGCTTTGGAGGGTTAGTCCTGTGGATGCGTTTGGCCCTCATTTGAGGATTTCAGTGGCTGCACGACGGCTGCACGACAGCTGCAAAGCCTCCCACCTCGGAGCTACCCTGCAGCAACGCCTGGGCCGGCTCTGCCTGGCCTCCTCCTTCCGAGGCCTCGAGAGCTGGCTGAGCTCGGGCCCCCGCCCCATCTCCCGGCCGGCCCACGGCCTCCCTCAGGACACTCAGAGTTCCACTTCTCACCACGGGGTCGTGGGGGGCAGGGCCTCCTGAAGCCGGAGGCGGGGTGGGGGGGAAGGAGGATGCTGCGGCCCTCATCCCTGAGCCGCTGGTGACCGTCCCTGAAGAGTGCTCGGGGGGCAGGGGTCGGCGTGAGCCTGCGCTCAGAAACCTCTGTCGCAGTCGGTCAGGAGATTGTACGTCTGTTGGATCTCATAAGAAAGAAACAGGCTTGTGCTTTTAAAATTTCATCTTCTGGTCATTTTAAATTTCTTTTAAAATTTCATCTTCTAGTGATTCTTTTCTTTGCCATATTTATCCAAGTATGGCCCCGTGACAGGCTGGCAGTTTCAGAGCAAAAGCCCTTGCGCGTGGGGAGCGCGGGGCACCGTGTCCCGTTTCCCGGGCCTGGGCGCCTCCCCCGGCAGCACCTGAGCCTCCCCCCGCCCGGGGCCACACTCGGGCAGGGGCTTGGCGATGCGCGCCTTCCTGGAGCCCGTGCGTGTCTGCAAAGGGGCGTCGGGACACCCGCCGCAGAGGAGTCCACTGCACCGCGCTCGCGTCCCTGACGTCCAAGGAGGCCGAGGGAGCCGCGCTGAGCGTGGAGGCGTGTCTGCACGGTGCTGGTCACCAGCAGGGGTGCCGACCCTCGGCGCCCGGAAGCACACGCGAGTGGTCCGGACGCCTGCAACTGGTCACGAGAAAACGTCAGGTGAAGCCAGAATGAGAACCACTCCGCTTGAAAAATAGCCCCGGGCCTGCGTGTGCAGAGCACGTGTGCAGCCGAGTGGTGGAGCAGATGGACGGCTGTCCACGACGGGTGAGTCTGGGGAAAGGGTGGCCTGTCCTTGGCATCGATGTTACTTTGTAACTTTTCTGCCTGAGAGTCTTTCCAAGTTGGAAGTTAGGATGACGGCTTGACCGTGGGGCCTGAGCAGACTCTGGGGGCGAATGGCCACTGTCCAGGCGGGCGGTGTCCGGAGCACTCGCCTGCGTGTCGGCTGCATCCCTGTCACAGGGTGATGTGTGGTTTCCGTGACTCGGGGCTGGTGGACATCCCTCCCGGGGCCTCCCCCGGGTGCTGGGCACTGACTCACACAGATGGCGGGTGGGGTCCCGAGTTTGAAGCCTGGTGGGTCACCCGGCCGAGGGTGGCACCAGGCTGCTCCCGCCGAGGACTGTGGACGTTCCGGCCACAGGACCCGACCCGCTGGGTGCCTTCCTTTACGGCCAGACCCCCAGGGATCTGGGGTCCCCAGGAGGCGCAAACAGGGAGTACGGGATGCCCGGCCTCCTCTCGCCACGTGCATCCTGGCTCCGCGGCTCCCTAAGCTCCACGCAGGGGCCTGGATTTACCACCGAAGAATTCTAGGAATTTCCTCTTGGTCTGAAAAGAAAACTCCTTCAAAACCTCCGTGTCCCACCGAGGGGCGTGGAAGGGCCTCCGTGCTCTCCGTGGTGGCCGTGTGCCTGTGTCTGGGGGTGGGGGCTCTGCTGCCAGGTGCCCCGCCCCAGCTCCCGCTCCCCTGGGGCCAGGCCTGTCCGGGGAGGGCCCTGGTGGTGGGTGGACGCTCCCTGGGAGGGCCGACCCCGGGGCAGCAGGGGGCTTCTCTCCAGAGCTCAGCACCTCCTGGGGCTTCCTGTCTGTCTGGAGGCCTTTCTGGATTATTCTATAAAGCTCGCTGTGGGCTGGCGGGTAGAAGCCACAGAGGGTTGGCCCCTGGCTCCCTGGCTGGCGGAGGTTCACTCTGTGTGCCGGGAAACGGTGCTGCTCGGAACCCTTTCTTCCACCTTCGAAAAACACATCCAGCGACTGTAAATTAATACCTAACTCGACACTATTTGTCCATGGACATTTTCTGGCTGAAAATGAACTTTCTGCCAGCTGGTGTCAGCTTTGTCTCTTAGAGACGGCAATGTCCAGACTGACAAGGTCTGGCTCCTGCACAGCCCGAGGCACTGGCCTCTCCTCCCAAGAAGGGCCCGAAACGCCCCTGAGGACAGCGGCGAGGGAGGGGTGGCAGCTTGGAATACTGGTCTGGGCGCTGACTGCCCGCGACGCCCTGGGCGCAGGAAGTGAAAACGTCTTCATCCAAGAAGAAGGGCAGGAGTGCCTCCTCCAGGTGGTAAAGATGGAAGCCTGAACCTAAGACTAGCTCTGTCCAGGGGAGTGGGGAGCAGGTGGGGGTCAGACAGACGCTGGGCCTCTTCGAAGATTTCTCTTTGGGTAGATCTGACTTTAGAAGCACAGAAATATGTGATGCAATTATAAACAGATCAGGTTGAAAGCACCCCCTAAAAACAGAGAGTCCGAGGAGACAAGTGTGCCTCTCCGCGTGTCCCCGGGGGTCTCCGTGGGGTGCCGTGTGTCTGCCCCGGGGTGGCCTCTCCTGCTTCGTGCGGGGGCCGTTCTGCCAAGCCAGCCAGCGTCTCCGCTGCAGGAGTGACCACCAGGTGCCCGCAGCCTGCGGCGCGTCCTCACCTGCCCCTCGCCTTGCCCTCTGACTCACCCCACGCAGCCCTCACCGCGTCCCACCTCACCCGCCGGCCTCGTGGGCCTCCTCTGGGCCCACGTCTCCTGTTAGGGAAGGGGGTCCTAATGGGGGGGGGCCCAGTCCGGCTCCCCCAGCCCAGTCCCCCGTCAGAACTCCGGGAACCTGTCGTCCTCGGACCCCCCGCATCCCCCAAATGCTCCTGCCCCCCAGCTTTCCAGGGTCATGGGCTTGAGGACGCTCGTGAATTGCTGGGGCCTCAGCCCCGCGCCCCTGCCCATGGGGCCTCCACGTCCCTCTCCAGCCTCGTCCCCGTCGCAGGTGCTGAGGGCAGTGTGGCCGTGGTGCTGACCGTCACGCTGCGGAAGCCACGTGGCTGTAGACAGCAGGACAGCCAGCGCCAACGCCGCCACGGAAGCCACGGGAAGAGCTCACAGCGCAGCTGGCCCCACGGCCCCCTAGTGGGATCCCATTTTTTTATTAAAACCACAACCAACGACCCCACCGAGCCGGGTTCTGAGAGATGGGACGTGTCTGGAAGACGCTGTGCTGCCTGGGCAGTGCCCGAGCCGTGCCCTGCCCAGGCGCCTGTGGGGCCCGCCTGAGGGGACTCGCTTCCACTCACTCAGCTCTGGGGCTGAATGAATAGGTATCACCTTGTTATTAAAAGATGAGAAACAAGATAAAACCACGGTGGTAGATACACTGTCAAATATTTAGTCAGCACCCACTGACTTCACTGTATCTAAATGGATCAGGTATAAGATGCAAATAACAGCAACGGTGCCTCTGAATAGAACCCGTTATAGAAAGGAAAACAAGGTGCTACCCCCCGCCCCCGAGCGTGCGGTCAGCCCCGTGATTTCACATCCGCACTCTGCACGGGACTCTCGGTACCGAGACTGAACCGGGCTGTGCGGGCGCCTTGTTGCCGTGGACACTGCGGTGCTTTCTCGGCTGTGGCGCGCTCTGCCCCCACTCGCCTCGGGGGCGCGTCCCCGCCAGCCTGCTCCGCATACCCAGCCTCGGGGCGTAGCCACGTCGCCCATGCTGTCTGTGTGGTTTTGGTTTTCCTTCTTCTTTCTGGCCTAAAGCTCTCACAGACTCGCCCAGCAGCCCCGGCAGTGGCCCCCTTTCCCGAGAACGGGGCCCACGCGTCTGCGTGGCGGCTGCAGGAACAGAAAGGCCCGGGTGGTGAATCTGGCGGTCACACGACCCCCGGGCTACAGGTGTCGAGACGCCCGCCACTGTCCTTGTGTGACACGTGGGGCGGGACAGTTTCACTTAATTTCCACGTCGCAGATGGGGCACTGAGGTCCCGACACGGCCCATGCAGGCCCGGCGCCCCGCTCTCCCCATCCCCAGGCCCTGGCTGTGACCCGCCCCTCCTGCGACCCC